>NC_133135.1:6124522-6443265 GCF_048418815.1 Hemitrygon akajei | reverse complement strand
TGTCCTCAACCCCCCCCCACTCTACTCCCGTATACACTCACCACTGTGTCCTCAACCCCCCCACTCTACTCCCTGTACACTCATCACTGTGTCCTCAGCCCCCCCCACTCTACTCCCCTGTACACTCACCACTGTGTCCTCAACCCCCCACCTCTACTCCCTGTACACTCACCACTGTGTCCTCAACCCCCCCCCACTCTACTCCCTATACACTCACCACTGTGTCCTCAGCCCCCCCCACTCTACTCCCTGTACACTCACCACTGTGTCCTCAACCCCCCACTCTACTCCCTGTACACTCACCACTGTGTCCTCAACCCCCCCCCACTCTACTCCCTATACACTCACCACTGTGTCCTCAGCCCCCCCCACTCTACTCCCTGTACACTCACCACTGTGTCCTCAACCCCCCCACTCTACTCCCTGTACAATCACCACTGTGTCCTCAGCCCCCCCACTCTACTCCCTGTACACTCACCACTGTGTCCTCAACCCCCCCCCACTCTACTCCCTATACACTCACCACTGTGTCCTCAGCCCCCCCCACTCTACTCCCTGTACACTCACCACTGTGTCCTCAACCCCCCCCACTCTACTCCCTGTACAATCACCACTGTGTCCTCAGCCCCCCCACTCTACTCCCTGTACACTCACCACTGTGTCCTCACTCCCCCACTCTACTCCCTGTACACTCACCACTGTGTCCTCAGCCCCCCTACTCTACTCCCTGTACACTCACCACTGTGTCCTCAACCCCCCCACTCTACTCCCTGTACACTCACCACTGTGTCTCAACCCCCCCACTCTACTCCCTGTACACTCACCACTGTGTCCTCAGCCCCCCCACTCTACTCCCTGTACACTCACCACTGTGTCCTCAACCCCCCCACTCTACTCCCTGTACAATCACCACTGTGTCCTCAACCCCCCCACTCTACTCCCTGTACACTCACCACTGTGTCCTCAACCCCCCCACTCTACTCCCTGTACACTCACCACTGTGTCCTCAACCCCCCCACTCTACTCCCTGTACACTCACCACTGTGTCCTCAGCCCCCCCACTCTACTCCCTGTACACTCACCACTGTGTCCTCAGCCCCCCCCACTCTACTCCCTGTACACTCACCACTGTGTCCTCAGCCCCCCCCACTCTACTCCCTGGTACACTCACCACTGTGTCCTCACCCCCCCCACTCTACTCCCTGTACACTCACCACTGTGTCCTCAGCCCCCCCACTCTACTCCCTGTACACTCACCACTGTGTCCTCAGCCCCCCCACCTCCTACTCCCTGTACACTCACCACTGTGTCCTCAGCCCCCCCACTCTACTCCCTGTACACTCACCACTGTGTCCTCAACCCCCCCACTCTACTCCCTGTACACTCACACTCTGTCCTCAGCCCCCCCACTCTACTCCCTGTACACTCACCACTGTCCTCACTCCCCCCCACTCTACTCCCTGTACACTCACCACTGTGTCCTCAGCCCCCCCACTCTACTCCCTGTACACTCACCACTGTGTCCTCAGCCCCCCCCACTGTACTCCCTGTACACTCACCACTGTGTCCTCAGCCCCCCCACTCTACTCCCTGTACACTCACCACTGTGTCCTCAGCCCCCCCACTCTACTCCCTGTACACTCACCACTGTGTCCTCAACCCCCCCCACTCTACTCCCTGTACACTCACCACTGTGTCCTCAGCCCCCCCCACTCTACTCCCTGTACACTCACCACTGTGTCCTCAACCCCCCCACTCTACTCCCTGTACACTCACCACTCTGTCCTCAGCCCCCCCACTCTACTCCCTGTACACTCACCACTGTCCTCACTCCCCCCCACTCTACTCCCTGTACACTCACCACTGTGTCCTCAGCCCCCCCACTCTACTCCCTGTACACTCACCACTGTGTCCTCAGCCCCCCACTGTACTCCCTGTACACTCACCACTGTGTCCTCAGCCCCCCCACTCTACTCCCTGTACACTCACCACTGTGTCCTCAGCCCCCCCACTCTACTCCCTGTACACTCACCACTGTGTCCTCAGCCCCCCCACTCTACTCCCTGTACACGCACCACTGTGTCCTCAGCCCCCCCCCACTCTACTCCCTGTACACTCACCACAGTGTCCTCAACCCCCCCACTCTACTCCCTGTACACTCACCACTGTGTCCTCAGCCCCCCCACTCTACTCCCTGTACACTCACCACTGTGTCCTCAACCCCCCCCCACTCTACTCCCTGTACACTCACCACTGTGTCCTCAGCCCCCCCCACTCTACTCCCTGTACACTCACCACTGTGTCCTCACTCCCCCCCACTCTCTACTCCCTGTACACTCACCACTGTGTCCTCACTCCTCCCACTCTACTCCCTGTACACTCACCACTGTGTCCTCAACCCCCCCACTCTACTCCCTGTACACTCACCACTGTGTCCTCAGCCCCCCCACTCTACTCCCTGTACACTCACCACTGTGTCCTCAACCCCCCCACTCTACTCCCTGTACACTCACCACTGTGGTCCTCAGCCCCCCCACTCTACACCCTGTACACTCACCACTGTGTCCTCAGCCCCCCCCACTCTACTCCCTGTATACTCACCACTGTGTCCTCAGCCCCCCACTCTACACCCTGTACAACTCACCACTGTGTCCTCAGCCCCCCCACTCTACACCCTGTACACTCACCACTGTGTCCTCAGCCCCCCCACTCTACACCCTGTACACTCACCACTGTGTCCTCAGCCCCCCACTCCTCTCCCTGTACACTCACCACTGTGTCCTCAGCCCCCCCACTCTACTCCCTGTACACTCACCACTGTGTCCTCAGCCCCCCCACTCTACACCCTGTACACTCACCACTGTGTCCTCAACCCCCCCACTCTACTCCCTGTACACTCACCACTGTGTCCTCAACACCCCCACTCTACTCCCTGTACACTCACCACTGTGTCCTCAGCCCCCCACTCTACTCCCTGTACACTCACCACTGTGTCCTCAACCCCCCCACTCTACTCCCTGTACACTCACCACTGTGTCCTCAGCCCCCCCACTCTACTCCCTGTACACTCACCACTGTGTCCTCAGCCCCCCCCACTCTACTCCCTGTACACTCACCACTGTGTCCTCACTCCTCCACTCTACTCCCTGTACACTCACCACTGTGTCCTCAATCCCCCCCACTCTACTCCCTGTACACTCACCACTGTGTCCTCAACCCCCCCACTCTACTCCCTGTACACTCACCACTGTGTCCTCAGCCCCCCCACTCTACTCCCTGTACACTCACCACTGTGTCCTCAGCCCCCCCACTCTACTCCCTGTACACTCACCACTGTGTCCTCAGCCCCCCCCACTCTACTCCCTGTACACTCACCACTGTGTCCTCACTCCTCCACTCTACTCCCTGTACACTCACCACTGTGTCCTCAATCCCCCCACTCTACTCCCTGTAGGACTCACCACTGTGTCCTCAGCCCCCCCACTCTACTCCCTGCACACTCACCACTGTGTCCTCAGCCCCCCCACTCTACTCCCTGTACACTCACCACTGTGTCCTCAGCCCCCCCCCACTCTACTCCCTGTACACTCACCACTGTGTCCTCACTCCTCCACTCTACTCCCTGTACACTCACCACTGTGTCCTCAATCCCCCCACTCTACTCCCTGTACACTCACCACTGTGTCCTCAGCCCCCCACTCTACTCCCTGCACACTCACCACTGTGTCCTCAGCCCCTCCACTCTACTCCCTGTACACTCACCACTGTGTCCTCAGCCCCCCCACTCTACTCCCTGTACACTCACCACTGTGTCCTCAGCCCCCCCACTCTACTCCCTGTACACTCACCACTGTGTCCTCAGCCCCCCCCACTCTACTCCCTGTACACTCACCACTGTGTCCTCAATCCCCCCACTCTACTCCCTGTACACTCACCCACTGTGTCCTCAACCCCCCCACTCTACTCCCTGTACACTCACCACTGTGTCCTCAGCCCCCCCACTCTACTCCTGTACACTCACCACTGTGTCCTCAGCCCCCCCCCACTCTACTCCCTGTACACTCACCACTGTGTCCTCACTCCTCCACTCTACTCCCTGTACACTCACCACTGTGTCCTCAAACCCCCCCACTCTACTCCCTGTACACTCACCACTGTGTCCTCAATCCCCCCACTCTACTCCCTGTACACTCACCACTGTGTCCTCAACCCCCCCACTCTACTCCCTGTACACTCACCACTGTGTCCTCAACCCCCCCACTCTACTCCCTGTACACTCACCACTGTGTCCTCAGCCCCCCCACCCTACTCCCTGTACACTCACCACTGTGTCCTCATCCCCCCACTCTACTCCCTGTACACTCACCACTGTGTCCTCAGCCCCCCCACTCTACTCCCTGTACACTCACCACTGTGTCCTCAGCCCTCCCACTCTACTCCCTGTACACTCACCACTGTGTCCTCAACCCCCCCACTCTACTCCCTGTACACTCACCACTGTGTCCTCAGCCCTCCCACTCTACTCCCTGTACACTCACCACTGTGTCCTCAGCCCTCCCACTCTATTCCCTGTACACTCACCACTGTGTCCTCACTCCCCCCCACTCTACTCCCTGTACACTCACCACTGTGTCCTCAGCCCTCCCACTCTACTCCCTGTACACTCACCACTGTGTCCTCAGCCCCCCACTCTACTCCCTGTACACTCACCACTGTGTCCTCAGTCCCCCCACTCTACTCCCTGTACACTCACCACTGTGTCCTCAGCCCCCCCACTCTACTCCCTGTACACTCACCACTGTGTCCTCACTCCCCCCCCACTCTACTCCCTGTACACTCACCACTGTGTCCTCAGCCCTCCCACTCTACTCCCTGTACACTCACCACTGTGTCCTCAGCCCCCCACTCTACTCCCTGTACACTCACCACTGTGTCCTCAACCCCCCCACTCTACTCCCTGTACACTCACCACTGTGTCCTCAGCCCCCCCCACTCTACTCCCTGTACAATCACCACTGTGTCCTCAACCCCCCCCACTCTACTCCCTGTACAATCACCACTGTGTCCTCAACCCCCCCCACTCTACTCCCTTGTACACTCACCACTGTGTCCTCAACCCCCCCACTCTACTCCCTGTACACTCACCACTGTGTCCTCAACCCCCCCCACTCTACTCCCTGTACACTCACCACTGTGTCCTCAGCCCCCCCCACTCTACTCCCTGTACAATCACCACTGTGTCCTCAAACCCCCCACTCTACTCCCTGTACACTCACCACTGTGTCCTCAACCCCCCCACTCTACTCCCTGTACACTCACCACTGTGTCCTCAACCCCCCCCACTCTACTCCCTGTACACTCTCCACTGTGTCCTCAACCCCCCCCACTCTACTCCCTGTACACTCTCCACTGTGTCCTCAACCCCCCCACTCTACTCCCCTGTACACTCACCACTGTGTCCTCAGCCCCCCCACTCTACTCCCTGTACACTCACCACTGTGTCCTCAGTCCCCCCCACTCTACTCCCTGTACACTCACCACTGTGTCTTCAACCCCCCCACTCTACTCCCTGTACACTCACCACTGTGTCCTCAACCCCCCCCACTCTACTCCCTGTACACTCTCCACTGTGTCCTCAACCCCCCCACTCTACTCCCCTGTACAATCACCACTGTGTCCTCAGCCCCCCCCACTCTACTCCCTGTACACTCACCACTGTGTTCCTCAGCCCCCCCACTCTACTCCCTGTACACTCACCACTGTGTCCTCAACCCCCCCACTCTACTCCCTGTACACTCACCACTGTGTCCCTCAAACCCCCCCCACTCTACTCCCTGTACACTCACCACTGTGTCCTCAGCCCCCCCCACTCTACTCCCTGTACACTCACCACTGTGTCCTCAACCCCCCCCACTCTACTCCCTGTACACTCACCACTGTGTCCTCAACCCCCCCACTCTACTCCCTGTACACTCACCACTGTGTCCTCAACCCCCCCACTCTACTCCTTGTACACTCACCACTGTGTCCTCAACCCCCCCCCACTCTACTCCCTGTACACTCACCACTGTGTCCTCAACCCCCCCACTCTACTCCCCTGTACACTCACCACTGTGTCCTCAACCCCCCCACTCTACTCCCTGTACACTCACCACTGTGTCCTCAACCCCCCCACTCTACTCCCTGTACACTCACCACTGTGTCCTCAGCCCCCCCACTCTACTCCCTGTACACTCACCACTGTGTCCTCAACCCCCCACTCTACTCCCTGTACACTCACCACTGTGTCCTCAACCCCCCCACTCTACTCCCTGTACACTCACCACTGTGTCCTCAACCCCCCCACTCTACTCCCTGTACACTCACCACTGTGTCCTCAGCCCCCCACTCTACTCCCTGTACACTCACCACTGTGTCCTCAACCCCCCCACTCTACTCCCTGTACACTCACCACTGTGTCCTCAACCCCCCCACTCTACTCCCTGTACACTCACCACTGTGTCCCTCAACCCCCCACTCTACTCCCTGTACACTCACCACTGTCCCTCAGCCCCCCCCACTCTACTCCCTGTACACTCACCACTGTGTCCTCACCCCCCCCCACTCTACTCCCTGTACACTCACCACTGTGTCCTCAACCCCCCCCCACTCTACTCCCTGTACACTCACCACTGTGTCCTCACTCCCCCCCACTCTACTCCCTGTACACTCCCACTGTGTCCTCAGCCCCCCCACTCTACTCCCTGTACACTCACCACTGTGTCCTCAACCCCCCCACTCTACTCCCTGTACACTCACCACTGTGTCCTCAACCCCCCCACTCTACTCCCTGTACACTCACCACTGTGTCCTCAACCCCCCCCACTCTACTCCCTGTACACTCACCACTGTGTCCTCAGCTCCCCCACTCTACTCCCTGTACACTCACCACTGTGTCCTCACTCCCCCCACTCTACTCCCTGTACACTCACCACTGTGTCCTCACAACCCCCCCACTCTACTCCCTGTACACTCACCACTGTGTCCTCAGCTCCCCCACTCTACTCCCTGTACACTCACCACTGTGTCCTCACATCCCCCCCACTCTACTCCCTGTACACTCACCACTGTGTCCTCAACCCCCCCACTCTACTCCCTGTACACTCACCACTGTGTCCTCAGCTCCCCCACTCTACTCCCTGTACACTCACCACTGTGTCCATCAGTCCCCCCACTCTACTCCCTGTACACTCACCACTGTGTCCTCAGCTCCCCCACTCTACTCCCTGTACACTCACCACTGTGTCCTCACTCCCCCCACTCTACTACTCCCTGTACACTCACCACTGTGTCCTCAACCCCCCCACTCTACTCCCTGTACACTCACCACTGTGTCATCAGTCCCCCCACTCTACTCCCTGTACACTCACCACTGTGTCCTCAGTCCCCCCACTCTACTCCCTGTACACTCACCACTGTGTCCTCAACCCCCCCACTCTACTCCCTGTACACTCACCACTGTGTCCTCAGCCCCCCCCACCTCTACTCCCTGTACACTCACCACTGTGTCCTCAACCCCCCCACTCTACTCCCTGTACACTCACCACTGTGTCCTCAGTCCCCCCACTCTACTCCCTGTACACTCACCACTGTGTCCTCAACCCCCCCACTCTACTCCCTGAACACTCACCACTGTGTCCTCAACCCCCCACTCTACTCCCTGTACACTCACCACTGTGTCCTCAGTCCACCCACTCTACTCCCCTGTACACTCACCACTGTGTCCTCAACCCCCCCACTCTACTCCCTGAACACTCACCACTGTGTCCTCAGCCCCCCCCCACTCTACTCCCTGTACACTCACGACTGTGTCCCTCAACCCCCCCCCCACTCTACTCCCTGTACACTCACCACTGTGTCCTCAGCCCACCCCACTCTACTCCCTGTACACTCACCACTGTGTCCTCAACCCCCCCACTCTACTCCCTGCACACTCACCACTGTGTCCTCAGCCCCCACTCTACTCCCTGTACACTCACCACTGTGTCCTCAACCCCCCACTCTACTCCCTGTACACTCACCACTGTGTCCTCAACCCCCCCCCACTCTACTCCCTGTACACTCACCACTGTGTCCTCAACCCCCCCCCACTCTACTCCCTGTACACTCAGCACTGTGTCCTCAACCCCCCCACTCTACTCCCTGTACACTCAGCACTGTGTCCTCAACCCCCCCCACTCTACTCCCTGTACACTCACCACTGTGTCCTCAACCCCCCCACTCTACTCCCTGCACACTCACCACTGTGTCCTCAGCCCCCACTCTACTCCCTGTACACTCACCACTGTGTCCTCAGCCCCCCCACTCTACTCCCTGTACACTCACCACTGTGTCCTCAACCCCCCCCCACTCTACTCCCTGTACACTCACCACTGTGTCCTCAACCCCCCACTCTACTCCCTGTACACTCACCACTGTGTCCTCAACCCCCCCCCACTCTACTCCCTGTACACTCACCACTGTGTCCCTCAGTCCCCCCACTCTACTCCCTGTACACTCACCACTGTGACCTCAGCCCCCCCACTCTACTCCCTGTACACTCACCACTGTGTCCTCAACCCCCCCACTCTACTCCCTGTACACTCACCACTGTGTCCTCACTCCCCCCCCCCCCACTCTACTCCCTGTACACTCACCACTGTGTCCTCAACCCCCCCCCACTCTACTCCCTGTACACTCACCACTGTGTCCTCAACCCCCCACTCTACTCCCTGTACACTCACGACTGTGTCCTCAACCCCCCACTCTACTCCCTGTACACTCACCACTGTGTCCTCAACCCCCCCCACTCTACTCCCTGTACACTCACCACTGTGTCTTCAGTCCCCCACTCTACTCCCTGTACACTCACCACTGTGTCCTCAACCCCCCACTCTACTCCCTGTACACTCACGACTGTGTCCTCAACCCCCCCACTCTACTCCCTGTACACTCACCACTGTGTCCTCAACCCCCCCCACTCTACTCCCTGTACACTCACCACTGTGTCCTCAACCCCCCCACTCTACTCCCTGTACACTCACCACTGTGTCCTCAGCCACCCCACTCTACTCCCTGTACACTCACCACTGTGTCAGCACCCCCCCACTCTACTCCCTGTACACTCACCACTGTGTCCTCAACCCCCCCACTCTACTCCCTGTACACTCACCACTGTGTCAGCACCCCCCCACTCTACTCCCTGTACACTCACCACTGTGTCAGCACCCCCCCACTCTACTCCCTGTACACTCACCACTGTGTCCTCAACCCCCCCACTCTACTCCCTGTACACTCACCACTGTGTCCTCAACCCCCCCACTCTACTCCCTGTACACTCACCACTGTGTCAGCACCCCCCCACTCTACTCCCTGTACACTCACCACTGTGTCCTCAACCCCCCCACTCTACTCCCTGTACACTCACCACTGTGTCAGCACCCCCCCCACTCTACTCCCTGTACACTCACCACTGTGTCCTCAACCCCCCCACTCTACTCCCTGTACACTCACCACTGTGTCCTCAACCCCCCCACTCTACTCCCTGTACACTCACCACTGTGTCCAGCACCCCCCCACTCTACTCCCTGTACACTCACCACTGTGTCAGCACCCCCCCACTCTACTCCCTGTACACTCACCACTGTGTCCTCAACCCCCCCACTCTACTCCCTGTACACTCACCACTGTGTCCTCAACCCCCCCCACTCTACTCCCTGTACACTCACCACTGTGTCCTCAGCCCCCCCACTCTACTCCCTGTACACTCACCACTGTGTCCTCAACCCCCCCACTCTACTCCCTGTACACTCACCACTGTGTCCTCAGCCCCCCCCACTCTACTCCCTGTACACTCACCACTGTGTCCTCAACCCCCCCACTCTACTCCCTGTACACTCACCACTGTGTCCTCAGCCCCCCACTCTACTCCCTGTACACTCACCACTGTGTCCTCAGCCCCCCCCCACTCTACTCCCTGTACACTCACCACTGTGTCCTCAACCCCCCCCACTCTACTCCCTGTACACTCACCACTGTGTCCTCAGCCCCCCACTCTACTCTCTGTACACTCACCACTGTGTCCTCAACCCCCCCACTCTACTCCCTGTACACTCACCACTGTGTCCTCAGCCCCCCACTCTACTCCCTGTACACTCACCACTGTGTCCCTCAGCCCTCCCACTCTACTCCCTGTACACTCACCACTGTGTCCTCAGCCCCCCCCCCACTCTACTCCCTGTACACACACCACTGTGACCTCAGCCCCCCCACTCTACTCCCTGTACAATCACCACTGTCCTCAACCCCCCCACTCTACTCCCTGTACACTCACCACTGTGTCCTCAGCCCCCCCACTCTACTCCCTGTACACTCACCACTGTGTCCTCAACCCCCCCACTCTACTCCCTGTACACTCACCACTGTGTCCTCAGCCCCCCCACTCTACTCCCTGTACACTCACCACTGTGTCCTCAGCCCCCCCCACTCTACTCCCTGTACACTCACCACTGTGTCCTCAACCCCCCCACTCTACTCCTGTACACTCACCACTGTGTCCCTCAGCCCTCCCACTCTACTCCCTGTACACTCACCACTGTGTCCTCAACCCCCCCACTCTACTCCCTGTACACTCACCACTGTGTCCTCAGCCCTCCCACTCTACTCCCTGTACACTCACCACTGTGTCCTCAACCCCCCCACTCTACTCCCTGTACACTCACCACTGTGTCCTCAGCCCCCCCACTCTACTCCCTGTACACTCACCACTGTGTCCTCAGCCCCCCCACTCTACTCCCTGTACACTCACCACTGTGTCCTCAGCCCCCCCACTCTACTCCCTGTACACTCACCACTGTGTCCTCAGCCCTCCCACTCTACTCCCTGTACACTCACCACTGTGTCCTCAACCCCCCCACTCTACTCCCTGTACACTCACCACTGTGTCCTCAGCCCTCCCACTCTACTCCCTGTACACTCACCACTGTGTCCTCAGCCCCCCACTCTACTCCCTGTACACTCACCACTGTGTCCCTCAACCCCCCCACTCTACTCCCTGTACACTCACCACTGTGTCCTCAGCCCCCCACTCTACTCCCTGTACACTCACCACTGTGTCCTCAACCCCCCCACTCTACTCCCTGTACACTCACCACTGTGTCCTCACCCCCCCACTCTACTCCCGTGTACACTCCACCACTGTGTCCTCAGCCCCCCCCACTCTACTCCCTGTACACTCACCACTGTGTCCTCACCCCCCCACTCTACTCCCTGTACACTCACCACTGTGTCCTCAACCCCCCCCCCCCACTCTACTCCCTGTACACTCACCACTGTGTCCTCAACCCCCCCCACTCTACTCCCTGTACACTCACCACTGTGTCCTCAGCCCCCCACTCTACTCCCTGTACACACTCACCACTGTGTCCTCAACCCCCCCACTCTACTCCTTGTACACTCACCACTGTGTCCTCACTCCCCCACTCTACTCCCTGTACACTCACCACTGTGTCCTCACTCCCCCACTCTACTCCCTGTACACTCACCACTGTGTCCTCAACCCCCCCACTCTACTCCCTGTACACTCACCACTGTGTCCTCAACCCCCCCCACTCTACTCCCTGTACACTCACCACTGTGTCCTCAACCCCCCCACTCTACTCCCTGTACACTCACCACTGTGTCCTCAACCCCCCCACTCTACTCCCTGTACACTCACCACTGTGTCCTCAGCCCCCCCACTCTACTCCCTGTACACTCACCACTGTGTCCTCAACCCCCCCACTCTACTCCCTGTACACTCACCACTGTGTCCTCAAGCCCCCCCACTCTACTCCCTGTACACGCACCACTGTGTCCTCAGCCCCCCCCACTCTACTCCCTGTACACTCACCACTGTGTCCTCAACCCCCCACTCTACTCCCTGTACACTCACCACTGTGTCCTCACCCCCCCACTCTACTCCCTGTACACTCACCACTGTGTCCTCAACCCCCCCACTCTACTCCCTGTACACTCACCACTGTGTCCTCAGCCCCCCCACTCTACTCCCTGTACACTCACCACTGTGTCCTCACCCCCCCCCCACTCTACTCCCTGTACACTCACCACTGTGTCCTCAGCCCCCCACTCTACTCCCTGTACACTCACCACTGTGTCCTCCAACCCCCCCACTCTACTCCCTGTACACTCACCACTGTGTCCTCAGCCCCCCCACTCTACTCCCTGTACACTCACCACTGTGTCCTCACCCCCCCCCCACTCTACTCCTGTACACTCACCACTGTGTCCTCAGCCCCCCCACTCTACTCCCTGTACACTCACCACTGTGTCCTCAAAACCCCCCCACTCTACTCCCTGTACACTCACCACTGTGTCCTCAGCTCCCCCACTCTACTCCCTGTACACTGACCACTGTGTCCTCAACCCCCCCCCACTCTACTCCCTGTACACTCATCACTGTGTCCTCAGCCCCCCCCACTCTACTCCCTGTACACTCACCACTGTGTCCTCACCCCCCCACTCTACTCCCTGTACACTCACCACTGTGTCCTCAGCTCCCCCACTCTACTCCCTGTACACTCACCACTGGTGTCCTCAGCCCCCCCACTCTACTCCCTGTACACTCACCACTGTGTCCTCACCCCCCCACTCTACTCCCCTGTACAATCACCACTGTGTCCTCAGCCCCCCCACTCTACTCCCTGTACACTCACCACTGTGTCCTCAACCCCCCCACTCTACTCCCTGTACACTCACCACTGTGTCCTCAACCCCCCCCCACTCTACTCCCTGTACAATCACCACTGTGTCCTCAGCCCCCCCACTCTACTCCCTGTACACTCACCACTGTGTCCTCAACCCCCCCACTCTACTCCCTGTACACTCACCACTGTGTCCTCAGCCCCCCCACTCTACTCCCTGTACACTCACCACTGTGTCCTCACTCCCCCACTCTACTCCCTGTACACTCACCACTGTGTCAACACCCCCCCCCACTCTACTCCCTGTACACTCACCACTGTGTCAACACCCCCCCCCACTCTACTCCCTGTACACTCACCACTGTGTCCTCAACCCCCCCACTCTACTCCCTGTACACTCACCACTGTGTCCTCAGCTCCCCCCCCACTCTACTCCCTGTACACTCACCACTGTGTCCTCAACCCCCCCACTCTACTCCCTGTACACTCACCACTGTGTCCTCATCCCCCCCACTCTACTCCCTGTACACTCACCACTGTGTCCTCAACCCCCCCCACTCTACTCCCTGTACAATCACCACTGTGTCCTCAGCCCCCCCCCACTCTACTCCCTGTACAATCACCACTGTGTCCTCAGCCCCCCCACTGCTACTCCCTGTACACTCACCATTGTGTCCTCAACCCCCCCACTCTACTCCCTGTACACTCACCACTGTGTCCTCAACCCCCCCCACTCTACTCCCTGTACACTCACCACTGTGTCCTCAACCCCCCCCCCACTCTACTCCCTGTACACTCACCACTGTGTCCCTCAACCCCCCCACTCTAACTCCCTGTACACTCACCATTGTGTCCTCAACCCCCCCACTCTACTCCCTGTACACTCACCACTGTGTCCTCAACCCCCCCCCACTCTACTCCCTGTACACTCACCACTGTGTCCTCAACCCCCCCCCCCCCCCACTCTACTCCCTGTACACTCACCACTGTGTCCTCAACCCCCCCACTCTACTCCTGTACACTCACCACTGTGTCCCTCAACCCCCCCACTCTACTCTCCCTGTACACTCACCACTGTGTCCTCAGCCCCCCCCACTCTACTCCCTGTACACTCACCACTGTGTCCTCAACCCCCCCCCACTCTACTTCCCTGTACACTCACCAACTGTGTCCTCAACCCCCCCCACTCTACTCCCTGTACACTCACCACTGTGTCCTCAACCCCCCCACTCTACTCCCTGTACACTCACCACTGTGTCCTCAGCCCCCCCACTCTACTCCCTGTACACTCACCACTGTGTCCTCAACCCCCCCACCTCTACTCCCTGTACACTCACCACTGTGTCCTCAGCCCCCCCACTCTACTCCCTGTACACTCACCACTGTGTCCTCAGCCCCCCCCCCCACTCTACTCCCTGTACACTCACCACTGTGTCCTCAACCCCCCCACTCTACTCCTGTACACTCACCACTGTGTCCTCAACCCCCCCCCACTCTACTCCCTGTACACTCACCACTGTGTCCTCAACCCCCCCACTCTACTCCCTGTACACTCACCACTGTGTCCTCAACCCCCCCACTCTACTCCCTGTACACTCACCACTGTGTCCTCAGCCCCCCCACTCTACTCCCTGTACACTCACCACTGTGTCCTCAACCCCCCCCCACTCTACTCCCTGTACACTCACCACTGTGTCCTCAACCCCCCCCACTCTACTCCCTGTACACTCACCACTGTGTCCTCAACCCCCCCACTCTACTCCCTGTACACTCACCACTGTGTCCTCACTCCCTTCACTCTACTCCCTGTACACTCACCACTGTGTCCTCAGCCCCCCCACTCTACTCCCTGTACACTCACCACTGTGTCCTCAACCCCCCCACTCTACTCCCTGTACACTCACCACTGTGTCCTCAACCCCCCCCTCTCTACTCCCTGTACACTCACCACTGTGTCCTCAGCCCCCCCACTCTACTCCCTGTACACTCACCACTGTGTCCTCAACCCCCCCCACCCTACTCCCTGTACACTCACCACTGTGTCCTCAACCCCCCCACTCTACTCCCTGTACACTCACCACTGTGTCCTCAGCCCCCCCACTCTACTCCCTGTACACTCACCACTGTGTCCTCAACCCCCCCCACTCTACTCCCTGTACACTCACCACTGTGTCCTCAGCCCCCCCACTCTACTCCCTGTACACTCACCACTGTGTCCTCAACCCCCCCACCCTACTCCCTGTACACTCACCACTGTGTCCTCAACCCCCCCACTCTACTCCCTGTACACTCACCACTGTGTCCTCAGCCCCCCCACTCTACTCCCTGTACACTCACCACTGTGTCCTCAACCCCCCCACTCTACTCCCTGTACACTCACCACTGTGTCCTCAACCCCCCCACCCTACTCCCTGTATACTCACCACTGTGTCCTCAACCCCCCCACTCTACTCCCTGTACACTCACCACTGTGTCCTCAGCCCCCCCCCACTCTACTCCCTGTACACTCACCACTGTGTCCTTAACCCCCCACTCTACTCCCTGTACACTCACCACTGTGTCCTCAACCCCCCACTCTACTCCCTGTACACTCACCACTGTGTCCTCAGCCCTCCCACTCTACTCCCTGTACACTCACCACTGTGTCCTCACTCCCTTCACTCTACTCCCTGTACACTCACCACTGTGTCCTCACTCCCCCCACTCTACTCTCTGTACACTCACCACTGTGTCCTCAGCCCCCCCACTCTACTCCCTGTACACTCACCACTGTGTCCTCACTCCCTTCACTCTACTCCCTGTACACTCACCACTGTGTCCTCAACCCCCCCACTCTACTCCCTGTACACTCACCACTGTGTCCTCAACCCCCCCACTCTACTCCCTGTACACTCACCACTGTGTCCTCAACCCCCCCACTCTACTCCCTGTACACTCACCACTGTGTCCTCAGCCCCCACTCTCTACTCCCTGTACACTCACCACTGTGTCCTCAACCCCCCCACTCTACTCCCTGTACACTCACCACTGTGTCCTCACCCCCCCCCACTCTACTCCCTGTACACTCACCACTGTGTCCTCAGCCCCCCCCACTCTACTCCCTGTACACTCACCACTGTGTCCTCATCCCCCACTCTACTCCCTGTACACTCACCACTGTGTCCTCAAACCCCCCCACTCTACTCCCTGTACACTCACCACTGTGTCCTCAACCCCCCCACTCTACTCCCTGTACACTCACCACTGTGTCCTCAACCCCCCCTCTCTACTCCCTGTACACTCACCAGTGTGTCCTCAACCCCCCCACTCTACTCCCTGTACACTCACCACTGTGTCCTCAACCCCCCCACTCTACTCCCTGTACACTCACCACTGTGTCCTCAACCCCCCACTCTACTCCCTGTACACTCACCACTGTGTCCTCAACCCCCCCCACTCTACTCCCTGTATACTCACCACTGTGTCCTCAGCCCCCCCACTCTACTCCCTGTACACTCACCACTGTGTCCTCAGCCCCCCCACTCTACTCCCTGTACACTCACCACTGTGTCCTCAACCCCCCCACTCTACTCCCTGTACACTCACCACTGTGTGGCCAGATTCTGCTCGAACTCTGTCTACAAGTTGACGGATGACACGGCATCTCAAATGATGATGAGTTGGAGGACAGGAAGGAAATGGAGAGCCCAGTGACATGTTGTCATGGCAACAACCTTTAATGTCATTGGAACAAGAGAGTCACTCATTGTCCTTTGGATGTGGTGTGGGGTACACACTTCTATTAACAGTGCTGAGGTGGAAATGGTTGAAATCTTCAAGTTCCAAGGCTTAAATATCACTACTGTATCGTTGTATGAGTCTACGACTCTCAAACCTACTAACCCGCCCGTACGTCTTTGGACTGTGGGAGGAAACGCACGCGGTCACAGGGAGAATGTACAAACTCCTTCCTGACAGTGGCAGGAATTGAACCCTAATACTGGTGCTGTATGCTGCTATCCAGTTACCACCATGCTGCTATCCAGTTACTTCCCAGATTGGTATGTCCATCCTCCACTGACTCTCTGTACTTCCCACTTTCTCAAGAAAGCAGCAACATAATCAAGGCCCCTGCCCACCCCAGACATTCTCTCCTCTCTCGCCTCAGATTAGGTAGGAGATACAAAAGCTTGAAATATGCACCACCAGGTTCAAGGATAGCTTTGATGATAATACTCTTGCATCATAAACATGTTCTCTCAACCGACCTCATTGAGACCCTTGCACTTCAACTGTCTGCCTGCACCTGATCTACTCTGTAACTATAACATTACTCTATGCTAGACTATAAGGCCATAAGACTTTTGATTATAATTAGGCATATTGGCCCATCGAGTCTGATCCACCGTTCCATCATGGCTGATTCATTAACCCTCTTAACCCTATTCTGCCAGCTCCCCATAACATTTGACACCCTAACTAATCAGGAATCTGTCAACCTCTGCTTTAAATACACCCAATGACTTGGCCTCCACAGCTGCCTGTGACAATGAATTCCACAGATTCACCACCCACTGGCTAAAGAAATTCCTCCTCATCTCCGTTCTAAATGGACATCCTCCTATTCTGAGGCTCTGCCCTCTGGTCCCACCATGGGAAACATCTTCTCCAAGTCCACTTTATCTGGATCTTTCAATATTTAATATGTTTCATTGAGATCACCAGTCTTCTAAACTGCAGTGAGTAAAGGCCCACAGCACTCCCCATAGGTTAACCCTTTCATTCCCATGACCATCCCCATGAACCTCCTCTGGACTCTCTCCTATAACACATCGTTTAAGTGTGGTCTGACCAGTGTCTTATAAAACCACAGCATCACATCCTTGTTCTTCTATTCTAGTCCTCTCAAAATAAATGCTAATATTGCATTTGCCTTCCTCACCACTGACTCAAATGGTAAGTTAACCTTTAGGGAATCCTGCACGAGGACTCCCAAGACCCTTTGCAGGTCTGATTTCTGAATTTAATCTCTCTTTATAAAATAGTCTACACCTTTATTTATTTATCGGTGCATGACCATACACTTCCTTCCACTATACTCCATCTGCCGCCTCTTTGCTCATCCTCCTGCATCCTTCTGCAGATTCCCTGCCCCTTCAACACCACCTGATTCCACATTCCATATTAATTTTACTAACTTGATGCACTTTTTTACGGTAAGATCTGTCTGGATCGCGTACTCACTAAAGCCTTCTATTGTATCTCATTGGATGTAACTAGTGTAATGTGGGTTCAACTCCCGCTACTGTGTGTAAGGAGTTTGTACGTTCCAAAGCTGGAAAGGGTAAAGGGCTGGAAAAGAAAGAATCTGATCAGAGAGGAGGATGGGAGAAAGGGAAGGAAGAGGGGCAGCTGGTGGAGGTGATAGGAAGGTGAAGAGGTAAGAGGCCAGTATGTGGAATAGAAGAGGAAAGGCGGAGGGGAAAAAATAAATTAAAGTAAGTTGGAGAAATCGATGTTCATGCCATCAGGTTGGAGGCTACTGAGCTGGAATATGAAGTGTTTCTCCTCCGCCCTGAGAGTGGCCTCATTGAAGGAGCAGAGGAGGCCACGGACCAACATTGTCCGTACAATATATTAGGTTGTATATTCTGACGTACCTGTGACAAATAAAGACAATATTTTAAAAATAATAAGCCAATGACCAGTTATTATACATCCCCATGATAGGAACATTGGATTCTGCAGTGCAGCCAAGGGGAATATCATGGAAAGCATAAATAAAAATCTCTGTTTAATTAATCCTATCATTGTCCATCCTCACAGTGAGGAGACAAAGGCAAATTAACTGAGACTTAAGAGTCAAAGAGTAATAAGAAGTCATCTGTGTTCCTACCTCTTGTTAAATGTAATCTGCTCTCCTGACTTATTGTATTTATTTAATGGTACAGCACGGAAGAGGCCCCTCCAGCCCAACAATCAACACTGCCCAGCACCCCAAGATCCCTCTGATCCTCCACGCTGCCAAGAGTCTTACCATTAATACTATATTCTTCCATCATATTTGACCTACCAAAATGAATCATCTCACCCTTATCACCCTGGGTTGAACTCCATCTGCCACTTCTCAGCCCAGTTTTACATCCTATGAATGTCCCACTGTAACTTCTGACAGCCCTCCACACTATCCACAACACCCCCAACCTTTGTGTCATCAGCAAATTTACAAACTCATCCCTTCACTTCCTCATCCAGGTCATTTATAAAAATCACAAAGAGAAGTGGTCCCAGAACAGATCCCTGAGGCACACCACTGGTCAATGACCTTCATGTAGAATATGACCCGTCTACAACCACTCTTCACCTTCTGTGGGCAAGCTAGTTCTGAATCCACAAAGCAATGTCCCCTTGGATCCCATGCCTCCTTACTTTCTCAATAAGCCTTTCATGGGATACCTTATCAAATGCCTTGCTGAAATCCATATACACTACATCTACTGTACTACCTTCATTAATGTGTTTAGTCATATCCTCAAGAAATTAAATCAGGCTCGTAAGGCACAACCTGCCTTTCACAAAGCCATACTGACTACTCCTAATCATATTATGCCTCTCCAAATGTTCATAAATCCTGTCTCTCAGGATCTTCTCCAACAACTTACCAACCACTAAAGTAAGACTCACTTGTCTATAATTTCCTGGGCTATCTCTACTCCCTTTCTTGAATAAGGGAACAACATCCGCAACCCTCCAATCCCCCAGAACCTCTCCTGTCCCCAATGATGATGCAAAGATCATCTCCAGAGGCTCAGCAGTCTTTTCCCTCGCCTCCCACAATAGCCTGGGGTACATCTCGTCCAGTCTGGTGATTTATTCAACTTGTTGCTTTCCAAAAGCTCCAGCACATCCTCTTCCTTAACATCTACATGCTCAAGCTTTTCAGTCCACTGCAAGTCATTCCTACAATCACCAAGATCCTTTTCCATAGTGAATACTGAAGCAAAGTACTCATTAAGTACCTCTGCTATCTCCTCCAGTTCTAACTACACTTTTCACTTGATTGGTCCTATTCTCTCACTTCTTATCCTCTTGCTCTTCACATTCTTGTAGAATGCCTTGAGGTTTTCCTTAATCCTGTCTGCCAAAGCATCTGGCTCTCCTAATTTCATTCTTAAACTCCTTCCTGCTAGCCTTATAATCTTCTAGATCTCTATCACTACCTAGCTTTTTGAATCTTTCATAAGCTCTTCTTTTCTTCTTGTCTAGATTTACAACAGCCTTTGTATTCCATCCTTTCCCTGTCTCATAGGAACATACCTATGCAGAACCCTACACAAATATCCCCTGAACACTTGCCACAATTCTTCCGTACATGTCCCTGAGAACATCAGTTCCCAATTTATGCTTCCAAGTTCTTGCCTGATAGCCTCGTATTTCCCCTTACTCCATTTAAACACTTTCTAACTTGTCTGTTCCTAACCCTCTCCAATGCTGAGGTAAAGGAGATAGAATTGTAATCAGTATCTCTAAAATGCTATCCCACTGAGAGATCTGACACCTGACCAGGTTCTTTTCCCAATACCAGACAAGTATTGCCTCTCCTCTTGTAGGTTTATCTACATATTGTGTCAAGAAACCTTCCTGAACACATCTAACAAACCCTACCCCATCTAAACCCCTCACTCTAGGGAGATGCCAATCAATATTTGGGAAATTAAAATCTCCCACCATGACAACCCTGTTATTATTACACCTTTCCAGAATCTGTCTCCTTATCTACTGCTTGATGTCCCTGTTATAATTGGGTGGTCTATAAAAACACCTAGTAGAGTTAGTGACCCCTTCCTGTTCCTAACCTCCACCCACAGAGACTCTGTAGACAATCCCTCCATGACGTCCACCTTTTCTGCAGCCGTGACACTATCTCTGATCAGCAGTGGATTTTCAGAAGGCATTTGATACGGTGCCTCACATGAGGCTGCTTAACAAGATAAAATCCTATGGTGTTACAAGAAAGATACTGACAGGGATAGAGAAATGGCTGACAGGCAAGAGGCAGTGTGTGGGAATAAAGGGGGCCTTTTTTGGTTGGCTGCCAGTGACTAGTGGTGTTCCTCAGGGGTCAGTATTGGGACCGCTACTTTTCATATTGTTTGTCAGTGATTTAGATAATGGAAATAATGACTTTGTGGTAAAGTTTGTGGGTGATACAAAGATAGATGGAGGGGTAGGTGGTAGTGCTGAGGAAGCAATGTGATTGGAGCAGGAATTAGACAAATTGGAAGAACGGGCAAAAAAGTGGCAGATGGAATACAGTGTTGGGAAATGTACGATAAAGCATTTTATAAAAGGAACAATAGTGCAGACAAATGCAAAGTTGCCATTTATTTCAAAGGAAATAGAATATAAAAGCAAGGAGATAATGCTGAGGCTTTATAAGACACTAGTCAGGCTACACTTGGAGTACTGACAATAGTTTTTGGCCACTTATCTCAGAAAAGATGTGTTGCATTGGAGAGACTCCAGAGGAGGTTCACAAGGATGATTCTGGAAATGAAGGGGTTAACAGACAAGGAGTGTCTGGCAGTTTCGGGCCTGTACTCACTGGAATTTAGATGAATGTGAGGGGATCTCATTGAAACCTACTGAATGCTGAAAGGACTACTTAAGGTGGATGTGGAGAGGATGTTTCCTATGGTGGGGGTATCCAGAACTAGAGGGCACAGCCTCAGAATTGAGGGGTGACCTTTTAGAATAGAAGTGAGAAGGAACTTTTTTAGCCAAAGAGTGGAATCCTTTGCCACAGACTGTGGTGGAGGCCGTCCATGAGTATATTTAAAGTGGAAGATGATAGTTCCCTGATTGGTCAAAGGATATGGCAAGAAGGCATGTGTATGTGGGTTGAATAGGATTTGGGATCAGCCATAATGAAATGGCTGAGTGCACTCGATGGGTTGAACGGCTTAATTCTGCTCCTCTGTCTTATGGTCTTAAGGTCTTATGGTATTGTTATGTTCCCAGTAACCGGGTGACTTACCAGTTATGATAGAGAGGTCCGCTGAAGTCTGATGATACTATTTTCAAACGTTTTTATTTATAAAGGGGCACAAACGTATGGTTAATACAAAACATTCAGATCATATACGTCATCAAAACTCAATCTAAAGCACAGGTATAGTAATAATCAATCAGAAATAAGCTCTATCGTTGTCTAGGGGATAATACTGAGTCCAATGGAATATAAGAGTCACTCAAAATCTGCAGGCTTCCCCGTTTCGGGAACCGCTGGCATTTCACGTGTTGGATAGAGAGAGAAGGAACACTTGCCCGTCGTCTTTGCGAAGCAAATCCCTGTTGTTAGTTAAAACGGTTTTCCTTTGGTTTCAGCCACAGACTCCTGATCCGGAATCTAACGCACGTGGCTTCCTTCAAAATGGCTTCCCGCTCCGACGGGAAGCGCTATCGTGTCTTCTTCGTGTGTCTCCTTGGTGCGTCTGAGGCCCCGCCTCGGCAGCCCACCTTTTATCTGGACTGGCAGGGTTGTAGATGTCAATCAGGGTGGGGGGGGCGAGGCAATCTTTCCCCCATCACCCAGCCCACGTTGCCCTGAGGGTTTGCACGTAGTCCAGTCCCTTATTCCACAAAGGTGTCTCTAAAGACAATGGCCATGTCCGTGGCTTTTGTCTGGCTGAGAGGCCAGACCACATTCCAAACCTTAAGGCTCTCTCTCTCTCTTGTGATTCTCACAAAGGAGGGGACTGGGGTCATAACAGTATAAAGTGTAAAAGATACCAAAAAAGTTCAGTGCAGATAAGTGATAAATTGCAAGATCATAGTGAGGTAGATGGTGAGACCAGGAGTCCAACTTATTGTATGAGAGATATGTTTGAGAGTCTGATAACAGTGGGATAGGGCTGTCCTTGAGCCTGGTGGATGTGCTTTCAGACTTTTGTATCTTCTGCCCAATAGGAGAGGAGAGAAGAGAGAAATGTCCAGGGTGAGTGATGTCTTTGGTTATTCTAGCTGCATTGCTGCAACGAGAAGTGTAGAAGTGTAGAGTCCGTGGCGGGAAGGGCGATTCCTGTAACGCACTGAGCTGTGTCCACAACTCTCCGCAGGTTCTTGCGGTCACAGGCAGAGCAGTTGCCATACCAAGGAATGGTGCATCTGAACAGAATGCTTTCTATTTTGCATTGATAAAATTTGTTAAGTATCAATAGGCACATGCCAAGTAGCAGATGTATCTTGTGTCTTCACTGTGGAAGACACCGACAGTATGCCAGAAATTCAAGACTGTCAGCCGGAAGAAATTACTCAGGAGAAGAAATTACTCAGGAGAAGAAATTACTCAGGAGAAGGTTCTTCAGAAGCTGAAAGGTCTGGAAGTAGATAAGTCACCTGGACCAGATGGACTACACCCCAAGGTTCTGAAAGTGATAGCTGAAGAGATTGTGGTGGAATTAGTAATGATCTTTCAAGAATCACTCAATTCTGGAATGGTTCTGGAGGACTGGAAAATCACAAATTTCACTCCACTTTTTAAAAAAGAGAGGGAAGCAGAAGAAAGAAAATTAGCCAAAAAGCCTGACATCATTGGTTGGGAAGATGTTGGGAGTCCATTATTAAGGAGGAAGCTTTGTGGCATTTGGAGGCATCTGATAAAACAAGACAAAGTCAGCACCGTTTCCTTAAGGGGAAATCACAGTTTAGGTCTGTGTGTTTAGCCCCCTTCTCTACTTGCTTTATTCTTATGATAATGTGGCTAAGCACAGTTCCCATGCCATATTTAAGTTTGCTGACCTCTGTCAAAGGTGGTGAGCAATCAGCATATAGGAGGGAGACCGAAAATCTGGCTGAGTGGTGCCACAACAAGAACCTCTCACTCAATGTCAGCAAGACCAAAGAGATGATTATTGACTTTAGGAGAAGGAAACCAGAGGTTTATAAGCCAGTACTCATTGCAGGATCAGAGGTAGTGAGGGTCAGCAACTTTAAATTCCTCGGTGTTACTATTTTAGAAGTCCAGTTCTTGGCCCAGAATGTTAGTGCAAGTACGAAGAAAGCATGGCAGCACCTCAACTTCCTGAGAAGTTTGCAAAGATTCGTCATGACATCTAAAACCTTGACAAACTTCTATAGACGTGTTGTGGAGTATACGGACTGGCTGCATCACAGCCCGGCGTGGAAACACTAAGGTCCCTGAATGAAGAATCCAACAAAAGTTTGGACGGATCAGTGGGGTGTGGAGGCTGTGGTCTGGGTGCATTTCGGTGGGACTAGGCCGAATAATTGTTCAGTACAGAGTAGAAGGGCCAAAAGGCCTGTTTCGGTGCTGTAGTGTTTTGTGACTCAGCAGCTAAATGTAACCACTCTCAAGCCTTCTTTGTAATTGCATTATAGTATTGGGCTGAGGACAGAACAGCCAACGTTTGTGGCCAAGAAACTTCGAGATGGAGTTTAAAGCAACACAGCACAAACGATCCCTTCAGCCCAAAATGTCGGCACTGAGCCCATCTCTGATAATATGCAGATGATGTGACATTTCCTGCTTGTATAAGCATTTCACTGAACATTTTGTTGTGTTGATGTACATGTGACAAATGAAACTAATCATCGCAGTGGTTGTTGTCTGAGTGGGCATAATCAGAGTGGTGATCTTGCGGCTTTAATTCGTTGAGGCTTTCGCAAAGAGACGCTTCAGTCAGAGAAAGCAAAGAAAGGAAAAACTCCAGTTTTTCATTCTCTTTTTCATGTCTGCTTAGCTAGGACAGTAGAGATGCCAAGCAGGATAGTTCAATGCTCCTCTTGCGGGATGTGGGAAGGCACAGTCCCTGATTACAACTGCAAGAAGTGCATCCAGCCGCAGGTTTCAACAAACCGCGTTAAGGAGTTGGAGCTGGAAATGGATGAACTCCAGATCATTCAAGAGGTTGAAGGGGTCTCAGATAGGATTTTCAACCTCTCACTGCTACGGGTGGAAGTTCCCACTTGCTTCAAAAAGGCAACAATTATACCAGTGCCTAAGAAGAATAATGTGAGCTGTGTAATGACTATCACCTGGTAGCACTCACATCTACAGTGATGAAATACTTTGAGAGGTTGGTCATGCCTAGACTGAACGCCTGTCTCAGCAAGGACCTGGACAGAGGGTTGGAAGACCAGAGGACACAGCCTCGGAATAGAGGGATGTCCTTTTAGAATAGAGATGAGGAAGAATTTCTTCAGTCAGAGAGTGGTGAATCTGTGGAATTCTTTGCCACAGGCAGCTGTGGAGGCCGAGTCTTTATGTATATTTAAGACAGAGATTGATAGATTCTTGATTTGTCAGGGCACGATGGGATACGGGGAGAAGGCAGTAGATTGAGGCTGAGAGGAAAATTGGATCAGCCATGATGAAATGACAGAGCACTCGACGGGCCAAAGGGCCTAATTCTGCTCATATGCCTTAAGGTCTTATGGTGTTAGGGTCTAAACTTTATCACTGATCTTCAAAAGGGGGGAAAGGGAGACAGTGCAGAAGAGATTCACCGGGATGCTGCCTGGATAAGAAAGCACGTGCTATAATGAATGGCTGGACAAACATGGTTGTTTTTTCAGGAGCGACGGAGACTGAGGGGAGAGCTGATAGAGATTTATAAGATTAAGAGAAGCATAGATGGGGTGGACAGACAGTATTTTTTTTCCAACTGTTGAAATGTCTAACACGAGGGCACTTATTTAAGGTGAGACGAGGTAATTTCAAAGGAGATGAGAGAGGCAGGGTTTTTTTTTTTTACACTGAGTGTGGTGGGTGCCTGGATTGTGCTACCTGGGGTAAGGTAGTAGAGGCAGAGATATGTTAGGGACTTTTAAACAACGTTTCAACAGGCACATGAATGTGAGGAAAGTGGAAGGATATGAAATTATGTAGCATAAGTGAATAGTTTAGTCGCCCATTTGATTACTAATAATTTGGTTCAGCACAACATTGTGGGCCGAAGGGCCTGTCCTGTGTTGTACTGTTCTTTTTTTTGTAATTTATTTTTTTATTGAAGTTCATCATCAAACATTTCCATAAGATGCATTTCAGATACTGTACATATATATCATATTGTCATATTTGCCACAAATCTCCACATAATATTTATCTGAAGTATACCCCTATAGAAAAGAGAGGAAAGAAAGAACAAGCAAAAGGAGAAAACTATGTACAAGTCGGGAGTGATCTTTGTGTTGTACTGTTCTATGTTAAAACAATAAGGCAGCAGTGAAACTGGTTTACAATAACACATTAATGCATTCTCTCCCTTGTCACTATCAAGGACTGAAGGTTCCCATTCTACCTCGACAGCAGATTTTTCGGGATTAACATAGCAACAGCCCAGGGAAAAGAATGGAGTCAGGCTCCTTTAATAAACTCAGAAGCAATACAAACAAAAACTGGAGGAACTCAGCAGGTCACCAGGAATAAAGAGCTGATGTTTTGGGCAAAGACCCTTCACCAAGAACTGGAAAGGAAGGGGGTGGAAGCCAGAATAAAAAGCTGGAAGGAGTGGGAGGGAGGTGGTAGCTGAGTGGGAAGGGGGACGCAATGAGAAGCTGGGAGGGGACAGCTGGAAGAACAAAAACAGCATCAGAAGGAATCTGATAAGAGAGGAGAGTAGGTCATGGAGAAAAGGGAAGAGGAGAGACACCAGAGGGAGGTGATGGGCAGGTGAGGAGAAGAGAAGAGCTGAGAGGGGAGCTAGAGAAAGACATAGAAGAAAAAAGAAGGGGGAGAAGAACTTACCAGAACTTCATGCCATCAGGTTGGAGGCCACCCAGATGGAATATAAAGTGTTGCTCCTCCAACCTCATTGTGGCAGTAGATGAGGCCATGGACTGACACATTGGATTGTGAATGGAGATTGGAATTATAATGTTTGGCTATCGGGAAATACAACTTTTTGTGGATGGAGCAAACATTTCTTTAGTATGTTTACATGTATGAACATGTACTAACATAGGCGGCCTCTAGATGGCAGCATTAGTCAACAGAAACCCATAACATTCTCAGCCACTGGCAAGGTGCCAGAGGGCTGGAGGAGGGTTAATGTTCCATCGTTCAGAATCAGAATCAGGTTTAATATCATTGGCATTCATCGTGAAATTTGCTGTTATGTGGCAGGACTACATTGCAATACATAACAATAAAATCTAAATTACAGTAAGTACACATATATGTTTGTATGCATGAATGTGCATTTTGAATGTATTATGAATACATAGATATAAATTACGTTCATAGTGCAGAGACAGAATAAAATGAAAGTAGTGAGGTAGTGCTCATGGCTTCAATGCCCATTCAGAAACCTGATGCAGAAGCTATTACTGAATCGCTGAGTGCATGTCTCCAGGCTTCTGTACCTCTTCACAACATCAGGGACATTTTCAAAAGGCAAAGTTTCAAAGAGGCAGCATCTATCTTAAGTCACCCCATCCCCATCACCCAGGGCTTACCCTTTTCTCATTGCTACCCTCAAGGAGGTGGCACAGGAGCTTGAAGGCACACTCAATGTTTCAGGCCAACTTCTTCCCCTCCACCATCAGATTTATGAACAGACTGCGAACTCATGCACATTACCACAGTATTTTTTATTTTGCTGTCTTTTTACACTTAAAAAAATTTTTTAGTATGTACTTTTTATGGTAATTTATAGTTTTAAAATTACTACTATGTATTGGAATATACTGCAGCTGCAAAACAACAGATTTCATGATGCATGCCGGTGATATTAACCTGATTCTGATTCAGATTCAGATTCAAATGTATTCATCACGTGTACATCAAAACATGCCGTGAAATGTATCATTTGCGTTAACAACCAACACAACCTGAGGGTGTGCCGGCAACAGCCCACAAGTGTCACCACACATTCCTACACCAACACAGCATACCCACAATGTTCGGCAGAACTACACAAACAACAACAACAGCAAAACTTGCTCCTCTCCCATCCCACCCACACACCTACTCTAAACATTCAAAGTACATTTATTATCAAACTACGTATACCTCAGCATGTACAACCCTGAGATTCATTTTCTTGTGGGCCTTCACAGTAAATACAAAGAAACAGATATAACAAGCAAAATAATCATAATAAATAAATAAGGAATAAAATACATGAACACGAGATGAAAATTGAGTCTATAGGTTGTGGAAACAGTTTCTTGATGGGATCAGTGAAGTTATCCCCTTTGGATCAAAATCCTGATGATTGAGGGGTAATAACTGTTCCTGCCCTTGTCATACAATGTTCCTCAGCATAAACATCATCGAGGATCTCACGTGGTCTGTACACACCGGCTGTGTGGTGAAAAAGGTACAACAGCGCCTCTTTCACCTCAGACAGTTGAGGAAGTTTGGTGTGGGCCCCCACATCCTAGAAACTTTCTACAGGGGCACAATTGAGAACATCCTGACTGGCTGCATCACTGCCTGGTATGGGAACTGTACCTCCCTCAATCGCAGGACTCTGCAGAGAGTGGTGCGGACAGCCCAGTGCATCTGTAGATGTGAACTTCCCACTATTCAGGACATTTACTAGGAAAGGTGTATAAAAAGGGCCCAAAAGATCACTGGGAACCCGAGTCACCCCAACCACAAACTGTTCCAGTTGCTACCATCCGGGAAACGGTACCGCAGCATAAAAGCCAGGACCAACAGGCTCCGAGACAGTTTCTTCCAACAGGCCATCAGACTGATTAACTCATGCTGAAACAACTGTATTTCTATGTTATATTGACTATCCTGTTGTACATAATATTTATTATAAATGACTATAATTCCACATGCACACTTGAAAGGAGACATGAGAATTTTACTCTTCATGTATACGAAGGATGTAAGTAATAAAGTCAACTCAATTCAACTCAGTTTGAAAACATGGATGAACCAGGAGATGCACTCCCGGCTGAATCCAGGACTGCAGCATCCAAATCAGGTTACCCCGATCAAAGCAAGAAATGAAGATAACTGTTAGGGATATCAAGCGACAACACCAAGTTGAATGCCAAGTGTCTCCCAGACAAAGGAAGGTCAGCGAGCCCCTGGTGGGCAATGGAAATGCTGCAACAATAACGTCAAAATCAGCCTGAAGAGATTCAACATTCCATCTAAAAGCCGGAAAGACTTCGAACTCAATAGAGACACCTGGAGGAAATTTATTCAGGAGGGAGCCATGCTACATGAGAGCAACGTCGTCTGTGGCACAGAGAGCAAGTGGCAGCTGTGAAAGGAGAGATTGAACAACTGAAAGACCCCACCATTAATGACACACAGCCCACACGGCACCAGAACGTGTGGATCTCAGGTCGGTCTCTAAAACCACCCGGGGATCCGTAGGAAAACATCACACTCAACTCAGGTGACCGTACTACCAAGACAAAAAATCCTTCTCCAGTCCACCCCATATTAGTTCCTCAAAATTATTATTGCACAGGTTACTGTGCAAAGACATAAAAGTTACAGATTAAGTGCATACCAGTCAGCATTTTGCTTTGGATTTAATTCCTACCGCTGTATGTAAGAAGTTTGTATGTTCTCCCCATCACCACAAGAGTTTCCCCTGGGTGATCTGGTTTCCTCCCACATTCCAAAGACGTACAGGTTGGTGTTACTGAGTTGAGGATATGCATAGAGTCACACAGTCAGAGAAGAGTACAGCACAGAAGCAGGCCCTTAAGCCCATCTAGTCTGCACCGAGGCATTTAAACTGCTTACTCCCATCGATCTGGTATAGAGAAATGTACCTGGTCAGATGTCAGATCTCTCAGCGGGAGAGCATTTTGGAGGTAGTGATCACAATTCTATGTCTTTTACCATAACATTGGAGAGGGATAGGAACAGACAAGTTAGGAAAATGTTTAATTGGAGTAAGGGGAAATATGAGGCTATCAGGCAGGAACTTGGAAGCATAAATTGGAAACAGATGTTCTCAGAGAAATATAGGGCAGAAATGTGGCAAATGTTCAGGGGATATTTGTGTGAGGTTCTGCATAGGTACGTTCCAATGAGACAGGGAAAGGATGATAGGGTACAGGAACTGTGGTGTACAAAGGCTGTTGAAAATCTAGTAAAGAAAAGTTTACAAAAGGTTCAAAAAACTAGGTAATGATAGAGATTTAGAAGATTATGAGGCTAGCAGGAAGGAGATTAAGAGTGAAATTAGGAGAGCCAGAAGGGGCCATGAGAAGGCCTTGGTGGGCAGGATTAAGGAAAACCCCAAGGCATTCCACAAGCATGTGAAGAGAAAGAGGATAAATTGTGAGAGAATAGGACCTATCAAGTGTGACAGTGGGAAGGTGTGTATGGAACCAGAGGAGATAGCAGAGGTACTTATTGAATACTTTGTTACAGCATTCACTATGGAAAAGAATCTTGGTGATTGTAGTGATGAGTTACAGTGCATTGAAAAGCTTGAGCATATAGACATTAAGAAAAAAGATGTGCTGGAGCTTTTGGAAAGCATCAAGTTGGATAAGTCTCCGGGATCAGATGAGATGTACCCCAGGCAATAGTGGGAGGTAAGGGAGGAGATTGCTGAGACTCTGGCAATGATCTTTGGATCATCAATGGGGACAGGAGAGGTTCCAGAGGATTGAAGGATTGCGGATGTTCCAATATTCAAGAAATGGAGTAAAGATAGCCCAGAAAGTTATAGACCAGTGAATCTTACTTCAGTGGTTGGTAAGCTGATGAAAAAGATCCTGAGAGGCAGGATTTATGAACATTTGGAGAGGTATAATATGGTTAGGAATAGTCAGCATGGCTTTGTCAAAGGCAGGTCATGCCTTACGAGCCTGATTGAATTTTTTGAAGATGTGACTATACACGTTGATGAAGGTAGAGCAGTAGATGTAGTGTATATGGATTTCAGCAAGGCATTTGATAAGGTACCCCATGCAAGGCTTATTGAGAAAGTAAGGAGGCATGGGATCCAAAGGGACATTGCTTTGTGGACCCAGAACTGGTTTGCCTACAGCTGGCAAAGAGTGGTTGTAGATGGGTCATATTCTGCATGGAGGTCAGTCACCAGTGGTGTGCCTCAGGGATCTGTTCTGGGACCCCTTTTCTTCGTGATTTTTATAAGTGACTTGGATGAGGAATTGGAGGGGTGGGTTAATAAATTTACTGATGACCTGCGCTGGGACCATAGCCAGTGGCACCTCATCCCACACTCTCACAACCCTCTGAGTGAAGAAGTTTCCCCTCATGTTCCCCTTAAACTATTCACCTTTTACCCTTAATGCATGACCTGCAGTTGTAGTCTCACCCAAACTCAATGGAAAAAGCCTGCTTCCATTTACCCTATCTATACCCTTCATAATGTTGTATACCTCTGTCAAATCTCATCTCAATCTTCTACACTCTAAGGAATAACATCCTAACCTTTCTTATTCCTGCCGCCCCTTCTCCTTTAATCCCTCCCGCTCTGCCACATCTAAAACAATGGAACCCAGAATATTGAGCTGCCAGTCCTGGCCTCCCTGCAACCAGGTCTCACTAATGCCCTGAGTTCACCCACCTTTCCTACAATACTTCATGCATTGAAATATTTGTGGCTCAGGACACTAGTCACGCCATGCTCTAACTTTTGATTCCTGACTTTGTCTGAGGTCTAACAACATCTGTCTTTGCAACCTCTCCACTATCTGTCCTGGCACTCCAGTTCCCAACCCCTTCTGCTCTTTTAAACTGCACTGTGCAGCACTAACAAACATTCCTGCGAGGATAGGACGCTAGAAGCATTCCCACGATACCTGGTGCATAGTTTAAACTCCACCATGCAGCATTAGCAAACTTTCCCACTAGGATATTAGCCCCCCTCCAGTTCAGGTGCAAAGCTGTCTCCTCTGTACTGGTCCCACCTTGCCTGGAAGAGAGCCCAATGAATTAAAAATCTTATGCCCCCCTCTCATTTTCTAACTGCATTGCATTTGTGGTTTCTAAATGACAATAAACTGAAATTCAATTCAAAGAAGACCGTCCTTCTGCTGCAGTAGACATCTTCTCATGTTACGCTAGTGGAAGAAAACACATCTTCCCTTTCTTGCTGCGTAGACAGAGGCGATGGTGGGAGCACATCCATGACAGTGCCTGTATGGATTTCTTCAATCACCACCCTAAAACAGAGACCTTATTGTATGCCCTACTGGACACACAGAGTAGCAACACTTCTGTAGACAAGAGGTATGTAAGAAGATGGGGCAGGATTAGAGCCAGTCCAGTTAAAGCTTACTACTATGATGGGAAAACACTCCATTGTTCAGAGTGGAAGAGTTAGTGGGCTTAGAGTCAGAGGGTTTTCCTCACAAAGTTTCATCAACTTGCCACCTGCCTATACCAGAGATTTCATCCCACTCGAACACTCCCACATTCCTACCCCTGAAACGGCCAAAAGGTGGAAACATCTGAATGGAATAGCACAGGAAATACCAGAGCTGATGGATTGCGAGGTCGGACTCCTGACAGGCTACGACTGCGCGAGAGCGTTGGCACCACGACAAGTCATCACAGGAGGTGACGATGAGCCGTATGCCATCAAGACTGACCTGGGTTGGAGCTTTGTCAGCAGCTCACCAAGGGTCGCAAAGTCAACAGAAGTGACAGGTCTGTGCCATCGTGTATCCGTCAAGGAACTTCCACCATTGACACCAGCCACTGTTGTTAGAGCTTTTGAATCAGACTTCAGAGATACAAACCCTGGGGAAAAGAGCATTTCACAAGATGACATACAGTTCATACAATCATTGAATGAAAGAATACACCAGAATGCAGATGGGCACCTGGAAATGCCCCTCCCCTTTAAGATACGCCCTCAACCACCAGAAAATAAGCGGCTGGCTCTGGTGCGGCTGAAGCACCTGGAAGAGAAACTTGAGAAAAATCCCAAATTCAAGGATGACTACGTTAAATTTATGGAAGGTGTCTTCAAGGATGATGTGGAGAGAGCTGAAGATCAACCCGAAGCAGGAAATGTGTGGTATATTCCTCACCAAGGAGTCTATCACCCTAGAAAACCAGGAAAAATGAGGGTTGTGTTCGACTGCTCTGCTAAGTATGATGGCACGGCTCTGAATGATCACTTACTAGCTGGACCTGATCTCACAAATGGGCTGACAGGCGTGCTCTGCAGATTCCACAAACACCCAATCGCAGTCATCCGTGATGTAGAAAAATTGTTCCACGGGTTCCATGTAAGCCAAAGGACAGAGATTACTTACACTTCCTGTGGTGGGAAAATGGCGATACAAATTCAGAGCCAAAAGAATATCGCTTGAAGGTCCATCTTTTTGGAGCAGCATCCTCTCTTGGCTGTGCAAATTATGGAATGAAGTATCTTGCAAGCCAAAATGGACAAGAGTATCCTGCAGCAGCCAACTTCATCAGAAAACATTTCTATGTCGCTGATGGCCTCATCAGTGTAGAATCTGTGGACACAGCCATCAAACTAGTGAGAGAAGCGCAAACTGTGTGTGTGAAAGGGAGATTACATCTCCACAAGTTCATCAACAACAGAGAAGTCTTGGAGCCAATTCCAGACAGTGAACGAGCTAGTGGATTTCGGGATGTGGATCTCAATCATGATGAACTCCCAGTCCAGACCGTGTTGGGAGTAAAGTGGAGTGTGATTAGTGACACCTTTGCTTTTAAAGCTACCCTAGATGAGAAACCAGCAACAGGGCAGGAAATCCTCTCGACTGTAGCCTTTGTGCTTGACCCACTAGACTTCCCAGCTCCCTTCCTCCTACTAGGAAAGGGAGTACTACAGGAAATGTGCCAAAAGGGCATTGGATGGGACAAACCACTGCCTGGAGAATTAAAGCCATGATGGGAGAGCTGGTTAAACAATCTAAAGAATCTGCAAAATCTCCAGATTACAAGATGCTTTGCTCCTGGAAACCTAGGGAAGGTCCAGAGAATTGAACTGCATCACTTTTTGGATGCGAGTAGCCATGGGTACGGTCAGTGCTCATATATCTGAGTACTGAGTGAGGACAAAGTGCATTGCTCCTTGGTCATAGGTGAGGCAAGGGTTGCACCCACAAGAGTTGTAACCGAACCAAGGCTGGAGTTAACGGCTGCAGTGGTCTCCTTAGCGGTCAGCAGTATGCTAAAGGAGGAGCTGGAGCTCAAAATTGACCAAGAGTATTTTTGGACAGATTCCCAGGTAGTCTTGGGCTACATTAATAATGAAGCCCGAAGGTTTCACGTTTTCATTGCAAATCGAGTCCAAAGAATCAGAGAAGCAATTGATCTAGCACAGTGGCACTATATCGACACTGATCAAAATCCGGCAGATCACGCTTCCAGAGGCCTCAAGGTGGCAGAGCTGATTGGTACAAATTGGCTCACTGGATCCAAGTTTCTGTGGAAAAGAGAGATTGTCACATCAAAGTTAACTCCAGAGCTTCTGGTGGGCGACCCTGAAGTCAAAACGACACCAGCACTACAAACAAAGTTGGTAAAAGAGGACAATTTCTTGGAGAGTCGTAAACGGTTCTCAGAATGGCACATGGCATTGAATATGGTTGCCTGGATCCAGCAACTAGCAAAGAGAGCCGAAACAGCAAAACCCATAAGTGTCAAAACAGAAGGCAGGCCAGTCTTGTGCTTGTAAAATTGGCACAAGGGGATACTTTCAAAGAGGAAATGTGAATACTGAGTCGTGGCAAACTGCCACACAGCCATCCATTGTTCCAACTTGACCCAGTATTGCAAGATGGTGTTCTCAGGGTGGGAGGGCAATTAAAGAAGGCTTCCTTACCTCTCTACTTGAAGCATCCATTAATCCTACCAAGAGATGGTGTCATCCACTCGACGTTCTATTCATAAATTAGTTGTGCTTGTAGAAAACAACTAAAATGTGTTCCAATGGAACTAATTTCTGAACACCTACCTGTGTGGAGAGATTAAAGTATCAGCCTTGATCTCAGAGTTTGTTATAAATACCAGTTATTTGGTTCTAGAAATTACTAGATTTATTCAAATATTTGTATAAAGGTCATCATAAATCATAGTAATTTGGTGGGAGTGTAATATGTTTCATTGAGATGTTTATTTTATATGTTTTGTCATAAATTCATGATTATTTTATCTTAAAATAATATTTGATTAAAAATTTTGTGCTTTTTATATAAGGTTTTATTTAATGTAGAGTGTAACAGGTCTCATGACCCGAGTTTAATAAGAGCATGACTGTGGCATTATGGGTCAGAACCAACATGGAAGCAGAGAAAGACATATGGCCCTAAAATAACTTTATTCTGCATGTGGTCCAAGAAGTGCATACATTTTCACGGTGTCTGCTGAAGAAAGAGAGAGAGAGAGAGAGATTAAAATATCTTCAAGGACATCTATATATACGTGGCCATTATTTCATTGGACCAGTGTAGTTACAGTCCCTATGGCATCGGCCTCTGCCTCTACTTCAGTGGTACGTTCCACTCTCACCAGTTTATGTAAACTCTCCCTTAAACTACCTTTCACTCACAAGAAATGGATGTTATCTGCTGTAGGCCATTTCACCCTGGGAAAAAGTCGCTGACTCTTCACTCTATCAATGCTTCTTATCATCTTATACCTATTGATCAAGTTGTCTTTCACCCTCCATTGATCCTAAGAGGAAAAGCCATAAATCACTTATCATTTCCTCATAAGACAATCTCGGTAAATCTTCTCTGCACCCTCTCTAAAGCTTCGGCATTCTTCCTATAACGAGGTGACCAGAACTTAACACAATAATCTAAAGTGCGGTTTTACCAGAGTTTTATAGAGCTGCAACATTACCCCATGGCTCCTGAACTCATTACCTGACTAATGAATGCCAGTGCACCAGATACCTTCTTATCCTAGGTCCCATTCTTTTCTCTATATACGTGCCTCGCTTCAGCCAAATCGTTCGAAAATATGACATTTGCTTCCATTGTTATGCTGACGATGCACAGCTTTATCTCCCCTTGAAACCAAACAACCAGTCAAATCTAGTCAGCCTCATGAACTGCCTTGAGGACATAAAGTGTTGGATGGCACAAAACTTCCTACAGCTGAATGAAGGCAAGTCTGAAGTTTCCTATTTGGCCCCCCTGACTCCATCAAAGTGATTACCAACAGTCTTGGTAACCTGTCCACCCTTGTCAAACCCCATGTCAAAAACCTTGGTGTGATATTTGATCCCACCTTTAAGTTTGACAAGCAGGTTAATGCAGTAGTAAATGCCTGTTTTTTTCCAGCTTTGTACTATTTCCAAAATCTAACAGTTTCTCTCTTTCAAAGATCTTGAGAAAGTCATCCATGCCCTTATATCCTCCTGCTTGGACTATTCCAACTCCCTATATACCGGGATCAGTCAGTCGTCCCTGTCCCACCTACAGCTGGTCCAGAACGCCACAGCCAGGCTCCTGACAGGTGCCCGGAAGAGGGACCATGTTACTCCTACCCCGGCCTCTCTCCACTGGCTACCAGTATGGTTCAGAATTGATTTTAAGTTCTCCTGTTCATTTATACAGCCCTAAATGGGCTGGCCCCCTCCTATATCACAGACCTTCTAACCGCTTATTCTACTTCCTGGTCCCTCAGATCGGTTGACTTGGGGCTCCTGGCTGTCCCGCGATCTAAATTTAAGTTCAGGGGTGACCTATGCTGTTGCAGCCCCTAGACCGTGGAAAAGCATTTCCCCTCCCTATCAGATCTGCCCCCTCCATTGACTCAAAGTCCAGGCTTAAAACTTGCCTTTATTCACTAGCATTTGAATCTTGCCGATGTGACTTATTTGTGGCTCGAGTGTTGTTTATTTTGTGCCGATGAGCTGAGTGCCTCGTTGTTTATATCAGTGTTACTTGTATTTGTGATTTTAGCTCCCTGTTATGGTTTGTGGGGCACTTTGGTCAACGTGTTGTTTTTAAATGTGCTTTATAAATAAATTTCACTTGACTTATCCACCCCATCAACTTCTGACGGACAGGCAGGATGCAAAGCTCATCGTTGATGCCCCAGCAATCTGATCCCCCATGTCCTGGGGTATATCCTATCTAGCCCCAGCGACAGGGACATATCCATCCTGATGTTTTCCAGAGGCTCTTTCTGAAGCTCAGTGCACTCCAGGACGTTAGTCTGTTGTACCCTCATCTCACAAGTCTCTCTGCTGTGAACACTGATGAACTCCTGTTCATTGAGTTCATCCCCCATCCCCTCCACCTCTGGGCCAGTTTCGTCTGTCACGTACACGCAAACCTGTAAAAGTATCAGCAGCAATACAGCACACCTGGAGGCTGGTTTGCTGTTCACAAAACACTGTTTTATTAGTAACTACGTCATATAGTAACTTAAACCAGGTAAATCAAGAATTAACAGTGTTATGCACATATAGGGGTAAATATATAAATCCCCAAACTTCAAGCTTAGGTGATAAGTGATACAGTCTTACAATGGTGCGTAAGAAAGTTCAGTTCAATCCACAAAATTTGAAGTGAGAGAGAGATATTTGTAATCCAAACAAACAGGCATCATCGAACTTCCTATTGTCCTCTGAACGCTCACACGAAATATCACCAAAGTAGCTTATCACAAAGGGGGACCATCTTCAAGGGAACCACCACCCAGGCAAGGGTCGACACACCGGTAGATTGCACAAGGTTACCCCAATCACACACAATGTGATAGCCACTTATCCAGTTCCAAGACATAGGAAATAACTCCAACAGTGATTTACCACAGGGGTGTCTTTCTTCAGTGAACTACCACACCCAGACACGGGTAAACAAACACGTGGTATTCACAAAGGTTTCCCCTCACCAGAGAACCCACTCCTGTGGATTAACTACACGACAATCACACTTTCATATCCGAATGGAAACAAACAAACCCTCACGGGCTACTTGGGGAGAGAGTCCAAACAGTGATCTCTTTGTCACTAGGTTTCTTCTGTTTCAAACCTTCCTCTCTGCAAACTTCTTCCAGTTGCAGCCCTTGTGAGAGTCATTTATCAATACTCTGGATCGATCTCAACTCACCCCTTTGGGCTACTGAAAGTTTAAACCAGCGACCGACTCACTGGCATCTTCCACTGACCGAATCCATCTCGACTCTGACTGTGTGTCCTTGTATATTCAAAACAAGCCGCGAGAAACCGTAAACATTCATTGTCCATTACATAGCTCCACCTCTCTCACCATAGTAACCAAGCAACTTTGTAATCAGTAAAAATCCAACAGCGTCTAAAAGCCAGTCTCAGTCTTCTGGCGTTTTAAAATGACAGTCCACAGAAAAAATGAACCCTGGGGATATATAACACTACCTTTATCCCTGAGCAGTCCTGCCCTTACTCTTGGCTACCTACAGTATTCATTCTCAAGAGGCCTCCTTCAATTTTGATTCCTACCCTTAAGTATGCTTCCTTCTTCCTTTTGACTGAATGTCCCCCATCTCTTCTCAACCATAGTTCCAACAAGCCTTTCCCTACCTCAATGGGACGAATTTATCTGTAACACCATGCAAGTACAATTTCCACATTTCTATTGTGCTTTTTCATGTGAATCTTTGTTCCCAATTTGCGCTTCGAAGTTCCTGTTTAATACATTCATAATTAGTGCTCTCCAATTAAGTACTTTCCCCAATCATCTGCAAACAGGAGGAAATCTGAGCAACACACAGAGAATGCTGAAGGAACTCAGCAGGCCAGACAAGCATCTATGGAAAGGAGTACAGTCGACGCTTTGGGCCGAAACCCTTTGGCAGGACTGGAGAAAAAATGCTGAGGAGTAGATTTAAAAGGGGGGGGGGGAGGGGAGAGGTAATAGGTGAAACCTGGAGGGGGAGGGACGAAGTAAAGAGCTGGGAAGTAAATTGGTGAAAGAAACGGAAGACCATGGAAGAAAGAAAAGGGGGGAAGGAGCACCAGAGGGAGGTGATGAACAGGCAAGGAGATAAGGTGAGAAACGGAAAAGGGGATGGGGAATGATGGAGGAGAGGGGGTGGTCGGGGACTTTACCAGAAGATGGAGACATCGACGCTCGTGCCATCAGGTTGGAGGCTACCCAGACGGAATACAAAGTGTTCTTCCTCCACCCTGAGTGTGGCCTCATCCAATCATCCGCAACTGTTTTGGTTCATGGCTATGCTTAAGGATAGGGAGTTCTTATCATTATTTCTAAAATACTCGCCCACCAGACCACGTTCATTACCTATACTAAATCCAGAATGGCCTATCTCCTGGTCAGCCTGTTCACAAGCTGTGTGAGGACTCCTTCCTGGACATACCCAACAAATTATGTCCCATTTGAGTATTAGGGAAGTTGAAGTCACCCATCAGAACAATCCTGTTATCTTTGTAGTTTTCCAAAATCTGCCCATGACCCTGTTTCTCAGTGGCCCGGTGGTGGATCTTTCTAGCCCAATGAGCCACATCACCCAGCAACACACCTAATTAACCCTCGCCCAGTCACAGGACAACTGACAATGCTTTGGAGGAAGTTTAGAACACTCCCAAGAGTCATTCTTCCTTTCTGCAGATATTCTGATTAACAACCCCACTTCCCTGCTACCTGCCACCCTTTTACTTCCCTCTCTCTGATTCATGTTTATCAGGTTGTTTCAGGACCCTGAAGGCAGTGGGGGGGAAGCTGTTGTTGAACCTTCAGGGTAGGTCAGACTCCAGTACCTCCTGCTTGATGGCAGCAGTGAGTAAAGGAGACAGCCTGACTTGTGGGGGTCCTTGATGACGGATGTTGTCTCCCCGAGATCACCTCTCTTTAAGTGTCCTGGAAGATGGAGAGTGCTGTCCCAGTGATCGAACAGGCTGAGCTGGATATTGCCTTCTGTTACACAGTCAGGCCATATGACCTGGGGACAGATTTGGGCCATTTAGCACATGGTCTGCTCTGCCATTTCATCATGACTGACCTATTACCTGCTCAAACCCATTCTCCTGCCTTCTCCCGGCAATCTTTCATGCCCTGACTTACAGTACCTATAAAAAGTATTTACCCCACCTTGGAAGATTTCAGGTTTTATCGTTTTACAAAGTTAAATCACAGTAGATTTATTTGGTTTTTTTTGGACACTGATCAACAGAAAAAGACTCTTTCGTGTCAGAGTGAAAACAAAGTGATCTAAATTAATTACAAATATAAAACACAAAATAATTGATTGCATAAGTATTTATCATGCCTCCCCCACTTTAATAAGATGTACCAAACCATCACTGGCACAGCCAATTGGTTTTGAAGTCACATAATTAGTTAAATGGAGATCTGTTTTTGGAGACCTGTCTGCAGTCAAGGTGTTTCAGGTGATTGTAGTAAAAATCCACCTGTATCTGGAAGGTCCAACTGCAGGTGAGTCAGCATCCTGGCAAAAACTACACCACGAAGACAAAAGCAACTCTACAAAAAGGTTATTGAAAAGCACAAGTCAGGAGATGGATACAAGAAAATTTCCAAGTCACTGAAGTCACTTGGTGTACAATTAAGTCAATCTTTAAGAAATGGAAAGAATATGGCACAGCTGTAAATCTTCCTAGAGCAGGCCATCCTCAAAAACTGTGTGACCGTGCAAGAAGGGAACTAGTGAGGGAGGCCACCAAGAGACCTATGACAACTCTGGAGGAGTTACAAGCTTCAGTGGCTGAGATCGGAGAGGCTGAACATAAAACAACTGTTGCCCGGGTGCTTTATGAGAGAGTGGCAAAGGGAAAGCCGCTGTTGAAAAAAACTCACATGAAATCTCAACTGGAATTTGTCAGAAGGCATATGGGAGACTCTAAAGTTAGCTGGAAGGTTCTATGGTCTGATGAAACCAAAATTGAGCTTTCTGGCCATCAGACTAAACGCTATGATAGGTGTAAGCCAAATGCAGCACATCATCAAAAACAGACTATCCCTGCCATGAAGCACGGTGTTGGCTGCATCATGCTGTGGGGATGCTTCATTACAGTAGGCCCTGAGAGGCTCGTGATGGTAGAGGGTAAATGAATGCAGCAAAATCCTGGAGGAAAACCTGATACAGTTTGCAAGAGAACTACAACTTGGGAGAAGATTTGTTTTCCAGCAAGACAATAACCCAAAGCATAAAACCAAAGCTACACAAGAATGGGTCAAAAATAACAAAATTAATGTCCTGGTGTGGCCAAGTCAAAGTCCAGACCTCAATCCAATTGACAATTTGTGGCTGGAATTGATGGCTTTGTGGGAAAGTTTGCAGATGATACAAAGATAGGTGGAGGGGTAGGTAGTGCTGAGGAAGCAATGCAGTTGCAGCAGGACTTAGACAAATTGGAAGAATGGGAAAACAGTGGCAGATCTACAGACTCTGTATCCTCAACACTATCCACTCCTCCACTTATCTTTGTATCAGCACATTTAGCCTCAAATCCATTAATACCATAGTCCAAGTAATTGACATACATCTTAAAAAACAGCAGTCCCAACACTGACCCCTGCGGAACTCCACTGGTAACCAGAAGCCAGCCAGAATAGGATCCTTTTATTCCCACTCTCCACTTTCTGCCAACCAGCCAATAATCCATCCACACTAGTAACTTCCCTGTAATTCCATGGGCTCTCATCTTGCTAAGCAGCCTCATGTGCAGCACCTTGACAAAGACCTTCTGAAAATCCAAGTACACCACATCTAATGTATCTCCTTTGTCTACCCTGCTTGTAATTTCCTCAAAGAATTGCAGTAGGTTTGTCAGGCAGGATTTTCCTTTTAGGAAGCCATGCTGGCTTTGGCCTATCTTGTCATGTGCCTCCAGGTACCCCGTAATCTCATTCTTAACTATCGATTCCAACAACTTCCCAACCACTAATGTCAGGCTAACAGGTCTATAGTTTCCTTTCTGCTGCCTCCCACCTGTTTTAAATAGTGGAGTAACATTTGCAATTTTCCAGTCATCCGGTACAATGCCAGCATCTATTGATTCTTGAAAGATCATTGATAATGCCTCTACAATCCCTCCAGCTACTTCCTTCAGAAGCTGAAGGTGCATTCCCATCAGGTCCAGGAGATTTATCCACCCTCAGACCATTAAGCTTCCTGAGCACTTTCTCAGTGAAAATTACTGCACAAACTTCACTTCCCTGACACTCTTGAATGTTCTGTATACTGCAGAAGACCGTGAAGACTGCTGCAAAATACACATTCAGTTGGTGTGACTAAAAGTAATGGGTCAAGAATTATTTAAAAACAGGTTAAAATGTGGATACCTATAACATGCACATACAGCATGTGCAAGTCTTAGGCACCTGAGCTGTGTGTGACACAACACATAAACAAACCCTAACTACATGTGCCCAGGACTTTTGCAGTACTGTAATTTTATGTATTGCACTGTACTGCTGCCACAAAGATCACATACGTGAATGATGATAAACCTAATTCTGATACAGGTCTCTATTGTGGACTGAGAGTGGGAAGGGGGCAGGGAGAGGGGAGGGTGCAGGAAGCACCAGAGACCTGTAATTATCAATAAACCAATAGTTTAGAATCAAATGATCTTGCCTGGTGGCTCAGGGCAGGGTGCGTCTGCACCCATGTCACCCCCTGCCCCTGGCAACCTCCCATGGCGTTCCACCCTGGACAATCACAACAGCCTTTGTTCCTGCCAGATTTACAAACTCACTCTCTGCTCCACGTTGACAAACGCAGTACTATACGTGTATGCATATATACACATGCTATGCACAGCACTGTAAAAGTCATATCTAAGACTTTTGCACAATACGGTGCATACTAGCATGTATTTATGATACAAAGGATCTTGCAATAATATTTATAGCGCAGTGACTGAGATGATAGAGGGAGTGGGTGGCTAACTAGAATGGTCGATCTGATTAGCTAACACACACAAAATGCTGGTGGAACACAGCAGGCTAGACAGCATCTATAGGGAGAAGCACTGTCGATGTTTCGGGCTGAGACGTCGATAGTGCTTCTCCCTATAGATGCTGCCTGGCCTGCTGTGTTCCACCAGCATTTTGTGTGTGTTGTTGTTTGAATTTCCAGCATCTGCAGATTTCCTCGTGTTTGATCTGATTAGCTGTCTGGTTTTTGTTTTAACGGCCCTACATTGCTCTCCAGAAGGGAACTTTTGGAACAGGCATCTTTCAGGATGGGATTTGTTCTGCCTGCTTTTTACTGAATACACACAAGTCCTGCAGTGATGGTAGACTGCAGTCAATAACCTTCGCTGCTGACCTGACAGTTTGCTGTATATTGTGAGAGGATGCTGCACCAGTGACGGCTGATGTGAGGGTGCTCTCTATGATAGCAGTGAAGAGTTGCACCAGTATGTTCAACCACCACAAGTATTCGAATCCTCACCACCACTGGCCCCTTCCACAACCCCTCGGATGCAGCTTGGCACTATGGCAGTGCCTCCGGCACACGGTGTGTAACTTCTACAGATGCGTAGTAGAGAGCATACTAACAGCCGTATCACTGCTTGGTACGGCAACTGCACTGCAATGGGCAGGAAAGCCCTAAAACAAGCAGTCAAAACTGCCAAAATACATCACCGGCACCAGCCTACACGCCATCAAGGACACATACAAAGAAAAGGGGCAGTAATGTTGTGGAGGATCAAGCATTCCAGAATCTACAGTCTCTCGTGTCCCCTTGCTTGTAAGAAAACAAAGTGGAAAAAATTCCATTTCTCATAAAGCAACACTAAAAGCATTTTGGAAACTATTTTATTCTGTGAAACAAAAACTTGCACTAATTTGTAGACAACGAAAAGAAAAGAGAGTCAGGGAACAAAGTGATTATAGAAAGCTTTGGAAAATGTAACAATAGTTCAGGAGTTGCTGTCTTGGCAATGGAAGACCACGAAAATGTGATAATTATCCAAATTACCTAAAATACAATTTATAATTTAAAGCAAAAAATCATAAAATAATGACAGCAAGAATTAATATACATGTAGAAAACAGGACACACGTATGTCGGAACAGGATATCTCCCACCTGGATGTATTGTGAATGAGTGACGAGAGGTTAAGCTCATGCTCGTTGGTACAGATTTGCCACATCTGTAAATGACTCAAGTTATTAAATCTTTATTGCAAACCGCATTAGTACCTGAATGGCAGTTTGATGGTCAGTTAATGTCCAAGTCATTTTTAAGGTTTGAGCTAGCTTCTTTAAGATTAGTTGCAAAAGGATAATGATTCTCTTTGGTGACGGTGAGATGGGCCCAGGTCAGGACGTTCTTCAGGGAGGGGATAGAGCAGCCCACATTTCTTCGGTCAGCTTCTCAGCTGCAGCTGTATTGTTGTAGTCCAGGAGGTTTGCATTCCACATGCCTATACCCCGGAGACTGAACTTTATCAAGAGCAGCGCCTTCATCGAAATGCTCTGCGGATCGTCGTACCAGACCTCGTGGTACGTCTCATTCACCTGCCACACAAACCAAGCGTTACATGGAGAATAATTCACTCACTGGATTAAATCTCTATAAAATGAAATAACCATATAACAATCACAGCACGGAAACAGGCCATCTTGGTCCTCCTAGTCCGTGCCGAACTCTTAATTTCGGCTAGTCCTACCTACCCGCACTCAGCCCATAACCCTCCACTCCTTTCCTGTCCATATACCCATCCAATTTTACCTTAAATGACACAACTGAACTGGCCTCTACTACTTCTACAGGAAGCTCATTCCACACAGCTATCACTCTCTGAGTAAAGAAATACCCCCTCGTGTTTTCCTTAAACTTTTGCCCCCTAACTCTCAAATAAGAATCAGAGGTTATGGGTAAAGGGTGAAAGGTAAATTGTTTAAGGGGAACAACGTCACTCAGAGGGTGGTGAGAGTGTGAAACTAGTATTAGTGTATAGTTTGGGTTCAATTTCAACATTGAAGTCTGGATAAGTATATGGATGGGATTAGTAGACTAATGGACTAGATGCCAAAGGGCTTGTTTCTGTGCTTAGTGTTCTACGGCTCTGGGATTAGGCAGAATAACTAAATCCTAGCCCTTCACATCCCTCCCACCCATACTAGAGCATCATTCTTACCATGTAGATGTAATACGGGGCTTTCTGATCGTTGTCCCAAAACCTGCCCGTAATCGATTTGTCAACTTGTTGCATTATCTTCTTGTACGGGATCTGCGTCCCAGCTGCGTCACTGCACGGGGCTCCGTGAAAAGGAATACTTTGCAATGTACACCTACCAGCCTGAAAAAGAACTGCATGGTAATTAATTGTAGTGACACTGATTTAACTTCATTTAGAGATACCACACAGTAACGGGCCCAGCCAGCCCATACTCCCATGTGACCAATTAACCTGCCCACCTGTACACTTTGGAACGTGGGAGGAAACCCAGCTGGTCACTAGCACTGAAAACTTCACACCACCTTAAATGGATGGGGTCACCTGTCTTGTAACGGCACTGCCCAGAGGGGAATAGCAAACCACTTCTGGAGAAAACTTTGCCAAGAACAATGTTCATAGACCATGAACGGCCACGTCATACCATCGGCACATAATGAACGAATGATATATCCTTGGATATTCCATTTACTTTTATTAATTCAAATTTTTATTATTCTTTTTTACAAAGCAGCACAGCATATCAGAGCAGGTACAGTACAGCATATTTACAGCCATCCCGTGACAGGAAAACATACAAGACTTAGAAACAGGAAAAAAGCTCTAAGTTTAAATTAACATACAACCAAAATTGATCCCATCCGTCTTGCATTTTTCCCCTCACTGTTAATTCTTCCCAACGTGTTCATATGATGAAATCTTAATCATTTCCTCAGTCCATTCCTTCACATTGGGACATCTGGGTTTTTTCCAGTTTTGCAATACAGGCAGCCCCCGAGTTACGAACGTCCGACTTACAGACAGCTCGCACTTACGAACCGAGGAAGGAGAACGCCGTTGGCCATTTTAAGTCGGATCGCGATGCCATCCACCATTTTAAGTCATTACCGTTGACACTGTTGAGTGTGTAACTTTGTATTTGGCTTAAATTTTCCTTAGCAAGATTCACCCTGACCCCGTTCGGGTTGGCTGGTGGCACAGTGAGATCAGCACCGGGCTGGAGAACAGAGTTTTCCTGAGTTCGATCTAGTGACAGACCGCTCCCGTGCCAGGTTGATGCTGATCCAGTGATTCCTGTACCATCCATGCTGGGTTAATGTTGAGCGCGCGACCTCGTTAAAAAAAACACTATTTAAATTCCCACGCGGAATATTGTGGAGGATCAAATACCCAAACCCAGCACAGCCCCAACTTGTCCCATTTAACCTGTCTCAGTGCGGTGGTCCTTAGGACCCAGTGGACCTCAGGAGCCGGCAGAGGTCGGGACCTGCCGCCCGTAGTGTTTCTGTTCCGTTGATGGGAAGCGATCGTGATTGAAAATAAAGTAGAAATAATAAAGCGTTTGGAAAGAGTTGAAATGCCATCGGTCATTGGAAAAGTGTTAGGCTACAGTTGGTCAACGATCGGAACAATTTTAAAGGATAAAGTGAGAATAATGGAGCATGTGAAAGGCCTTGCTCCGATGAAAGCTACAATAATTACTAAGCAACGCAGTGGTTTAATTATTGGAATACATACGTTTCTTAAGCGTTTTATATGCATATAAAGGTAAAATATATACTATATACTAAGACAAACGTTTTACTAACTGACGCTAAATAATACTGGATGTACTTGTTCCGACTTATGTACAAATCAGACAAAGACGAACTCAGGAACGGAACTCGTACATAACCTGTATAATTCTTGCAACTGTGATGAGACCCGTCTTTAAAATAGTAAATTTGTCATTGTTTACATTAGGTATCATTGTCCTATCACCCAAGAGACAAAGCCGTGGGCACAAGGGCAGTGTGGAACGCAACCAATTCCCCAACAAATCGAGAACTTTACACCAAAATGGACGAACCATAGAACACTCCCAAATCATGTGAAAATATGTGCCCACCTCATTTTTACATCGCCAGCATAAATTATCAACAATCCCCATTTTGTAGTCTAGTTGGTGTCCAATAGTATCTGTGTACTATCTTATACTAAATAAATTTCCCTCTCGCTTCCCTAATATGTCTACCCACATCTGATAAACTATTTGACCACTCGTTATCTTCAATATTGCTTCCAAGATACTTCTGCCATACTGCTTTGAGTTTGTTACACGATTCATCCACAGAGTGCTTGAACATTTTATAAAACACTGATGCTTTATGAACTTCCTGTGGTAGTGCAAAGTATTCAGTTAAAGGGTTACTTTGTGGGCCACCATTCTTGAATATGCTACTAATGCAATGTCTTATTTGTAAATACTTCCAAAAATTCCCTTTATCTACAAAGTTATATTTCCTCTGCAAATCCACATATGATATAAATATCCCATTCTCATTGAGATTACCTACTGTATTTACACCTCTAATCTTCCATTCTTTCCAGTACACCATTCTTTTCTCAATGCATATCTCAGGGTTATTCCAGAGCGAGGAGTATAACTGGTTTAAATGTGACATTCTACAGGAATTATGAATTGTACTCCATACACTCCTTGAGTGAAATAGTATAGGTTTTAGATTAATCTGGTTTTCCACGTGTTGTGAGAGAATGTTAAGGGGAGAATGTGGTGCAGCCAAGCTCTGTTCTATAACTACCCAATCTAAATCAACATCAGCCCTGTCCTGATGTTTAGCTAACTTGGTCATTTCAAAGGATAATTTATATGCCCTGACGTCTGGTAGACTGAGCCCACCCATGTCCCTGGACATACACATTTTACTCATTTTAATTCTGGGCTGCTTCTTATCCCATAGAAAATCACTGATAATTTTGTGGTATTGCTTGTAAATCAAATCTGAAATATTTAAAGGAAGCATCATAGAAAGATAGTTAAACTGAGGTGCTATGACCATTCTAACTGCATTGACTTTACCCCAGAGTGACAGTCTCAGTGCCCCCCACCTTATCCAGATTATTCCTTATCCTACTCAATAAAGGATCATAACTTAAAGTAATTATTTCATCCAAATTCTGAATGAGTTTGACCCCCTAGATATTTAATTCCAACAGGCACCCATCTGAAATTAACTGAGATACTGAATTTGAATAACAATTTTGACATTGGTATAGCCTCAGATTATTGCAGTTGATTTTATAACCAGATACGTCACAAATAATTGAATTGTTTTCATTATTGGGGGCAAGGAATTAGGAGGGTCACTAATCAGTAATAAAATATCGTCAGCATTATAGCATCAGCTTATGCTCCTTTCTGCCTCCCTTCACCCCTCTAATATTTGGATCCTCTCTAATCATGATTGCCAACACTTCCAAAAAAAATAATAAATAACAGTGGAAGAGGGGGCAGCCTTGGAGTGCACCCGGTGAAACGTTAAAAAATGGGGATATGATACCATTTGTAACACTGCAGCCTTAGGGTTTTTATACAAAATTGTAATCCATTATTCAAAGATAGAGCCAAACCCAAAGAATGACAAGGCCGTGGTTAAAAATCTCCCCTCAACCCTGTCAAAGGCCTTTTCAGTGTCCAGGGAGATGGCAGTAACTGGGATACTGCTTGAAGAGATCAGCCATATTAATGCAGAAATCTCCTTTGACCAGCAGAAATGGAAAACAGTTTGGAGTCTGGTATCAATGATATATACAGAAGTGTGGAAATAGGAACCAAAACCAGGCTCTTTCAGAGCTAGAGGTAAATGGATAGAGTCTTACAATGGTGAGGGAGAGAGGGGGAGGGGGGAGAGAGGGGGGGGAGGGGGTGAGGGGGGAGGAGAGAGGGGGGGAAGGGAGAGAGGGGGGAGGGAGAGAGGGGGGGAGGGAGAGAGGGGGGGGGGGAAGAGGGAGGGAGAGGGGGGGAGGGGAGAGGGGGAGGGAGAGAGGGGGGAGGGAGAGAGGGGGGGAGGGGAGAGAGGGGGGCGAGGGAGAGAGGGGGGGACGGGAGAGAGGGGGGGAGGGAGAGAGGGGGGAGGGAGAGGGGGGGGAGGGAGAGAGGGGGGGAGGGAGAGAGGGGGGGGGCGGGAGAGAGGGGGGGATGGGAGAGGGGGGGGAGGGAGAGAGGGGGGGAGGGAGAGAGGGGGGGGAGGGAGAGAGGGGGGGAGGGAGAGAGGGGGGAGGGAGAGAGGGGGGGAGGGAGAGAGGGGGGGAGGGAGAGAGGGGGGGAGGGAGAGAGGGGGGGAGGGAGAGAGGGGGGGAGGGAGAGAGGGGGGGAGGGAGAGAGGTGGGAGGGACACAGAGAGATGATATGGTCCACAAAATGCAAAGCCAGCTGGTAAGCCTAGTCCTAATCAGACTACCGGTACTTTATCCAGCTCCCCATCTACCCTATTATACCTAAAAGGTAATCTCCACCTATAACTGAGATCACATCCTGTCTCAGTCAGTGCCAGTGCCAGTTTTCCCTGAATGAATTTCTCTGCTTCTGCAGCAGTAGTAAAGAACTTGTTTTTTCCATTACATTTACTTTTGAACTTTGAATAGTTAATTCATTCCTTGAGACATGTCAACTATCAGAGAACAACTTGCACAATAAAACATGACATTCTAAATAATTAAACAAAGAACCTTATCTTACCTCAAACAAATGGAGGCAAGGGTAATCATAACCATACCATGGGACTCCCAACACCAGTTTCTTTGGATCAATACCCAGTTTTAAATAGCCATGAATACCTAAAAGGGAAAGGGAAAATTTGATTCGGTCTTGGGTCAAATACTGGAAGTTGTAAACTCATTCAGCTCCATCATGGGCACTAGCCTCCCCAGCATCAAGGACATCTTCAAAAAAAAAACACAACAACAATACCTCAAAAAGACAGCATCTATCATTAAGGACCCCCATCACCTAGGACATGCCCTCTTCTCATTGCTACCATCGAGGTGGTACAGAAGCCTGAAGACACACTGAACGTTTTAGGAACAGCTTCTTCCCCTCTGCCAGATTCCTGAATGGACAATGAACCCAAGGACACCAATTTTTGCACTTGCACATTTTACTTAATTTATGCATACAGAACTTCCAAATTTTGAGCCTAAATAAACGGCAATATACTGCTGCTGCAAAACAACAACTGTCACAGCTTCCACCAATGACTAAACCAGATTCTGACAGGTAGACCCGACACAAACAAGGTGAAAAGTCTTCGTACCTGACACTGTCTGGTAATAGGGCGCATTCGCCTTTGCAATGCAATCTTCCCATATCTGGCTCTGTATATCATAGGACATGACGAATAAAAAGTCACAGGAGTTTGCAATTTCCACATAATCATAGCATCGTCCATCGATGCAATCTGGAGACCAAGCCACATCAAACGTAACCTGAAGAACAACTGCAAGTTAATTTCATTTCACCGCACACATTCCATATTTCCCAACGATTCAGGAGGTCCATTGAGTTAATGTGACTCTCAGAGCAGTCCTACCTTTCATGTTGTTGCAGTTCTATCCTGGAAATGCAAGGGTTAATGGATGAGGAGCATTTGATGGATCTGGACCTGTACTCACACTGGAGTTTAGAAGAATGAGGGGGATCTCACTGAAACCTATCGAATATTGAAAGGTTGAGATAGAGTGCACGTGGAAAGTAAATTTCCTGTAGTGGGAGAATCTAGGACCAGAGGACACCACTTCAGAATAGGAAGTCCCTCCGGAAAAAAGATGAGGAAGAATTTCTTTAGCCAGAAGGTGGTGAACCTGTGAAATTCACTGCCACAGCCCCCTGTGGAAACCAAGTCATTGGGTACATTTAAAGTGGAGGTCAGTAACTTCTTGATTAGTCAGGGTATCAAAGGTTACAGGCAGAAATCAGAATAATGGGGTTAAGAGGGATAATAATCAGCCTGGATGGGCCAAATAGCCCAACTCTGCTCCTATGTCTTATGGTCTATGAAACCCTAGTTAGTATGGACATATGGCATCAGTCATAGACAATAGCTCTAGTTATGTTGTTTCCTTATCTAGCAAGCAGATACACACCTTCAGACACACTGATGATTGAGATTCTCCCAATGGTGGTGGGATCTACAATTCAGGATGCAAGCTTTTCATAAGCTTGAAAGATGCATGACATGCCAGAAAACGAATCCTGGAACAGTGGAAAAGCTACCACAATAAAGTGCTCCTGCCCCACCTAGTCCATTTTTATACTTACCAGTGGACTACATTCATTTACCCGAGTGTCAAGGATACGCAGACATGTTAGTAATAGTGGACAAATTCTCAGGATATGTGGAAACTATTCCAGCAAGGAAAGCCACTGTCACACACACAGCAAGAACTCTGCTCAACGACAATCGTCCTGGAAGGGGGTTGCCATGTCTGACAATCACACTGGGAGAGGTTTGTCAGGAATTATGTCGGCGGATGAACATTGAATAATCTTTTCATCGTGCAGATGAGCCAAGAGTCATCGGGACAAGTCAAACAAATGAATGGAAGCAAACGACTAAGAATGATAAGGAAGTACCATGGTCTACTGCTCTTCCTATAGTCTTTAGTTTCAGAGCAACCCCAAACAAGAAAACCAAACCAAGTCCACTCAAGGTGGTAACAGGGCATCCTATGTCCCCACCTCAATCTCACAGAGGCAGAGATACGCATTAAGGCAGACAGGTTAGCTTACTATTGTGTGAAATTGTCCAGTCTGTTTCTCAACAGGTTTCTGCCATATGGGAAGATCCAACAGAATCAAGGACAGACCCTGATTCACCCTTCTCCCCTCTAATTCCCCACATTGGTTCCCCTCTTCTCTCCTCACCTGCCTATCATCTCCACCAGTGCCCTTCCCCTTCCCTTTCTCCCATAGTCCACTCTGCCCTTTCAGATTCCTCCTTCAGCTCTTTACCTTTTCCACCAATCACCACCCAGCTTACTTCATCACCTTCCCCCACCCCCTGGTTTCACTTATCAGATTCTATCTTGTACTCCTTCCCCTACCTTCTTATTCTGGCAACTTCTTTCTGGTTTCAGGCCAAAACATCGTCTGTTTATTCATTTCCACAGATACTACCCGGCCTGCTGAGTTCCTCCAGCATTGTGTGCACGTTGCTCTGGAAACTATGGCCACTGTCTGACCTGGGACTTTCTACCCAAGCATGTTCTGTTTTAATTTCAGATTGCCAACATTTGCGTTACTATTGTAAAGTGGCTTCTTTACCTGGGACCCTGGTATTTCCTGGTGGAATATTTCTGTGGTTTCCTTCACAAGCTGAGTTAATGCAAAGTATTCCACAGATTGATATGCAACAGCTTCTTCCAGATCCAAATTGATTCCATCCAGAAATTGTTTTTTTGCCAGCTGCACTTTACTACGGATCCAAGCTGTCCTGTTAACTTGATCTATAATATCCTTTATTGCTACGGCACCTGAAGAGGGAGGAGATGCACATTAGCACAGCACCAGCCATAAAATCAGTCAGCTTTCGGTCAAGGCAGTGCCTGTGTACAACGCTCCTTCGGTTGACATCTTTTAGATACATCATATGTTCAAAGGTTCAAATGTCAAGTATAATGTCAGAGAAATGTACACAATATACATTCTGAAATGGTTTTTTCTTCCACGAAAACAGATGTCTTTTACATTTATTTTTCATGTTGAACGTGAGCCTGGACTGTTGGAGCCTGTGATTTGCTGTTTGGAGAACGTTTGGGTGTTGCCGTGCTCTATAGTCTCCGTGGCAGAGGCAGTGTGCAGAACCTTGTGGTGAGAAAGCTGAGTCAACGCTGGACTGCATTTCGCTAAATAAAGTGACAATGGAATGAAACGCTGGCTGCCTGCCTTTTTAAACATCTCTGGGGGGGGGGGGGGTTTAACAATAAGTAAATCACTTTGCTACAGAGAGGGAGAACGCTGCCCAGCTTTTCTGCATTTCGAATGTGGACGTGGACTGCGGACTTTCCTTCAGTCTTATGGTTCTTTTTTTGTGTTGTATTTCTTGCCCCATCTTTCTCATTTTGTGTGTGGGGAGGGGGATTTTGGGGTCGATGTGCTTGTTCTGTTTTTGTTTGTTTTTTGAGCGGGGAGGAGGGATGGGGGGGAGGGAAATCGAAAATTGTGCTTCTGTTCTTTTCTTTCTTGGTTTCATGGCCATCTGGAGAAGAATTTCAGAGTTGTATACTTTGATAATAATAAATGAACCTTAACATCTTACATTTAATGTAGCTTTTGTAATAAGAACCAAATGCAACCAGAGCATTCTGACTGGTCACATCACCGCCTGGAATGGAGAGTCACAGCAAGGATCAGAAAAAGCTGCAGAAATTTGTAAACTCAGCCAGTCCCATCATGGACACCTCCAACAGGTGGTGCCTCAAAAAGGTGGAATCCATTATTAAGAACCCCCATCACACAGGGCGTGCCCTCTTCTCATTGCTATCATCAAGGTTGTGGTACAGGAGTTTGAAAACAAATTCAACAATTCAGGAACAGCTTGCTCCCCTCTGATTTCATAATGCAAGCAGCATTATGAAGGATCCCACGCACCCCTCATACAAACTCTTCTCCCTCCTGCCATTTGGGAAAAGGCACCGAAGCATTTGGGCTCTCACGACTGGACTGTGTAACAGTTTCTTCCCCCCAAGCCATCAGCCTCCTCAATACCCAGAGCCTGGACTGACACCAACTTACTGCCCTCTACTGTGCCTATTGTCTTGTTTATTATTTACTGTGATGCCTGCACTGTTTTGTGCACTTTATGCAGTCCTGGGTAGGTCTGTAGTCTAGTGTAGTTTTTTTTCCTGTGTTGTTTTTACGTAGTTCAGTGTAGTTTTTGTACTGTTTCATGTAGCACCAGGGTCCTGAAAAACATCTTGTTTTTACTGTGTACTGTACCAGTAGTTATGGTCGAAATGACAATAAAAAGTGACTTGACTTGAACGGACACTGAATCCATGTACATTATCTCAATTTTTCTTGCTCTTATTGCATTACTTAATTTTTTAAAATACATTTTATTGTAATTTAACTATTATATATTGCAATGTACTTCTGCAATAAAAACCTATTTCACTGCATATGCCAGTGATATTAAACCTGATTCTGAAGATGGCAGAACAGTACAGCACAGTACAGGCCCTTTGCCCACACGGTTGTACTGACCTTTTAATCTACTCCAAGATCAACCGAACCCATCCTTTTCACAAAGCCCTCCACTTTTCTTTCACTCGTGTGTCTGGGTCTTTTAAATGTCCCTAACATGTCTGTCTCGCACCACACCTGGCAGTGTTCCACACACTTACCACTGTGTAAAAAGCTCAATTCTGTCATTTCCCTGCTCCCCCCCCCCCATTCTTTGTTCCAAACACTTAAAATTATGCCCCGTGTATTAGCCATTTCTAGCTTAGCAAAAGTTTGGCAAATTTGTGCCCAAATACAAGATTGAAGATTCAAGATTGTTTAATGCCATTCCCGGTACACAAGTGTAAAGAAGAACAATAATTGTTACTCCGGATCCGATGCAGCACAAAGAAAGACAAATAAGGTAAAGTACACAATAATAATAAAATAAATACTTAAGATAGCTTATATACATCGATTAATTCTGTGTCCATAAAGTGACACTGGGCACAGGAGTGTCTGTACATAAGGTGCCTGACCAGGAAATGATAAAGTAGTGGTGGCTGGGGTGTGGAGGGGTGGGTTAGTGGGTGGAGATGTTGATCAGCCTCACTGCTTGGGGAAAGTAACTGTGTTTGTGTCTGGTGGTCCTGGTGTGGGTGTTACATAGTCTCCTCCCTGATGGGAGTGGGATGAACAGTGTCTGAGTGGATGGGATCCTTCATGATGTCATTGACACTTTTCCCAGAGCCCTTCTGAAGTGAAGTTTTCCCCTCTGATTCAGGAGCCTGATGGTTGAGGGGTAACAACTGTTCCTGAACCTGGTGGTGTGGGTCCTGAGGCTCCTGTACCTCCTTCCTGATGGCAGCAGTGAGAAGAGAGCATGGCCCAGATAGTTCTTGATGATAGATGTTGCTTTCCTGCGACAATGTGCTCAAAGTGGATTTGGTCTTAGTTTATTATTGGCACGTCAGAATCAGACTTAATATCATTGGCATTTGTTGTGAAATTTGTACTGAGATACAATATCTTGCAAGTTGTTCATACAGATCTGATTACACGGTGCATTGAGAGAACAAGGGAAATCAGTATCAATGCAGAATAAAGTGTAACAACTACAGAGAAACTGCAGTGCAGATAAGGAACAAGATGCAAGATTATAACCATGTTGAGGGATGCCTACCCTGAAGTTTAAAGCTTCTCTTCGACGGGAATTCAGTGAGACTCTCTCACTGCTCCACCTTGGTGATCTGACGCAGAATCGGTATCGCAGCCACATGTCCATTCCAGAAATCTTTGCCTTCTAGCTTGTCCTCCTCCACCTTTATTCCGGCTTCTTTCCCTTTCCTTTCCTGGCATAATGAAGACTCTCAGTCTTCATCAGCTTCATTGGCTCTATTCCTCTTCATAGATGCTGCCTGACTTGCTGAGTTTCTCCAGAATTTTGTGTGTTACTCAAGATCAGAACGAGGTAGATTGTGAGGTCAAAAGTCCAATTTATCATACTGGAATCCAGCCTCCCCTCCATGGACTGTCTGTACTTGCTGTCTAAGAAAACCAGCCAGAAAAGTTCAAGGTAAATTTATTATCAAAGTACATACATGTCATTATGTGCAGCTCTGAGATTCATTTTCTTGTGGGCATTCACAAGAGTAGTCTTATTACAGTGAGATAGAAGCTGTCCTTGAGCCTGGTGGTACGTGCTTTCAGGCGTTTGGATCTTCTCCCCGATTACCAGTGAGTAGTGAGAGAGAAAGAGTCCACAGTGGGCAGGGTCTTTGATTATTCTGCCATCAGGAAGGAGGTACAGGAGACTCGGGACTCTCACCACCAGGTTCAGGAATAGCTATTACCCCTCAACCATCAGGCTCCTGAGCCAGAGGGGATAACATCACTCACCCCAACACTGAACTATGTCTATAACCTATGGACTATCTTATGCTCTTGAGCTCATCATACAGTAATTTCTCTTTTTTGCTCTTTTTGCATTCAGTTTTTTTATTTTTGCACATTGGTTGTTTGTTTAGTTGGGCATGGTCTTTTGTTCTATTGCATTTCTTGTATTTAGCATGAATCCCCGGAATAAAATGAATCTCAGGGTTGCATATAATGACACGCATGTACTTGGATAATAAATTTACTTTGACCTTTCCTGGCTGCTTTTCCAAGGCAGCAAGTACAGAGAGTCCATGGAGGGGAGGCTGGATTCCACGATGTGTCCACAACTCCCTGAAGTTTGTTCTTGTGAGTGCAGCTCGAGTTACACAGCAGCAGGAAACCTCTGATAAGAATAGTTACCTTTCAGAACAACTCGAACCTCATTTGCGTGAGCGTGACACAGAAGCTCAGGGTCATAAGCTCCAAATATTGCGATGGTTGTCATTTTGGACCAATCGTAATGCTTCCAATCCTGTCCTCCGATGTCAAAGGCAAAAACCTAAAGCAGAAATTAAAGCAATCTTTTGTGATGAAAGGCATAAAACAGCCTGACAAACTTGGATGTCCCCCAAATGGTTTTATTTCCAAAGATAAAAGGCAAGAACAATGCTCCCTCTAGTTATTTTTACAGCTGTGTGGACCAACCATTGCAGGAATTTCTAATCATTTATTTATTTATTATTTATTTTTAAAACACAGCCTGGAAACTGCGTGACACTTTAACATGGTAGTCACGGGAGATCTTAACATGCAGGACGATTGGGAAAATCAGGTTGGTAATGGATGTCAAGAGTGAGTTTGTTGAGTGCCTAAGATATGGCTTTTTAGAGCAATTTACTGTTGAGCCAACTAGGGGATCAGCTCTACTGATTGGGTGTTACGTAATGAACTGGAGGCAATTAGGGAGCTTAAGGTAAAAGAACCCTTAGGAACCAGTGATCACAATATGATTGTGTTCAACTTGAAATTTGATAGGGAGAAAGTAAAGTCTGACGTAGCAGTATTTCAATGGAGTAAGGGAAATTACAGTGGTATGAGAGAGAAGTTGGCCAAAGTAAATTGGAAGGTGATGCTGGGAGGGATGACAGCAGAGCAGCAATGGTGTGAGTTTCTGGGAAAAATGAGCAAGGTGCAGGACAGATGTATTCCAAAAATAAAGAAATACTCAAATGGTAAAATAGTACAACCTGGCTGATGAGGGAAGTCAAAACAATTGTAAAACCAAAAGAAAGAGCATACAACAAAGCAAAAGTTAGTGGGAAGATAGAGAATTGGGAAGTCTTTAATAACCTACAGAGAGCAACTTAAAAAAATTCATTAGAAGTGAAAAGATGAAATGAAAGCAAGCTAGCAAATAATATCAAAGTGGATAGTAAAATTTTTTCCAAGTATGTTAAAAAAAAATAAAAGAAATTAGAATAGATATAGGACCGCTAGAAAATGAGGCAGGAGCAATAATAACAGGGGACAAGGAGATGGCTGATTAACTAAATGAGTAGTTTGGGTCAGTCTTCACTGTGGAAGACACTAGCAGTATGCCTGATGTTGTATTGTGTGAAGAGAAGTGGGTGCAGTTACTGTTACAAGAGTTTTTTTTTGTTCAGACTAGAGAATATGCCAGGCAGGATGTTGGAATGCTCCTCTTGCAGGATGTGGGAAGTCAGGGAGACCTCCGGTGTCCCTGGCAACGATACCTGCAAAAAGTGCTTCCAGCTGTAGCTCCGAACAGACCACGTTAGGGAACGGGAGCAGGAGCTGGATGACCTCCAGATCATTCGGGAGACTGAGCAGTTTATAGATAGTAGCTTCTGGGAGGTAGTTACACCTAAGAAACGGGCACAGATAATTGGGTTACTGTCAGGTGAGGGAAGGGGAAAGGGCAGGTAGTGCAGGGTTTGTATGTTCCTGTCAGGGTTAAAGGCAAAATGAATAAGAATAAGGAACCTTGGTTCTCGAGAGATACTGGAACTCTGATAAAGAGAGAGATGTATAACATGTATAGGCAACAGGGAGGAAAAAAGATGCTGGAGTATAAAAAGAGTATGAAAATACTTGAGAAAGAAATCAGGAGGGCTAAAAGACGACATGAGGTTGCTTTGGCAGTCAGGGTAAAGGATTATCCTAAGAGCATCTACAGGTATGTTAAGAGCAAAAGGATAGTAAGGGATAAAATTGGTCCTCTTGAAGATCAGAGTGGTCGGCTATGTATGGAACCAAAAGAAATGGGAGAGATATTAAAAGGGTTTTTTGCATCTGTATTTACTAAGGAAATTGGAATGGAGTCTATGGAAACAAGGCAAATAAGTAGGGAGGTCATGGAACTTATACAGATTGAAGAGGAGGAGGTGTTTGCTGTCTTGAGTCAAATCAGAGTAGATAAATCCCCAGGACCTGACAGGGTATTCCCTCGGACCCTGAGGGAGACTAGTGTTGAAATTGCAGGGGCCCTGGCAGAAATATTTAAAATGTCGATATCCATGGGTCAGGTGCCGGAGGATTGGAGGATAGCTCATGTAGTTCTGTTGTTTAAAAAAGACTCAAAAAGTAAGCCAGGAAATTATAGGCCGGTAAGTTTGACATCGTTAGTAGATAAATTATTGGAAGGAATACCAAAAGATAGGATCTACAAGTATTTTGATAGACAGGGACTTATTAGAAAAAGTCAGCATGGCTTTGTGCATGGTAGGTCATGTTTAACCAATCTATTAGAGTTTTTCGAGGAAGTTACCAGGAAAGTGGATGAAGGGAAGGCAGTGGGTGTTGTCTACATGGACTTCAGCAAGGCCTTTGACAAGGTCCCGCATGGGAGGTTAGTTAGGAAGATTCAGTCACTAGGTATACATGGTGAGGTAGTAAATTGGATTAGACATTGGCTCAATGGGAGAAGCCAGAGAGTGGTAGTGGAGGATTGCTTCTCTGAGTGGAGGCCTGTGACTAGTGGTGTGCCACAGGGATCAGTGCTGGGTCCATTGTTATTTGTCATCTATATCAATGATCTGGATGATAATGTGGCAAATTGGATCAGCAAATTTGCTGATGATACAAAGATTGGAGGTATAGTGGACAGTGAGGAAGGTTTTCAAAGCTTGCAGAGGGATTTGGACCAGTTGGAGGAATGGGCAGAAAAATGGCAGATGGAGTTTAATGCGGACAATTGTGAGGTATTGCATTTTGGTCAAACCAAGGTAGAACATACAAGGTAAATGGTAGGACACTGAAGAGTGCAGTAGAACAGAGGGATCTGGGAGTACAGATACATAATTCCCTAAAAGTGGTGTCACAGGTAGATAGGGTTGTAAAGAGAGCTTTTGGTACATTGGCCTTTATAAATCAAAGTATTGAGTATAAGAGTTGGAATGTAATGGTGAGTTTGTATAAGACATTGGTGAGGTCGAATTTGGAGTACTGTGTGCAGTTTTGGTCACCTAATTACAGGAAGGATATTAATAAGGTTGAAAGAGTGCAGAGAAAGTTTACAAGGATATTGCCGGGACTTGAGAAACTGAGTTACAGAGAAAAGTTGAATAGGTTAGGGCTTCATTCCCAGGAGCGTAGGAGAATGAGGGGCGATTTGATAGAGTATAAAATTATGATGGGTATAAATAGAGTGAATGTAAGCAGGCTTTTTCCACTGAGGTTAGGGGAGAAAAAAAGAGGTCATGTGTTAAGGGTGATGGGGGAAAAGTTTAAAGGGAACATTAGTGGGGGCTTCTTCATGCAGAGAGTGGTGGGAGTGTGGAATGAGCTGCCAGATGAAGTGGTGAATGTGGGCTCACTTTTGTCATTTAAGAAAAACTTGGACAGGTACATGGATGAGAGGGGTTTGGAGGGATATGGCCCAGGTGCAGGTCAGTGGGACTAGGCAGAAAAATGGTTCGGCACAGCCAAGAAGGGCCAGAAGGCCTGTTTCTGTGCAGTAATGTTCTATGGTTCTAAGAGAGAAGGTGCTCAAAAAGCTGAAAGACCCAAGGGTACACTAACTGGACCAGATGAACTGCACCCTGGGGTTCTGAAAGAGGTAGCAGTAGAGATTGTGGTGGAACTAAAAATGATCTTTCAAAAATCATTGGACTCTGGCATGGTTCCCGAGGACTGGAAAACTGCAAATGTCACTCCACCCCTCAAGAAAGGAGGAAGACAGCAGAAAGGAAATTACAAACTAGTTAACATGACCTCAGGGGTTGGGAAGATGTCACAGTCAATTGTTATGAATGAGGTGGAATACTTGGTGACACAAGAAAAGATAGTACAAAACTTTCCTTCAGGGAAAATCCTGACTGATGAATCTGTTGGAATTCTTTGAGGAGATTACAAGTAGGATAGACAAAGGGGATGCAGTAGATGTTGTATATTGGGACTTTCAGTAGGCCTTTGACAAGGTGCCACGCATGAGGCTGCTGATCAATTTAAGAGCCTGTGGTCTTACAGGAAAGTTATAGCATGATTAGAGCATTGGCTGATTGGTAGGAGGCAGCACGTGGGAATAAAAGGATCCTTTGCTGGTTGGCTGCCAGTGACTAGTGGGGTTCTGCAGGGGTTGGTGTTGGGACCACTTCTTTTTCTGCTGTATATAAATGATTTAGATAATGGAATTGATGGCTTTGTTGCCAAGTTTGCAGATGATACGAAGATTGGTGGAGGGGCAGGTAGTTCTGAGGAAACAGATAGGATGCAGAGGACTTGGACAGATTAGGAGAATGGGCATGGAAGTGGCAATGTTGGAAAATGCATGGTCGTGCGCTTTGGTAGTAGAAATAAATGTGCAGACTATTTTTTAAATGGGGAGAAAATCCAGGAATCTAAGATGCCAAGGGACTTGGGAGTCCTTGTGCAGAACACCCTGAAGGTTAACTTGTAGGTTGAGTCAGTGGTGAGGAAGGCAAATGCCATGTTAGCGTTCATTTCAAGAGGTCTAGAATACAAGAGCAGTGATGTGATGCTGAGGCTTTATAAGGCACTGATGAGGCCTCACCTTGAGTATTGTGAACAGTTTTGGGCTCCTCATCTTAGAAAAGATGTTCTGGCATTGGAGAGGGTCCAGAGGAGGTTCACAAGGATGATTCCAGGAATGAAAGGGTTATCATACAAGGAATGTTTGATGACTCTGGGTCTGTACTTGCTGGAATTCAGAAGGATGGGGGGGGGGGGGGGGGATCTCATTGAAACCTTTTGAATGTTGAAAGGCCTAGACAGAATGGATGTTTTTCCCATGGTGGGAGTGCCTAGGACAAGAGGGCACAGCCTCAGGATAGAGGGGCGCCCTTTCAAAGCAGATGCGGAAAAATTTCTTTAGCCAAAGGGTGATGAATTTGTTGCCACATGCCGCTGTGGAGGCCAGGTCATTGGGCCATTGACCTGGGATTGAGGAGGAGATTAAAAAAATAGGATCAGCCGTGATTGAATGGCGGGGCAGACTCGATGGGCCAAATGGCCTAGTTCTACACCTGCATCTTGCATTATTCACTCTCATAGATGCTGCCTGACCTGCTGAGTTCCTCTAACATTGTGCGCGCTGCTCTGGATTTCCAGAATCTGACATGTCCTTGGTCTTTTAAATGAACTTTACATGGTATGCCTGTGATCCTTTCTAGCACTTCCCAAACCAGATTACAGATAGTAAAGCACACTCTGAAGATGAGATACTGTCCTTGTAAAACACATACAGTATGTGCACATTATCACTTGCTAGTATAGATGTACTGAGCAGAAGAATTGTGCTTAGTTGGGAGCTCTGACAACATTGCAACATTCCCCTCAGTAAACCGATTAACTGCTCAATTAAGGCGACTTTTAACCCACTTACTAACAGATACTGATAGTATCCAGCCTGCAAACTATACCTGTGCTGCTCCACAGCTACCTGGTAATAATTACTGCAAAATAAATGCAATGGCCAGCAAAGCTCCAACACAATAATAGACCACATTGGGACAGGTTACAAGATGATTAAGTGGCCCACTAGTACAGTAAGATGTACTCTTAAACTGAATGCCCGGTACCTCGTTATGACTTTACACCCTACTGCCTATTTGCACTGCACTTTCCTCAACTGCTCTGAATGTTTGACAGCTCGGTAGGCAACTGGCAGAAACTGCAGAGAGCTGTATCCACATCAGATAAACCAGCCTCCCCTCCAGGCACTCTCAACACTTTCTGCTGCCTCGGTAAAGCAGCCGGCATCATCCAAGATTCCTCCCAGCCTGGACGTTCCTTCTTCTCCCATCAGACAGAAGATACGAAGTCCAAGAGTACACACCACCAGAATCAAAGACACCTTCTGCCCCGAATAGACCTCTTGTTTGATAATCTTGTTCAATGACCTCTTGCCCTCAATTGATCTTATGATTTGCACTTTATCACTTATCTGCACTGCACTTTGTAGCTGTGACACTTCAAACAACATTGTTATTTTTAAACTTTGTTCTACTTCAATGCACTGTGTAATAAAAGACCATAAAATATAGGAGCAGAAGTAGGCCATCCAGCCCATTGACTCTGCTCCGCTATTCAATCATAGGCTGATCCAATTCTTCTAGTCATCCCCACTCCCCTGCTTTCACCCCATACCCTTTGATGCCCTGGCCAATCAAGAACCTATCTCTGTTTTAAATGCACCCAATAACTTGGCATCCTGAAGTTGTGCCTTCTTGTCCTAGACTCCCCTACCATGGAAAATAACCTTGCCATATCTAATCCGTTCAGGCCTTTTAACATTCGGAATGTTTCTATGAGATCCCCCCTCATTCTCCTGAACTCCAGGGAATACAGCCCAAGAGCTGCCAGACGTTCCTCATATGGTAACCCTTTCATTCCTGGAATCATTCTTGTGAATCTTCTCTGTACCCTCTCCAATGTCAGTATATCCTTTCTAAAATAAGGAGGCCAAAACTGCACACAATACTCCAAGTGTGGTCTCACGAGTGCCTTGTAGAGCCTCAACATCACATCCCTGCTCTTATATCCTAGACCTCTAGAAATGAATGCCAACATTGTATTCACCTTCTTCACCACCGACTCAACCTGGAGGTTAACCTTTAGTGTATCCTGCACAAGGACTCCCAAGTCCCTTTGCATCTCTGCATTTTGAATTCTCTCCCCATCTAAACAATGGACTGCCTGTTTATTTCATCCACTAAAGTGCATGACTATACACTTTACAACGTTGTATTTCATTTGCCACTTCTTTGCCCATTCCCCTAAACTATCCAAGTCTCTCTGCAGGCTCTCTGTTTCCACAAAACTATCCACTCCTCCACCTATCTTTGTATCAACAGCAAATTTAGCCACAAAGCCATTAATACCATAATCCAAATCATTGACATACATCGTAAAAAGCAGCAATCCCAACACTGACTCCTCTGGAACTCAACTGGTAACCGGCAGCCAGCCAGAATAGGATCCCTTTATTCCCACTGTTTCCTGCTGATCAGCCAATGCTCAACCCATGCTAGCAACTTCCCTATGTTTCCATAGGCTTTTATCTTGTTAAGCAGCCTCATGTGCTTGTCAAAGCCTCATGACCTTGTCAAAGGCCTTCTGAAAATCCAAGTACACAATATTACCCGATTCTCCTTTGTCTACCCTGCTTGTAATTTCCTCAAAAAATTGCAGTAGGTTAGTCAGGCAGGATTTTCCTTTCCGGAAACCATGCTGGCTTTGGCCTATCTTGTCATGTGCCTCCAGGAACTCCGTAATCTCATCCCTAACAATCTATTCCAACAACTTCCCAACCACTGATGTCAGGCTAACAGGTCTATAGTTTCCTTTCTGCTGCCTCCCACCCTTCTTAAATAGCGGAGTAACATTTGCAATTTTCCAGTCATCCGGTACAATGCCAGAGTCTATCGATTCTTGAAAGATCATCGCAATCTCTCCAGCTACTTCCATCAGCACCCGAGGGTGCATTCCAACAGGTCCAGGAGATTTATCCACCCTCAGACCATTAAGCTTCCTGAGCACCTTCTCAGTCGTAATTTTAACTGCACCAACTTCACATCCCCGATACTCTTGAATATTCAGTATACTGCAGATGTTTTCCACTGCAAAGACGGATGCAAAATATGCTTTCAGTTCCTCTGCCATCTCTGCATCTCATTACACTAGCTCCAGTGTCATTTTCTATTGGTCCTATATCTACCCTCAACTCTCTTACCCTTTATATACATGTAAGGATGTATGAACAGCATGAGAGAAACTTTTCACTGTATCTCAGTTCATAAAGCAACTTCCTTCCCATTGACCCCCTCCTCAATTACCAGCCCCTGCCTGCCTCAGCCCTCCTCACAACTCCTTACACAGAAGTTTGGAGGCAACTCAGCAGCCCAGGCAGCATCTAGGGAAAAGAGTACAGTTGACGTTTCAGGCCAAGACACTTCGTCAGGACTGAAGAGGGAGGGGGCAGGGGCCCTATAAAGAAGGTGGGGGGAGGGTGGGAAGGCGGCTGATAGGTGCCAGGTGAAAAACCAATCAGAGGAAAGATCAAGGGGAGGGGGAAGGGATAGGCAAGACAGGTGAAGGAGGAATGTAAGGGGTATGTAAGTAATGTACTACACCATGTATAGTAGAAGGCGGCAGAATCATGAGAGGTGATAGGCAGCCGGAGGAGGAGGCAGAGGCAGAGTGAAAGCGGTACAGAATGCAAATTGCTTGGATCTCCAGCATCTGCAGATTTCTTGCCTGTGGTTCTGTTTAATGCAGATTCCAGCACCTGCAGTCTCCTGCTTCGCCTCAGATTCCATACTAGCGAATCAATTCTCAATACAACCAAGCCAACACTTAATTCTCCCAATCGACACATTAGATGGCAGAAAGAACCAATCACTTTATTGCTAGTACGTGAAACATACTAGAATTGATTGTGGTTCAGGACCAAGCATAAAACACAGGACAATACTAAAATAGACAACACAATAGCAACCAACAACTTACAAGACAAAAGTGCAAACAGCCGTGATCAGTAATTAGTGGCACGGTCACATGCACAAAAGCCAATAATCAAACTTAAACATGAACATATGAGCAGGCTCAATTATCACAGAACAAGGAGAGCAGGAAAGACCATTGAACAGTTGTTGTTAGGGTTTTACACCCGAGAGAGTTTTGTGGAGAAATGGGTACCTGCAGGAAAGAAGCTACAGAGGTGACATGTAGTCCTGGTGCTGATGGACAAGTAGGGTCTCTCTGTTGGCAGCTTGGTGAATATGTGACTGTTAGGGTGGGTGGAGTCAGCAGTAATTTTTTTCAGCTCTATTCTTCACTCTGGTCTTTAATGTTTATAGCTGACGGTCAAAGAGCATAGAACACTACAGTACAATACAGGCGCTTCAGCCCACAATGACCTTTTAACCTACTTTAAGATCACTCTAACCCACCCTCCAGAGTTTTATAGAGCTGCAATTTCACCTCTCAGCTCAAACACAATTTCCCAACTGTTTGGCCAACACACCAACCATCATGTGCTGTGTGGTATCACATGGGCGATCACGATCCCATGACCACAATTGTTCTTGGCAAATTTTTCTATAGACGTGACTTGCCGTTGTCTTCTTCTGGGCTGTGTCATCACATGATGGGTGACTCCAGCCGTAATCAATACTCTTCAGAGATTGTCTGCCTGGTGTCAGTGGTCACATTACTAGGACTGGTGATATGCACCAGCGGCTCATACGACCATCCACCACCGGCTCCCGTGGCTTCATGTGACCCTGATCGGGGGGCTGAGCAGGTGCCACACCTTGCTCAAGGGTGACCTGCAGGCTAGTGGAGGGAAGGAGCACCTTGTATCTCCTTTGGTAGAGACGTACCTCCACCCACAAATACAACCTATGTCTTCTTAACCACCTTATCAACTCATGTGGCAAATTTGAGAATCTACGAATGCAAAACCCTGTTCGTCTGCACCTGAGAATCCTGCCTTTAACCCTGTACGCTGCCTTCAAATTCAGCCTTCCAAAGTGAATCAATACTTCACACTTTGCTGGGTCAAACCCCATCTGCCACTTGTCAGCCCAGCTCTACATCCTATCAATGTCCCATTGCACCTATGACAACCTCCACGCCACCCAACATTTAAGATTTCAAGCATATTTAGAGGTAGGTACAATCACAATTTTAAAAAATTGGAGAGGAAGGTTGAGGGGAAAGGAAGTAAATGGCACAAAGACGAGTATATAAATTGGCTGGCAGAGTCTGGATGGGTCAAAAGGCTTTATTTCATGCTGTAGAACACTGAGTTTTAGACTTCCCTTCTCCCAAAAAACCACATTATCGACACGTCCTGCCTCTATAATACTGCCCCTCATGAATCACCTGCAGGATATAATTCAAATTCTTTTTTCAACATTATGCGAAGTTTCTGCTACTTTATGGAGAACTACATAGATACAGTAACAACCTAAGCTACCACAATCTGAATGCCTAAACCCTCTCCCCGTACACTACCCCAAATCCCTCCCAGGGGTCGTGGATCCCTACCCAAACCCCGTCTGAGGGTCCTCGACAACCTCAAACCCCTCTAGGGCGCCGGACACCTACCCAAACCACTCCGGGGAAGTGCCGACGCTTTTCTCGGGCACAACCCCAAACCGCTCGCAGGGGAATCGTGAGACCGTTCACCGAAACCCCCAACATCTCCCTCCCGGACACCACTCCATCCCTCGCCGAAGTCCCGGTCGCCCCACTCGGATACCACCCCATTCCCAGGACCGCCCCGGTGCCCGCGGCTCCACTGCACTCACCTCCAGCTTGCTGGTTCCCGATAACGGGCGGCAAAGGCCGGGCTCGGAGCACGGGCAGCCGGGGATCGGGGACGCCCTAACGGGCGGAGTGCTGCCGGAGCCGCAGGCCACCCAGAGCCCGAGGAGGGGCAGGGAGATGAAGCCGGGGACGCCCCGAAGCGGGCTCCGAGCTCCGCGAGCCATAACGGCGCTGGGCAGAAGAATAACCCGCCGTCCACTTCCTGAAACCCGTAGCCCCGCCCCCTTCCTGTGGTCACGCGCACAACCCTTGCCCCGCCTACTTCATGGAGCCCCGCCCACTGTCCGCGACCCCGCCCCCTTCCTGTGGTCACGCGCACAACCCTTACCCCGCCTACTTCATGGAGCCCCGCCCCTGTCCGTGGAAACACCCGCCGCCTGCGGCTCCGCCCACGGCCCATGGCCACGCCTCCATAAAAACCATTAGACAGTGAAGCAGAATTAGGCCATTCAGCCCATCAAGCCCGCTCCACCATTCCATCGTGGCTGACTTATCATCCCTCCCAACCCCATTCTCCTGTCGTCTCCCTGTAATCTTCCACCCCTGACTAATCAAGAACCTGTCAGCCTCCAATGACCTGCCCTTCACAGCCATCCATGGCAATGATTTCCACAGATTTCTCATATCCGTGACCTGCTTCCCATCATCGTTCCCACCCTGTTATCAGCACTGCCTCCCTTTATGGTCTCACCCACTTCTTGAGACTCCGCCCAGAGCCTCTGGCAGCTCACACACTACAACACATGCAAATTGCTGGAGGAACTCAGCATCCACAGAGGAGAATAAACACTCAATGTTCCAGGCCAAGACCCTTCATCAGGACTGCCTGTTGTCACACTGAACAGTTTCTTACCCCTTCCTCCAGGGCACCTCAGCCCAAAGTGTCAATTGTTTATTCTCCTCCAGAGATGCTATGTGTTCTGCTGAGTTCCTCCAGCATCTTGAGTCTCTTAAGGTTTACAGCATCTGTAGAGTCTCTTGTGATTATGAACAGCTTCTCCTTCATCATCATGAAGGTGTACTTGTGAGAACTTGTATTTCCCAGTCTTTTCCCGCTGATGAGGCCTAATTTGAAGTATTGTGTGCCTTTTTGGTCACCTACCTGCAGGAAAGATGTAAATAAGGTTGAAAGAGAAAATTTACAAGGTTGTTGCCAGGTCTGGAGGACCTGAGTTATAGTGAAATGTTGAATGGTTTGGACTTTATTCCTTGGAGCGTAGAAGATTGAGAGGAGATTTGATAGAGGAATATGAAATTATAACCATATAACCATATAACAATTACATCACGGAAACAGGCCATCTCGGCCCTTCTAGTCCATGCTGAACGCTTACTCTCACCTAGTCCCACTGACCCGCACTCAGCCCATAACCCTCCATTCCTTCCCTGTCCATATACCTATCCAATTATGAGGGGTATAGATAGGGTAAATTCAAGCAGGTCTTTTTCCACTAAGTTTGGGTGGACCTACAACTAGAGGTCATGGGTTAAGGGTGAAAGGTGAAAATTTTATGAGGAACACACTCTTGAGAGTGTGGAGCAAGCTGCCAGTGGAAGTGGTGCATGTGAGCTCAATTTCAATGTTTAAGAGAGGTTTGGATAGGTATATCGATGGGAGTACTATGAGAGCTCTGGTCCCGCTGCAGGTCAATGGGAGTAAGCAGTTTAAATGGTTCAGCAGGGTCTAGATGGGCTGATTGGCCTGTTTAGTTGCTGTACTTTTCCGTGACTCTATGACCTGTTTCTGTGTTGTACTAAAGATGGAAAGATGAACACGGAGTTCAAAGAATATTTATTATCAGAGTTTGTACACCATACACAACCTTGAGATTCCTTTTAGGCACCCACAGGAAAGCAAAGAAATGCAATAGAAATACAATAATACAATAAAGAAATGCAACAGAATCTACAAACAGCACATACGTAACAAAGCGCAACAAACATCTAGGATACCTAGAGCCTGAGCTGCAGAGTCTGCACTGAAAGGAGGTGAAGCTGGTCCACAAGCCCGAAGGCTCCAAGCCGATATCTGTTCCTGAACGTGGCAGCACAGGACCCAGCCCGGCAGTAGTTGTGAAAAGAGAGAAACCAGTCAAGCACAGGCAGGCTGGGACAGGCCCAGGTGGGGGATATTGGCTGGCTCTGAGTAGTGGGGCTGAAACCAGTTTGTTTTCTCCTCTCCGGCCTTGGTGCTTAAAGAGTGCCTGGAGAAAGATGCAAGGGCCCGTGTCACGGTTCATCCTGGACAGTTGCGTGACAGAGGACTCTCTAATCTACAGGGACACACATACAGATGGACATCATGTGTTGCTGGCAGATCAAGAAAGGCACCCTTGGGTCTCCTCAGAACTTGTTGGACTGCCAGCACATTGAGATGTCCATGGAGGAATGCTGAGAACTGACATCCCAGGCTGCAGGAGCAGGTGCTGATGGACACACAGAGGCCCAGTGCAGCCACTGCAAGAGCTTAGTGGAAGACAACCACAGCGTGGGGTTCTTCTGCTACTGGAGAGGGAGACTCCGGGTTGGAAGAGGATTACGCTGGTCAACAAATGTTTTTGAAAGTTTTGCTTTCTCAGAATTTTTTTTTTGTTAGACCGCTGGAAGCTGAAGACAAATATAATTTCAGACTGCTTGCATCATGTAGGAATTTGGAGAAACAAGAATGAACTTTTATTGAATAAAATGTGTTTAATTGCATAATGGTGCTGATGCTTTGCAATAGTTCAATGATGTTTTTTTGATGATTTTCATTTGTACTCAGTGTCTGAAGCTTCGTGCTTGTGTCCAACAATAATCAGCCAGCATTGATGGATTCCAGTTGCCCTGATACCGTTCCTCCAGGACCACAATGTCCTGGTGAAACCTTTCACCATCCTCGTCACTGACAGAGCCTAGATATCCAGCGAAGAAGTCTAAATGGGAATGCAGGGAACAAATCTTTATTGACGTTGCACTTCATGATTTTGTTTGCTTAACGCATATTGTCAACCAGCTGCACGTAATTTTCAGCTCTGTGATCGCCAAGAAAATTTTCAACAACATCGTTGAATGCCTTCCATGTGATTTTCTCCAGTCCTACTAGAAGTTCTTCGAATTGCCTGTCATTGATGACCAGTTTGATTTGTGGACCAACAGAAATGCCTTCCTTAATCAGTTATTCTGACTTGAATTATGAATTGAAATAACAAATATAGGCGATTTCAAAAGATGGCGCATGATGGGGAAACTTTGTGGTGATTTTCATGATCAGCAGCCCAAAACCTATAAAATACACCCAAAAGTATTCGGGAAGCCAAATCTTTGTTGTGCAGTGTCATTGTAGTGGTGGAGCTCAGGGAGTGCACGAGTGGCAGCTGTGCGATTGGTCGGTAGGGATGTAACAGTACGCTACTGAAAGCATTGACTAGGAATACGAAATGAAAAGACATTGCAAGCTTTATTCTTTTTATTTTTTGATATGAATAAAGTTTAAAACAAGGAGAGCATGCAAACTCAGCACAGACAGCACCACGGTTTGCCTGTTGCACTGATCCCGTGCCATGAGCTCTGGAGATGCTCTCTTTAGGATGGGACTTCAGTGAGAGCTCCCTGTAAAAAAAAACCTCATGTGGTATCATTTTGAAAAAGAGAGGGATTCTCCCAATAACCTGGATAATATTTAACCCTCAATCAATGGCTCAATATAGGCTTTGTCAGCAAAACAAGAGAGTTCAGGAAGGTGGGGAGGGAAGGGTGGCTTTGTTATCTCAACAGTCTGAAACTGAGAGAGTTGTGAGCTTCAAGTTCCCAGGTGTGAACATCGCCAGCAGCCTGCCTTGGTCCAACGATGAAGAAGCCATGGCAAAGGAAGCACAACAACACCTTTACTTCCTCAGGAGGTTAAAGAAACCCTAATCAACACACACAAAATGAACTCTGGCAGCATGTATGGAAATGAATAAACCATCCACGTTTCAGGCCGAGACTGAGAAGGAAGGGGCAAGACGTCAGAATAAAAAGATGGAGGGAGGGGAAGGAGGATAGCTAAAGGCGACAGGTGAAGCCAGGTAGGTGGGGAAGGTCAAGGTCCAGAGGTGAAGGAATCTGATAGGAGTAGAGACCCTTTTCAGCAGCAGTCCTCTGCATCCTAACTCCTACAGGTGGGTTGGGTTTCCCAACAGACAAGTCACATTTAGATGAAACATTAGCAGAGATCTATTCAGTCAGCTCAACTCGAAGGCATTTTACCTCATTCCTCAAAAGCCCTATCTCCGCGGCATCAGGGGGTCACATTAGTAGCTGAGGCTACCACTGAAGATCTTACTTGGCTTTTGAAAATGTTCCACTTCTCAGTCATGTTTTCCTCCTCTCTAACTTCTCTGAATAACTCGGTAAAAGATGGAGGAAGGTGTATCTTGTGGGTTAATCGAATATGTAGAGCAATCATGTCATGTAACAGTGTGCCCTTCACAACTTGCTCCATCCTCGTGCAATTTCTCTCAGACAGTTAATGTTCCCCTAGCAGTTTCTCCAACCTGAAAAGGTTGACGGACATCTTATCTCCTTCCTCCTGGAATGTGAGCCTAATCTTCACCATTAGATCAGCTAACATTCAGTAGTGCCAAAAGCAGCTTCCAGGGTTTGCAGTAATTAGCTGATGTAGCCAATCAGTTTCCTGCCTTTAGGAACCTCACTATACCAGCTGCCAGACCCGTTAATCTCTCCACCAGTCTCAGTTTTTTCATATTATCTAAACACTGCCATTCATCTAGTAACTGAGATATCTGCTCAGCCCAAACTTCATATTCTTCTTCCCCAGTGGGTGTGGGCTTGACTCCGGAGACCACTCTCAGCCTACAATAACTGCAGCCCCACTTTGGCATGTATGAAACAGTGATTGTAATAGCCAAAAGCAGCTCAGAACTTAAATCAACAGCTGTAGGACTTATCAGACTTCTCACGTCAGACAACTCACTTCACAGAAACGAGAATAACTTGTCTTTAAAGTCTTCACCCTCAGCTACATTGGCCTCTTCTCTAAAAGCCTGGACTGCCTAGAGCCCCACCTCTCCAGGTGCCCCTACCCTATCCGGCAATGCAACTTCAGTCACATCACTGAGTCTGGACTAATACAACACCCTTACCAGCTGATTGGTCAAAATGGCAGAATCAGCTCAACTTTCCCCAATACTTTTACAGAACTCTGCACTCTAAGTAGCAGTTCCTCGGGAATTTGAATATCCACCCTGCCAAGAACACAAGGATTATGTGTGAATAACCACTTTGAATCGCACCAAGCCTTAATCCCCGCGGAATCCATAATAACATCTTACTTTCCACAAACACTAGTTGAAACAGTGGCTTAAACATACAAGTAAACTGCTTAATCAATCCTTATACAGCATTCGCACAGCATCCAAGTCTGGATGCATACCCCACAAATGTAACCCTCTTACTGGCTGGTATACAGACTTGGCTTGATAGCTGACTCTGCTGACAGCCACCTGACTCAGTGATGAGAAGGCCACCTTTCATAAGCAATGTACATCTAGGGTCGGGACGAACTGGGATTCAATCAAGCAAGAAAGTTAGGATATTCTGGGTAAGGAACATTGATTGTAGTAAATATTGTCCCATGCACAATGATCAGTTGCCAAGAAATATAGATAAACTTATAAAGAGAGTATATTTACCAATTTTTCAACTTAGTTAACAGGAAAATAAAAATAAAATGCCCATTACAGTTAAACCAGTCTAAATATGCACATAAACATTTCTGTAATAGTCGGGTGTATCTCACTGAACTTATGATCCACGTGAAAGACTCCAGCCACAGTTTGAACTTCCCTCGAAGACCATCTTGAGTGAACTGGCTAACTGAGGAGAATTGGCATTTCCTCCTTGGAACCATTCATCTGCACAAAATACTCCTTACGAGGGGGTCTGTCCTTTGAGAGGCATTCTGCATCTTCCCTGTGCCCCACTCCGCAGCTCCCACTGAAAGACCCCAAACCAGCTTACTGACCTTCAGAAACCTGAGTTATAACACGTACCCAAACAATCCTGATAGGCCGACACAACATTCCTAAGTCGGACAACATGGCTCCTTATCTTTAGTCGGAGCCAAAACACTCTTAGTAGTAGGATATAGTGCTGTTGCAGAAAACTGCTACAATAATAAAAACCTCAGCGTAGCAGAAGAAATCTTAACAAGGGCATTACATTGACACATTTGAATTTATCTTCTCCCTCTCAAACTGCAGGGAGAATTTTATCATATTGTGATCACTGACTCCTAGGGGTTCCTTTACCTTTCAGCCATGATTCAGAGATGCTCACATCATACCTGCCAGCTTCTAACTGCACTACAAGATCATCTACCTGATTCCGTATTCTGAATGCATTCAAATATAACACCTTCACCCTTTTCAATTTTACCCCATATTACACTCCAACTCATCCTACTGACTGCAATTTTGCCCTGTTATCAATCTGTCCTTCCAGATACCTCTGCTTGTATACCAACTGCCCATTCTTATCCTTATCACTCGGGTTCCTATCCTCCTGCCAACTTAGTTTAAATCCTCCCCAACAGCTCCAGCAAATCTGTCTTCAAGGATAATTAGTTCCCCTCGGGTTCAGGTGTAACCTGTCCTTTTGTGCAGGTCATACCTTCCCCAGAAGAGATTGCAGTGATCCAGAAATCTGAAACCCTGCCCCCTACACCATTTCCTCAGACACTCATTCATCTGTACTATCATCCTATTCCTGCCCTGATTGGCACATAGTACTGGGAGTAATCCAGAGATTACTACCTTGGAGGTCCTGCTCTTCAGACTTTATTCTACCTCCTTATGCTCACTATGCAGGACCTCTTCCCCTTTTCTACCTATGTCATTGATGTCAATGTGCACCGTGACTTTTGGCTGCTCTCCCTCCCCGTTGAGAATCTTCGGCTGCTGCTCTGAGAGATTCTGTGATGCTAAAGTTGTATAAGACATTGATGAGGCCAAATTTGGAGTATTGTGTGCAGTTCTGGTCACTTACCTACAGGAAAGATGTCAATAAGAATATAGAGAAAATTTACAATGATTTTGCCGGGGCTGGAGGACCTGAGTTATAGGGAAGGGTTGAGTAGGTGAGGACTTTATTCCCTAGAACATAGAAGATTGAGGGGAGATTTGATAGAGGTATAGAAAATTATGAAGGTATAGACAGAGTAAGTGTAAGCAGCTTTTTCCCACTGTGATTGGATGAGACTAGAACTAAAGATCATGGGTTAAGGGTTAAATGTAAAAAGTTGAAGGGGAAGATCAGAATCAGGTTTATTATCACCAGCATGTGACATGAAATTTGTTAACTTAGCAGCAGCAGTTCAATGCAATACATAATCTAGCAGAGTTAAAAAATATAATAATAATAATAATAAATAAAACATAATAATAAACAAGTAAATCAATTATGCATATTGAATAGATTTTTTTAAATGTGCAAAAACAGAAATACTGTATATTAAATAAAAGTGCAGTGGTGTCCAAAGCTTCAATGTCCACTTAGGAATCGGATGGCAGAGTGAAGCAGAGCATCTTCACTCGGAGTGCTGAGTGTGTGGAACGAGCTGCCAGCAACAGAGGCGGATGCGGGTTCCATTTCAACAGTTAAGAGAAATTTGGATAGGTACAAGGATGGGAGAGGTATGGAGGGCTGTGGTCCAGGGGCAGGTCGATGGGACTAGGAAGATTAATGGTTTTCTATGACTATGACTATACGGTCAATTATGGAAAACTCTGAACATCCTCTACATAGCACCATCCAGAGACAGAGAAGCAGTTTCAGCGACAGGTTACTATCGATGCAATGCTCCTCAGACAGGATGAAGAGGTCAATACTCCCCAATGCCATTAGGCTTTACAATTCAACCGCCAGGACTTAAGAACTTTTAAAAAGCTATTATTAATGCTTTTTGAGATAGTGATTTAGATGCATATCATATTTTTTACTGAGTTAAGTATTGTATGTAATTAGTTTTGCTACAACAAGTGTATGGGACATTGGAAAAAAAGTTGGATTTCCCCATGGGGATGAATAAAGTATCTATCTATCTATCTATAATTGCACAAGTCACTATTTATTCAACATATAAAAATGATTCACAAACTTCTTTTTCAATTGCTGTGAAAACTTTTATTTGAAAGAACAAATCCAAATATTACATTTACTATACAGTTAGATCCTTTACATTAGTCAGAATCTCTACATTATTACAATATTATAAATGACTAAGCTGCTCAGGATCATCCTTCAAGATAGTGTCACTGTATACGTTTCTCATTACAAACACTTGCACAGACAATCAGTGTGTGAATTCATCATATGAGTGATGTCCACGGACTTCTTGTTGAAGAGCGAGGTGTCTGTCACTGTGAAATCTGTCAATAGAAAGGGAAGTCATTAACAGAAGAACCCACAGAAAGAGTATCTGATATTGGAAATATTTCAGAGAATGTGTAGCTTGGGTTGTTGATAGTTGGATTGAGTTGTTTTCCGATCTTGGGAATTAACTTGCAAACATTTTCTCACCATACAAGGAGACATTATCAGTGCACTGTTAATTGTTGTGTGTCCTCGTTGACCTTTATATACTTGTCAATCTGCTGATTGTCGCCATTACGGTAACACAGTTATGATGTGGGGAAGAAATCTCACTGCTGATTGGTTGTGTGGTGAACTTTGTGTGTAGCAGTCTGGAATTTTGCCCAGTGTAGTTTTTTTTTCTGTGTTGTTTTTCACGTATTTCAGTCTAGTTTTTGTACTGTTTCATGTAACACCATGGTCCTGAAAAACATTGTCTTGTTTTTACTGTGTACTGTACCAGCAGTTATGGTTAAAATGACAATAAAAAGTGACTTGACTTGACTAAATAGGATCAAGGTCTGTATGCTTGTTTACAGAATTATTCGTGGAAAAGCACAATTAACAGTGCAGTGATGACGTCTCCTTTTATGATGACAAAATGTTTGCAAATAAATTGCCAGGATCGGAAAACAACTCAACCAGTTTCTGATATAATTTTTAAAAGCTGTCTTTTAATTATAACTTTAATCTATAAAATGGATGAGCTTATAAAGAAATGAAGAAAAGAGTAGAAACCAATCATAGCTAATGAACTATTGAGTACATAAACTTTTAAATATGGTAATGCAAAATGCAATATATTTAAAAGTGAAGTCATATGACTACCTGTAAAAATGCCAACAGAGTTTTGAACAGTCCATGGACCTGTGAACACTACCTTGTTATTCCTTTTTGTTTCTGAATGATTTATTTATTTTGAGATTGATAGTAATTTTGTGTTTCTACACTGCCTTGCTGCTGTACACCTCTATCAAGTAATCTTAAATCTTCCTTTGCTCCAAAGAGAAAGCTCTATCTCGCTTAACCTATCCTCATATGACATGCAAATATTCTACATTCTACAGTAAAAGTTTTCTTCTTATAGGCTGGGGAACAAATGTGGGTTGTGTAGACTTACTGGAGGGCACACAATGGAAGTTGACCTTATGAGACCGAGTTTCTTTTGGCATGCATTGTGCCAGGCACTGCTGTACTGGTTCGACTGAATAGCATTTGGATGCCTGTCCTTCAAAATCAATGTTCTTTCCCAATTCCACAAATTCCTGTTGGACTCGGCAGTCTGAAATTCAACAGAGGGACGTTATTGTAGCAGGAACAATGCAGGTCCAATGGTGCTTCCACGTACATGATCTACACCGGGGTAGACTCAATTACCATCCTTGCAGGAGGTTCCTGGACACAACCAGGACTCAAAAAGTTGATCCACGTCTTTGGCCTCCTCGTGGTTGGGCATGATCCATTTCTTCTCACCATTGTTAAGGCCACAGAGTCCACACGTCTTTCCCATCATCTGGTCAAGGACTACCTTCACATAAAGGCCAAGATATTAGAACGTTTTAACTACAAATTTACATTGAAAACTTTTAATCAGTTAATAAACAACAAGATACCTCGATCTTGTTTCCATTGAAGAATAACTTTTCAATGTTGAATGTTGGGATTCTCACAGTAACTCCTAGTGTGTTTGATTCAATGTTCAGGATGCCTAGAAGGCAAACAGACAGTTTGTTCCAAAGCTATTTGCATCCTAAATGACACTTTATATTAGCTAACTGCAACAAACTTATAAAAGAGAAGGAACATGGAAGATTACTGCCACAAAAAGCTCCATCATCAAGGACCTCCAACCACTCAGGCCATGCTCTCTTCTCGCTGCTGCCATTGGGAAGGAGGTTCAGGAGTCTTAGGTCCCACGCCACCAGATACAGGAACAGATATTACCCCTCAAACATTAGGCTCCTGAACCTGCTTGGATAACTTCAGTCACCTCAACGCTGATCTAATCACCTATGGACTTTCAAGGACTCAACCTGTAAATTAACCTTCAGGGAGTCTTGCACAAGGACTCCCAAGTTCCTCTGCTTCTTAAATAATACTATTCTACCTGCCTCAGTACCTCCCTCTGGCAATTCATTCCATATACTCACAACACCCTCTGCATGAAGAAGTTGTTCCTCAGGTCCCTTTTAAACCTTCTCTCTATGCCCCTAGTTTTGGACTCTCCTACCCTGGGGTATGGTTGTTACCATGCACCTTATCTATTCGTCTCGTAACTTTAAACATCTCTATGGTATATCCATACACATAAAGTACACATGAACAGAAATTACCAAAGAATAATCTCATATCTCTACTGACCCTGTCATAGAGCAAGACAGCATGGGTAGAGCCCTTCATCCCAACCAGTCAATGCCACCCAGCTAGTTCCAATCTCCTGCGTTTAGCCCATATCCCTCAAGTACCTCTTACATGATACTATTGTATCTGCCTCAACTACTTCCTCTGGCAGCTCATTCCATATTTACCTCTGCGAGGAAAATATTAAAACAACAGCTCACAATCTGAAACTTTTATCTGCTTGCTCCCTAGTTAGTAATTCAGATAAGCTAGCAGCACCCCATGAAGGTGAAGATGCATCTCTGAAACTTTCATTCCATTACCAGAAGCTCTTCAAGACAGAAAATGTGTCTCACCTTCCAGGGATGGGATTTTGTCATTCAGGGAATGTTCAACGCCATTTACCTCAGTTTTTATTCTTTGTGGCATATAAATTAGATCAATAGTTCTATTTAAAAGCAAACAATTGGAAATTGTGTTAGTGATAGAAAGAACAACGGAAAGATATGAATGTAAAATAGACCATAAACATGGGAGCAGAATTAGGCTATCCTGCCCATCGAGTCTGCTGCTCCATTTAATCATGGCTGATCTGTTTTCCCTCTCAACCTCATCCTCCTGCTTCTCACCATAATGTTTGACATCTTTGCTAATCAACTCCATCATGGGCACAATTCAATGACTTGGCCTCCACAGCCATCTGTGACAATGAATTCCACAGATTCACTACCCTCTGGCTAAAGAAATTTCTCCTCACCTCTGTTCTAAATGGACATCTCTCTATTCTGAGGCTGTGTTCTCCAGTCCTAGACTGTCTCACTGTAGGAAACATCCTCTCCACACCCACTCTATCTAGCTCTTTTCATATTTGATAAGTTTGAATAAGAACCCACCCACCCACCATTTTTCTAAATTTCTATGAGCAGAGGCCTGGACTCATCAAACTCTCCTCATCCATGAGCCCTTTCATTCCTGGAATCACTCCAGGAAAATTCCAAAAGTCAAGCACTTGCTAAGATATTCCACTTTTAGATAGAGAGATAGGTAGAAAGATAGATAGATAGATACATATATAGAGCTAGCTAGCTAGATAGATACGTAGATAGACATACAGATAGATAGAGAGGCAGATAGAGAGAGAGAAGCAGGTTGATCAATAGGGCAGATATATAGATATACAGAGCTTGTGATGGGGTCTTGTCCATTACAGTCAATGCCCTCACCACCACTGAGCACATCTACAAGGAACGCTGCCAGAAGAAAGCAGCGTCCATTATTAAGGACCCCCACCATCCAGACCATGCTCTCTCCTCACTTCTTCCATTGGGCAGCAAGTACAGGAGCCTCAAGTCCCATACCTGAAGGTTATTATCCTTCAACCAACAGACTCCTGAACCACTGAGGGTAAATTCACTCACCTCAACACTGAACTGATTCCACAACCTATGAACTCAATTTCAAGCACTCTAACACTCATTGTCTCAATATTTAATATTTATTTATTTATTATTTTGTAATGGAACAGCTTGTTTTCTTTTGCATATTGGTTCTTTGCTAGTCTTTCACTGAATCTATTGTATTTTGTATTGCATTTCTGCTGTAAATTCCCACAAGGAAATGAATCTCAGGCCAGTATCTGGTGACATTTGTGTACTTTGATACTAAATTTACTTTGAATGTTGATGTAGGTAGGTCAGCTCTATTTTTCATGTGCACATTGGAACATACAGTTCACATGAAATCATCATAGCTAAGGTCGTGCTGAACAGCCAGCACGTGTCACCAACATAGTATGCCCACCATTTATAACCCAGTGCAATGTGGGAGGAAACCAGAGCACCCAGACGAAAGCCGTGTGGTCACGGAGAGAAGGTAGGACAGTAGTGGGAATTACGGCTGACACAGTGAAGTGATTGCACTGAGTAATAAACTGATCCATATGATCGGTATGCAAGTCAAGTTTTTCACTGGTTCTCAGGACTTGTGACAATAATAAACTGATTTACCGACTTATCGGTAACTTCACCGAGAAACATCTGCTGGCATCGTTAAAGATTGAGGATACTGTGACTTACGTGTTTTTCGTGGACAGAATCAGTCTGATCGACATTTTTGTCTTCTCAAGTTTTGAACGCCTTAACAACAGCATGAACCTGGGACTTTCTGAGCAGTCCTGGGTCAGGATATAGTAACAATCGTTGGAAAGCTGATGATTCAATTCCTTGCCGTCAAACGTCTTGACAATTCCATTTTCGACTGTGCATTCCCCTGTACCAGAACCAAGGCATTAATTTGAATTTAAGTAGAAGGCACCAATCTGACCCTTCACGTCTGCTCCACCATTCAACAAGATTATGGCCAATTCTTAGCTAAGGCTAATTTTTTGTTTTACTGGCATATGCATTGATTGCCTTTATAAAATTCAGTCTGCAGTTTTATAAATCTCTGGTCAGCTTGCATCAGGGGCACTGCATTCAGTTCTGGTCACCCCAATACAGGACGGATGTGGAGAGGGTGCAGAATCAGGGAAGATTGTTCTGGGCAGCCTGCAAGTGTCACCGTGTTTCTGGCGCCAACATAGTATGCCCACTACTTACTAACCCTAACCTGTACATTGTTAGAACGTGGGAGGAAACCCACCCGGTCACAGGGAGAATGTACAAACTCCTCACAGAGAGCAGTAGAAATTGGGCCCTGTCTGTCAATCTCCAAGAATCTAATGGCCTTTTAATCTTCCCAATGCTACCAAACCAGATCCTACTCTTTGGTACCATGGAGAGCATTCTAACTGGTTACATCACAACCTGATATGGAGGGGCTGCTGTACAGGATTTAGGAAAAGCTGCAGAAGGTTGTAAATTCAATCACCTCCATCATGAGCACTAGTCTCCCCAGCATTGAGGACATCTTCAAAAGGTGATGCCTCGAAAAATCGGCATCCATCATTAAGGACCCCCATCAACGAAGCCATGCCCCCTTCTCATTGCTATCATCGAGGAGGAGATACAGGAGCCTGAGACAGGCATATTTTTTGGAACATCTCCTTTCTCTCTGCCATCCAGTTTCTGGATGAGCAATGAAAATAATGAACCCAAGTACTCTACCTCTTATTTTTTTGCTGTCAGTTTGCACTGCTGGTTTGATATAATTTTTAATAGATATTTCTTAATGCCACTCAAGGTTTTGTTATTATTATGTCAAAACAACAAATTTCACAACATATGCCAATGATATTAAACTTGATTCTGAAACTATTCAGTGAACCTATCAGATCTAAAATAACCTACAAAATCTCTGCTACCGACGAATCCAGCTGGAGTCCACAGAGCTGCTTCAGAAATTGCTGTAGATCGGGGTTCCCAACATTTTCTTTTCTGCCATGGACCCCCACCATTAACTGAGGAATCTGTGGACCCCAGTTTGGGAACCCCCACCATAGGGAACTGAAGAGAAGAACTCTGAAGAATAATTACGTTCGTTCATCTTGAGGACCAGCTCTGGAATGTCGGTGAGACTGCTGAATCCTTTGTCCTGGACCCTCCTGCTAACTGTGTGGACTGGCACTGTGACAGGAAGCTGCAGACCCTGATAATAGACTGTCATCTGAAATCAGACCAGAAAGGCACATGACTTTCCCAGTGAGAACAATAAACTTTATAGCAGACTCAGATTGAAACTTATTTATCACATCAACGTATTCATCATCAGGGACCACCACCCAGGCCATGCTGCCATTGGGAAGGAGGTGCAGGAGCCTCAGGACCCACACCACCAGATTACTGCTCAACCATCAGGCTGTTGAAGTAAAGGTGATAACTTCACTCAACTTCACTCTCCGCATCACTGAACTATCCCCACGACCCATGGACTCACTTTCAAGGACTCTTCATCTCAGGTTCTTGATATTTATTGCTTATTTAGGGAAACAGCAACGAAGAATCCTTCTCCATCTGAGTGTGATGGTATTCCTGAGTCCCCACCCGGGACTTGCACCACTGACGGTAGTGAAAATTGAGAGGAAGCTACTGACATGAAGAAGGAAACCCTGAGGGAGGATCTTCGCTGCTGTCCTAGACTGCAGCTGAGTAACGGGCATTAAGAAGCTGAATGTAAATGATGAATAAAGTTGATCCTAGACCCCTGAAAACTGATAGTTGATCCTAGATAAAGAATATTGAGGAGTGAGAGAAAAACCCAGAGAACCTTAGACTGCTCATTAATGGAAGTTAGATTGAAAAAAATAAGTCAGGATTTCTCCCCTTGGATATGATCTTAAACTTCAACAAACAAGTAAAGGTAGTCATACGCTGGGCAATCGGAAGATAGTATCAAGCGTCTGTGGGGATGTCAGAGCGACCAATGCTGTAATCTGATGTGAGGGATTTCGTTTGTAGGTCTGCGAAAGTCCGAGTGAATAGGCTAGTCCTGGTATGTAGTCTCCAACCCTGAGGCAAAGAGGAAAAGATTTTTGTAGTGGTTTCTCCGTGTTTTGTAGAGGGTACCGAACGAAGAGCGGGTGGAAGCGATGGTGTCAAGCAGCACTTACCATTTTGCGCCATGTTTCAGTTCCTCGCTAACCTTCTTCCACTTCATCTTGAATCTGATGGCCGGGTGACTGGCCAGCTTACCACTGGACAGCTTGGTGGACACTTTGTATTTCTCACAGTGGTCGCCCCATCTCGCCAGCGTCTGAGGAGTGTGGAGGAATGAGACAATGAGAAAAGGAGCCTCTTGATCTGAAAGCAGAGGAGTCCCGAAGATTGTTTATTGTCATTCGGTCACAGGGAGAATGTGTAGAGGGCACATGAAGAGCGGGGAAACCAGATCGAGCCCGAGTCTCTAGACCACGAGGCGGTGGTCTACGTGCTGTACCACTGTGCTGACCGTCCCGCTGATCCTCCCCAAGCCTATTTCATTCTCTCCAGCTTCTCATCAGTCTCCAACAGCCAGACAATTTATGGCGGCCAATTAGCTCACTGACCTGCGGATATTTGGGTTGTGGGAGGGAATCGGGGCATCCGGAGGAAACCCATGTGGTCACGATTTATTTATTTATTTGTTTGTTTATTTGTTGGTTGGTTGATTGATTGAGCTACAGTGCAGAATAAACCCTTTCGGCCCTTCGAGCTCTGCCGCCCTTATTTAATCCCGGCCTCATCGCGGAACAATTTACAATGACCAATTGACCTACCAGTTGGCATGATTCCGGACTGTGGGAGGAGACCGGAGAACCCAGAGGGAAAACAAATGTGTACACAGAAAGGAACATGCAAACTTGCTTAGAGAGGACGCCAGAATTAAACTCTGAACTCTGATGCTCCAAGCTGTTATTGCATTGCACAAACTGTGCTGCTATCGTGGTGTCCTAAACACCAGTGTTTCCGCCGAGGATTGAAACGCGGACCTTTTGGAAGTCAGGTGAATGTGACAACCACTACACCTCAGACAGCTCTGTTCAAACATCCAACCCCGCCTTTGTGCAGAGGGGAAAGTGGAGCTACCCGCTCTCCATGTACCCTCAGAAGCTGCAGGGAAAGGGCAGCCCTTACCATTACTTTGTGGGAGCTGGGCACTAATGCGTCAAGGCAGATCTTCCACTTGCTCTTTTGCTCCAATTCCACCAAACGCAGATGCATCCTTGGCAGACGAGATGAAATCTTGCCATATCCGGTGAGCTGGTAACCGTGCTGCACGCCATCAGTTCTTCTGGCCCGAAGCAGGAAAACAAAGGATGGAGGGCCAGCAGTGTTGACCAGATATCGCTGGGGAAATAAACATGTTGCACCCGTCAGAATATCACAGTGCTCCGGAAATTCTCAGCGCATCAGCTAAACCCGTCAGAATTTCACAGTGCTCCGGAAATTCTCAGCGCATCAGCTAAACCCGTCAGAATTTCACAGTGCTCCGGAAATTCTCAGCGCATCAGCTAAACCCGTCAGAATTTCACAGTGCTCTGGAAACTCTCTGCACATCCGCTAAACCCGTCAGAATTTCATAGTGGCTTTAAAATTCTCAGCGCATATGCTAAACCCTTCAGAATTTCACAGTGGCTCTAAAATTCTCAGCACATCAACTAAACCAGTCAGAATTTCACACTGCTCTGGAAACTCTCAGCGCATCAGCAGGAACACATCAGAATTTCACAGCGGCTCTAAAGTTCTCAGCACTTCAGCTAAACCCATCAGAATTTCACAATACTCTGGAAATCCTCAGCGCATGAGCTAAACCCGTCAGAATTTCACATTGGCTCTAAAATTCTGAGCGCACCTGCTAAACCCGTCAGAATTTCACAGTGGCTCTAAATTTCTCAGCGCATCAGCAGGAACACATCAGAATTTCACAGTGGCTTTAAACTTCTCAGCACATCAGCTAAACCCGTCAGAATTTCACAGTGGCTTTAAAATTCTCAGCGCATCAGCTAAACCCGTCGGAATTTCATAGTGGCTCTAAAATTCTCAGCGCATCAGCTAAACCCGTCAGAATTTCACAGTGGCTCTAAATTTCTCAGCACATCAGCAGGAACACATCAGAATATCACTGTGCTCAGGAAATTCTGAGCGAATCAGCAGGAACACATCATAATTTCACAGTGCTCTGGAAACTCTCACTCAGCACATCAGCTAAACCCATCAGAATTTCACAGTGGCTCTAAAATTCTCAGCAAATCAGCTAAACCCATCAGAATTTCACAGTGGCTCTAAAATTCTCAGCACATCAGCTAAACCCGTCAGAATTTCACAGTGGCTCTAAAATTCTCAGCACATCAGCTAAACCCGACAGAATTTCACAGTGGCTCTAAAATTCTCAGCAAATCAGCTAAACCCGTCAGAATTTCACAGTGGCTCTAAAATTCTCAGCACATCAGCTAAACCCATCAGAATTTCATAGTGGCTCTAAAATTCTCAGCACATCAGCTAAACCCGTCAGAATTTCACAGTGCTCCGGAAATTCTCAGCACATCAACTAAACCAGTCAGAATTTCACACTGCTCTGGAAACTCTCAGCGCATCAGCAGGAACACATCAGAATTTCACAGTGGCTCTAAAGTTCTCAGCACTTCAGCTAAACCCATCAGAATTTCACAATACTCTGGAAATCCTCAGCGCATGAGCTAAACCCGTCAGAATTTCACATTGGCTCTAAAATTCTGAGCGCACCTGCTAAACCCGTCAGAATTTCACAGTGGCTCTAAACTTCTCAGCACATCAGCTAAACCCGTCAGAATTTCACAGTGCTCTGGAAACTCTCTGCACTTCAGCCAAACCCGTCAGAATTTCACAGTGCTCTGGAAATTCTCAGCACATCAGCTAAACCCGTTAGAATTTCACAGTCCTCTGGAAATTCTCAGCACATCAGCTAAACCCGTCAGAATTTCAGAGTGGTTCTAAAATTCTCAGCACATCAGCTAAACCCGTCAGAATCTCACAGTGGCTCTAAAATTCTCAGCACATCAGCTAAATCCGTGAGAATTTCACAGTGCTCTGGAAATTCTCAGCACATCAGCTAAACCCGTCAGAATTTCACAGTGCTCTGGAAACTCTCTGCACATCAGCTAAACCCATCAGAATTTCACAGTGCTCTAAAATTCTCAGTACATCAGCTAAACCCATCAGAATTTCATAGTGGCTCTAAAATTCTCAGCACATCAGCTAAACCCGTCAGAATTTCACAGTGCTCTGGAAATTCTCAGCACATCAGCTAAACCCATCAGAATTTCACAGTGGCTCTAAAATTCTCAGCAAATCAGCTAAACCAATCAGAATTTCACAGTGGCTCTAAAATTCTCAGCACATCAGCTAAACCCGTCAGAATTTCACAGTGGCTCTAAAATTCTCAGCACATCAGCTAAACCCGACAGAATTTCACAGTGCTCTGGAAATTCTCAGCACATCAGCTAAACCCGTCAGAATCTCACAGTGATCTAAAATTCTCCGCGCATCAGCTAAACCCGTCAGAACTTCACACTGCTCTGGAAATTCTCAGCACATCAGCTAAACCTGTCAGAATTTTACAGAGGCTCAAAAATTCTCAGCGCATCAGCTAAACCCGTCAGAATTTCACAGTGCTCTGGAAAATTCTCAGCACATCAGCTAAACCCATCAGAATTTCACAGTGCTCTGGAAATACTCAGCGCATCAGCTAAATCCTTCAGAACTTCACAGTGCTCTGGAAATACTCAGCGCATCAGCTAAACCCATCAGAATTTCACAGTGGCTCTAAAATTCTCAGCGCATCAGCTAAACCCGTCAGAATCTCAGTGATCTAAAATTCTCCGCGCATCAGCTAAACCCGTCAGAACTTCAGAGTGCTCTGGAAATTCTCAGCGCATCAGCTAAACCAGTCAGAATTTCACAGTGCTGTAAATTTCTCAGCGCATCAGCTAAACCCGTCAGAATTTCAACAGTGCTCTAAATTTCTCAGCACATCAGCAGGAACACATCATAATTTCACAGTGCTCTGGAAACTCTCACTCAGCACATCAGCTAAACCCATCAGAATTTCACAGTGGCTCTAAAATTCTCAGCAAATCAGCTAAACCCATCAGAATTTCACAGTGGCTCTAAAATTCTCAGCACATCAGCTAAATCCGTCAGAATTTCACAGTGGCTCTAAAATTCTCAGCACATCAGCTAAACCCATCAGAATTTCATAGTGGCTCTAAAATTCTCAGCACATCAGCTAAACCCGTCAGAATTTCACAGTGCTCTGGAAATTCTCAGCACATCAGCTAAATCCGTGAGAATTTCACAGTGCTCTGGAAACTCTCTGCACTTCAGCCAAACCCGTCAGAATTTCACAGTGCTCTGGAAATTCTCAGCACATCAGCAAAACCCGTTAGAATTTCACAGTCCTCTGGAAATTCTCAGCACATCAGCTAAACCCGTCAGAATTTCAGAGTGGCTCTAAAATTCTCAGCACATCAGTTAAACCCGTCAGAATCTCACAGTGGCTCTAAAATTCTCAGCACATCAGCTAAATCCGTGAGAATTTCACAGTGCTCTGGAAATTCTCAGCACATCAGCTAAATCCGTGAGAATTTCACAGTGCTCTGGAAACTCTCTGCACATCAGCTAAACCCATCAGAATTTCACAGTGCTCTAAAATTCTCAGTACATCAGCTAAACCCGTCAGAATTTCACAGTGCTCTGGAAATTCTCAGCACATCAGCTAAACCCATCAGAATTTCACAGTGGCTCTAAAATTCTCAGCAAATCAGCTAAACCAATCAGAATTTCACAGTGGCTCTAAAATTCTCAGCACATCAGCTAAACCCGTCAGAATTTCACAGTGGCTCTAAAATTCTCAGCACATCAGCTAAACCCGACAGAATTTCACAGTGGCTCTAAAATTCTCAGCGCATCAGCTAAACCCATCAGAATTTCACAGTGCTCTAAAATTCTCAGCACATCAGCTAAACCCGTCAGAATTTCACAGTGCTCTGGAAAATTCTCAGCACATCAGCTAAACCCATCAGAATTTCACAGTGGCTCTAAAATTCTCTGTACATCAGCTAAACCCGTCAGAATTTCACAGTGCTCTGGAAACTCTCTGCACATCAGCTAAACCCGTCAGAATTTCACAGTGTTCTAAAATTCTCAGTACATCAGCTAAACCCATCAGAATTTCACAGTGGCTCTAAAATTCTCAGCACATCAGCTAAACCCATCAGAATTTCACAGTGCTCTGGAAATTCTCAGCACATCAGCTAAATCCGTGAGAATTTCACAGTGCTCTGGAAATTCTCAGCACATCAGCTAAATCCGTGAGAATTTCACAGTGCTCTGGAAAATTCTCAGCACATCAGCTAAACCCGTCAGAATTTCACAGTGCTCTGGAAACTCTCTGCACATCAGCTAAACCCATCAGAATTTCACAGTGCTCTGGAAATACTCAGCGCATCAGCTAAACCCTTCAGAACTTCACAGTGCTCTGGAAATTCTCAGCGCATCAGCTAAACCCATCAGAATTTCACAGTGGCTCTAAAATTCTCAGCGCATCAGCTAAACCCGTCAGAATCTCAGTGATCTAAAATTCTCCGCGCATCAGCTAAACCCGTCAGAACTTCAGAGTGCTCTGGAAATTCTCAGCGCATCAGCTAAACCAGTCAGAATTTCACAGTGCTGTAAATTTGTCAGCGCATCAGCTAAACCCGTCAGAATTTCAACAGTGCTCTAAATTTCTCAGCACATCAGCAGGAACACATCAGAATTTCACAGTGGCTCTAAATTTCTCAGCACATCAGCAGGAACACATCAGAATATCACTGTGCTCAGGAAATTCTGTGCGAATCAGCAGGAACACATCATAATTTCACAGTGCTCTGGAAACTCTCACTCAGCACATCAGCTAAACCCATCAGAATTTCACAATACTCTGGAAATTCTCAGCGCATGAGCTAAACCTGTCAGAATTTCACATTGGCTCTAAAATTCTCAGAGCATCAGCTAAACCCGTAAGAATTTCACAGTGCTCTAAATTTCTCAGCGCATCAGCAGGAACACATCAGAATTTCACAGTGCTCTGGAAACTCTCAGCACATCAGCTAAATCCATCAGAATTTCACAGTGGCTCTAAAATTCTCAGCGCATCAGCTAAACCCATCAGAATTTCACAATACTCTGGAAATTTTCAGCACATCAGCTAAACCCATCAGAATTTCACAGTCGCTCTAAAATTCTCAGCACATCAGCTAAACCCATCAGAATTTCACAGTGCTCTAAAATTCTCAGCACATCAGCTAAACCCATCAGAATTTCACAGTGGCTCTAAAATTCTCAGCACATCAGCTAAACCAGTCAAAATTTCACAGTGCTCTAAAATTCTCAGCACATCAGCTAAACCCATCAGAATTTCACAGTGGCTCTAAAATTCTCAGCACATCAGCTAAAGCCGTCAGAATTTCACAGTGGCTCTAAAATTCTCAGCACATCAGCTAAACCCGACAGAATTTCACAGTGGCTCTAAAATTCTCAGCGCATCAGCTAAACCCATCAAAATTTCACAGTGTTCTAAAATTCTCTGTACATCATCTAAACCCGTCAGAATTTCACAGTGGCTCTAAAATTCTCTGTACATCAGCTAAACCCATCAGAATTTCACAGTGGCTCTAAAATTCTCTGTACATCAGCTAAACCCGTCAGAATTTCACAGTGTTCTAAAATTCTCTGTACATCAGCTAAACCCGTCAGAATTTCACAGTGTTCTAAAATTCTCTGTACATCAGCTAAACCCGTCAGAATTTCACAGTGTTCTAAAATTCTCTGTACATCAGATAAACCCGTCAGAATTTCACAGTGTTCTAAAATTCTCTGTACATCAGCTAAACCCGTCAGAATTTCACAGTGTTCTAAAATTCTCTGTACATCAGCTAAACCCGTCAGAATTTCACAGTGCTCTAAAATTCTCTGTATATCAGCTAAACCCGTCAGAATTTCACAGTGTTCTGGAAACTCTCTGCACATCAGCTAAACCCTTCAGAACTTCACAGTGCTCTGGAAATTCTCAGCGCATCAGCTAAACCCATCAGAATTTCACAGTGCTCTAAAATTCTCAGAGCATCAGCTAAACCCATCAGAATTTCACAGTACTCTAAAATTCTCAGTACATCAGCTAAACCCATCAGAATTTCACAGTGGCTCTAAAATTCTCAGCACATCAGCCAAACCCGTCAGAATTTCACAGTGCTCTGGAAATTCTCAGCACATCAGCTAAACCCGTTAGAATTTCACAGTCCTCTGGAAATTCTCAGCACATCAGCTAAACCCGTCAGAATTTCAGAGTGGCTCTAAAATTCTCTGTACATCAGCTAAACCCGTCAGAATTTCACAGTGGCTCTAAAATTCTCAGCACATCAGCTAAATCCGTGAGAATTTCACAGTGCTCTGGAAATTCTCAGCACATCAGCTAAATCCGTGAGAATTTCACAGTGCTCTGGAAAATTCTCAGCACATCAGCTAAACCCGTCAGAATTTCACAGTGCTCTGGAAACTCTCTGCACATCAGCCAAACCCGTCAGAATTTCACAGTGCTCTGGAAATTCTCAGCACACCAGCTAAACCCGTTAGAATTTCACAGTCCTCTGGAAATTCTCAGCACATCAGCTAAACCCGTCAGAATTTCAGAGTGGCTCTAAAATTCTCAGCACATCAGCTAAACCCGTCAGAATTTCACAGTGGCTCTAAAATTCTCAGCACATCAGCTAAATCCGTGAGAATTTCACAGTGCTCTGGAAATTCTCAGCACATCAGCTAAATCCGTGAGAATTTCACAGTGCTCTGGAAAATTCTCAGCACATCAGCTAAACCCGTCAGAATTTCACAGTGCTCTGGAAACTCTCTGCACATCAGCTAAACCCATCAGAATTTCACAGTGCTCTGGAAATTCTCAGCGCATCAGCTAAACCCTTCAGAACTTCACAGTGCTCTGGAAATTCTCAGCGCATCAGCTAAACCCATCAGAATTTCATAGTGGCTCTAAAATTCTCAGCACATCAGCTAAACCCTTCAGAATTTCACAGTGCTCTGGAAATTCTCAGCACATCAGCTAAACCCATCAGAATTTCACAGTGGCTCCAAAATTCTCAGCAAATCAGCTAAACCCATCAGAATTTCACAGTGGCTCTAAAATTCTCAGCACATCAGCTAAACCCATCAGAATTTCACAGTGGCTCTAAAATTCTCAGCACATCAGCTAAACCCGACAGAATTTCACAGTGGCTCTAAAATTCTCAGCACATCAGCTAAACCCAACAGAATTTCACAGTGCTCTAAAATTCTCAGCACATCAGCTAAACCCGTCAGAATTTCACAGTGCTCTGGAAACTCTCAGCACATCAGCTAAACCCGTCAGAATCTCACAGTGATCTAAAATTCTCCGCGCATCAGCTAAACCCGTCAGAACTTCACACTGCTCTGGAAATTCTCAGCTCATCAGCTAAACCTGTCAGAATTTTACAGAGGCTCAAAAATTCTCAGCGCATCAGCTAAACCCGTCAGAATTTCACAGTGCTCTAAAATTCTCAGCGCATCAGCTAAACCCGTCAGAATCTCACAGTGATCTAAAATTCTCCGCGCATCAGCTAAACCCGTCATAATTTCACAGTGCTCTAAATTTCTCAGCACATCAGCAGGAACACGTCAGAATATCACAGTGGTCTAACATTCTCAGAGCATCAGCTAAACCCGTGAGAATTTCACAGTGGTCTAACACTCTCTGAGCATCAGCTAAACCCGTCAGAATTTCACAGTGCTCTAAATTTCTCAGCACATCAGCAGGAACACGTCAGAATATCACAGTGGTCTAACATTCTCAGAGCATCAGCTAAACCCGTGAGAATTTCACAGTGGTCTAACACTCTCTGAGCATCAGCTAAACCCGTCAGAATTTAACAGTGGTCTAACACTCTCAGCGCATCTGCTAAACCAGTCAGAATTTCACAGTGCTCTGGAAATTCTCAGCACATCAGCAGGAGCACATCAGAATTTCACAGTGATTTGGAAACTTCAGCACTTCATCTAAACCCGTCAGAATTTCACAGTGCTCGACAATTCTCAGCACATCAGCTAAGTCCGTCATAATTTCACAGTGCTCTGGAAACTCTCTGCACATCCGCTAAACCCGTCACAATTTCACAGTGGCTCTCAAATTCTCAGCGCAACTGCTAAACCCGACAGAATTTCACAGTGCTCTAAAATTCTCAGCACATCAGCTAAACCCGTCAGAATTTCACAGTGCTCTGGAAACTCTCTGCACATCTGCTAAACCCGACAGAATTTCACAGTGGCTCTAAAATTCTCAGCGCATTAGCTAAACCCGTCAGAATTTCACAGTGCTCTGGAAATTCTCAGCACATCAGCTAAATCCGTGAGAATTTCACAGTGCTCTGGAAACTCTCTGCACATCAGCTAAACCCATCAGAATTTCACAGTGCTCTGGAAATACTCAGCGCATCAGCTAAACCCTTCAGAACTTCACAGTGCTCTGGAAATTCTCAGCGCATCAGCTAAACCCATCAGAATTTCACAGTGCTCTAAAATTCTCAGCACATCTGCTAAACCCGTCAGAATCTCACAGTGATCTTAAATTCTCCGCGCATCAGCTAAACCCGTCAGAACTTCACACTGCTCTGGAAATTCTCAGCACATCAGCTAAACCTGTCAGAATTTTACAGAGGCTCAAAAATTCTCTGCGCATCAGCTAAACCCGTCAGAATTTCACAGTTCTCTAAATTTCTCAGCACATCAGCAGGAACACGTCAGAATTTCACAGTGGTCTAACATTCTCAGAGCATCAGCTAAACCCGTGAGAATTTCACAGTGGTCTAACACTCTCTGAGCATCAGCTAAACCCGTCAGAATTTAACAGTGGTCTAACACTCTCAGCGCATCTGCTAAACCAGTCAGAATTTCACAGTGCTCTGGAAATTCTCAGCACATCAGCAGGAGCACATCAGAATTTCACAGTGATTTGGAAACTTCAGCACTTCAGCTAAACCCGTCAGAATTTCACAGTGCTCGAAAATTCTCAGCACATCAGCTAAGTCCGTCAGAATTTCACAGTGCTCTGGAAACTCTCTGCACATCCGCTAAACCCGTCAGAATTTCATAGTGGCTTTAAAATTCTCAGCGCATCTGCTAAACCCTTCAGAATTTTACAGTGCTCTAAAATTCTCAGCACATCAGCTAAACCCGTCAGAATCTCACAGTGATCTAAAATTCTCCGCGCATCAGCTAAACCCGTCAGAACTTCACACTGCTCTGGAAATTCTCAGCACATCAGCTAAACCTGTCAGAATTTTACAGAGGCTCAAAAATTCTCAGCGCATCAGCTAAACCCATCAGAATTTCACAGTGCTCTAAATTTCTCAGCACATCAGCAGGAACACGTCAGAATTTCACAGTGGTCTAACACTCTCAGCGCATCTGCTAAACCAGTCAGAATTTCACAGTGCTCTGGAAATTCTCAGCACATCAGCAGGAGCACATCAGAATTTCACAGTGATTTGGAAACTTCAGCACTTCATCTAAACCCGTCAGAATTTCACAGTGCTCGAAAATTCTCAGCACATCAGCTAAGTCCGTCAGAATTTCACAGTGCTCTGGAAACTCTCTGCACATCCGCTAAATCCGTCAGAATTTCATAGTGGCTTTAAAATTCTCAGCGCATCTGCTAAACCCTTCAGAACTTCACACTGCTCTGGAAATTCTCAGCACATCAGCTAAACCTGTCAGAATTTTACAGAGGCTCAAAAATTCTCAGCGCATCAGCTAAACCCGTCAGAATTTCACAGTGATCTAAAATTCTCCGCGCATCAGCTAAACCCGTCAGAATTTCACAGTGCTCTAAATTTCTCAGCACATCAGCAGGAACACGTCAGAATATCACAGTGATTTGGAAACTTCAGCACTTCATCTAAACCCGTCAGAATTTCACAGTGCTCGAAAATTCTCAGCACATCAGCTAAGTCCGTCAGAATTTCACAGTGCTCTGGAAACTCTCTGCACATCCGCTAAACCCGTCAGAATTTCATAGTGGCTTTAAAATTCTCAGCGCATCTGCTAAACCCATCAGAATTTCACAGTGCTCTGGAAATACTCAGCGCATCAGCTAAACCCTTCAGAACTTCACAGTGCTCTGGAAATTCTCAGCACATCAGCTAAACCTGTCAGAATTTTACAGAGGCTCAAAAATTCTCAGCGCATCAGCTAAACCCGTCAGAATTTCACAGTGCTCTAAATTTCTCAGCACATCAGCAGGAACACGTCAGAATTTAACAGTGGTCTAACACTCTCGGCGCATCTGCTAAACCAGTCAGAATTTCACAGTGCTCTGGAAATTCTCAGCACATCAGCAGGAGCACATCAGAATTTCACAGTGATTTGGAAACTTCAGCACTTCAGCTAAGTCCGTCAGAATTTCACAGTGCTCTGGAAACTCTCTGCACATCCGCTAAACCCGTCAGAATTTCACAGTGGCTCTAAAATTCTCCGCGCATCAACTAAACCCGTCAGAACTTCACACTGCTCTGGAAATTCTCAGCACATCATCTAAACCTGTCAGAATTTTACAGAGGCTCAAAAATTCTCAGTGCATCTGCGTAACCTGTCAGAATTTCATTGTGCTCTGGAAATTCTCAGCACATCAGCTAAATGTGGTGAACTAGATATACCTGTCTGACTGCTCCTGTGGCTCCTCCCACAGACCCCTGCTGACTGCTCCTGTGGCTCCTCCCACAGACCCCTGCTGACAGCTCCTGTGGCTCCTCCCACAGACCCCTGCTGACTCCTCCTGTGGCTCCTCCCACAGACCCCCTGCTGACTGATCCTGTGGCTCCTCCCACAGACCCCCCCGACTGCTCCTGTGGCTCCTCCCACAGACCCCCCGCTGACTGCTCCTGTGGCTCCTCCCACAGACCCCCCCGACTGCTCCTGTGGCTCCTCCCACAGACCCCCTGCTGAATGCTCCTGTGGCTCCTCCCACAGACCCCTGCTGACTGCTCCTGTGGCTCCTCCCACTGACCCCCCGCTGACAGCTCCTGTGGCTCCTCCCACAGACCCCTGCTGACTGCTCCTGTGGCTCCTCCCACTGACCCCTGCTGACTGCTCCTGTGGCTCCTCCCACAGACCCCCTGCTGACTGCTCCTGTGGCTCCTCCCACAGACCCCTGCTGACTGTTCCTGTGGCTCCTCCCACAGACCCCCTGCTTCTGTGGCTCCTCCCACAGACCCCCTGCTGACTGCTCCTGTGGCTCCTCCCACAGACCCCTGCTGACTGCTCCTGTGGCTCCTCCCACAGAGCCCTGCTGACAGCTCCTGTGGCTCCTCCCACAGACCCCCTGCTGACTGCTCCTGTGGCTCCTCCCACAGACCCCCTGCTGACTGCTTCTGTGGCTCCTCCCACAGACCCCTGCTGACTGCTCCTGTGGCCCCTCCCACTGACCCCTGCTGACTGCTCCTGTGGCTCCTCCCACAGACCCCTGCTGACTTCTCCTGTGGCTCCTCCCACAGACCCCTGCTGACTGCTCCTGTGGCTCCTCCCACTGACCCCCCGCTGACAGCTCCTGTGGCTCCTCCCACAGACCCCTGCTGACAGCTCCTGTGGCTCCTCCCACAGACCCCCGCTGACTGCTCCTGTGGCTCCTCCCACAGAGCCCTGCTGACAGCTCCTGTGGCTCCTCCCACAGACCCCCAGCTGACTGCTTCTGTGGCTCCTCCCACAGACCCCTGCTGACAGCTCCTGTGGCTCCTCCCACAGACCCCCTGCTGACTGCTCCTGTGGCTCCTCCCACAGACCCCCTGCTGACTGCTCCTGTGGCCCCTCCCACTGACCCCTGCTGACTTCTCCTGTGGCTCCTCCCACAGACCCCCTGCTGACTGCTCCTGTGGCTCCTCCCACAGACCCCCTGCTGACTGCTCCTGTGGCTCCTCCCACAGACCCCCTGCTGACTGCTCCTGTGGCTCCTCCCACAGACCCCCTGCTGACTGCTCCTGTGGCTCCTCCCACAGACCCCTGCTGACTGCTCCTGTGGCTCCTCCCACAGACCCCTGTATAAAGGCGACTGTGGCCTGCTGCTCTCCCTCATTTTCCCCAGGATGTAGTGTTGTTCTTCAGTCAATAAAAGTCGATATCTCACTTCCTAAGTCTCGGCGTGAGTTATTGATGGTGCATCAATTTTATTGACTGAAAGTTACAACATGGAAACCGCTTTACGCCCAGAACGCCTAGACTTGGACCCCCAAGACCCTGGAGCAGCTCTTGCCTTTGAACACTGGCTGGTGTGCTTCCAATCGTACTTAGAGGAGGTTCGTGCCACCGACTCGGCTGTTCGGCACAAACTTCTCTTCTCGAGGGTCGCCCCAAAAGTTTATTCGTTCATCAGGGACATATCCACCTACGAGGAGGCGCTTGCCACCCTCCAAAGACAGTACCTGCGGCCAGTAAATCCAGTTTATGCACGGCACCGCTTGGCAACACGAAAACAGCGGCCTACGGAGTCGACTGCTGAATTTCTCCGCGAACTACAGGCACTCGTGCGGGCTTGTGACTGCCAAGCGCTCACAGCAGAACAGCATAAGGAACTCTTGGTCCGAGACGCTTTTGTGACTGGGGTCCGGTCAGTGTGTATCCGCCAGCGGCTGCTGGAAAAAGCTGATCTTACCTTACGCTCCGCGATAGAGACGGCCGATACGATAGAGGCTGCGCAGCGGTACGCCGAAGAAGTCCAGCCGCGCGATTCCCCGGTTCCGAGCGAATTCGCCAACGCCGCTGCCAGTCGCGGTATCTCAAACCCCACGAATTCGCCAGGTATGAAACTCTGTTACTTTTGTGGGCTTCTGAAACATCCCAGAAACAGCTGCCCGGCGCGCAAAGCGACGTTCCAGCTGTGGGAAGAAGGGCCATTTCGCCAAAGTATGTAAGTCTAAACCGCGCCCGGGGTCGAGCAGCGCTGCGTCTGAGACCTGGGGGCCGCCATTTTGCATGACCGGATGTGGACAACCATCTTTGCCGGCGTCACCAGGCCCCGCCCCTACCTACCCGTGTGCGACCTGGGAGCCGCCATCTTGCATGCCCGGATGTGAGTGGCCATCTTTGCCGGCGTCACCAGGCCCCGCCCCCGCCTCGCCATCTTGCATGCCCGGATGTGAGCGGCCATCTTTGCCGGCGTCACCTGGCCCCGCCCTCGACACGCCCAGTTCAACGCTGGCTTCCGTGACCCTCGATCAAAGCGCCCCGCACCAGCTCGCAAGGTCGATGATGGACATCCTGGTGGAGGGGCACAGGACTCGCTGCCTGTTTGACACGGGCAGCACTGAGAGTTTTATTGACCCGGCCACAGTGAAACGCTGCGGACTCGTGACACGGCCGGTCCGTCGGAAGATCACCTTGGCTTCAGGGTCGCATTCCACAGACATCCGGGTGGGTTGTGTAGCGACATTGGTGGTGCAGGGCACAGAATATCGGAACTTTGCGTTCCTGGTCATGCCTCGGCTGTGGCACCTGTGCTATTGGGGCTGGACTTCCAGAGCCATCTCGAAAGTGTGACTATGGCATATGACGGGCCCCACCCACCACTCACTGTCAGGAATCCTCAGTTTGGTGGGATTTCGCCATATACTCCGTTACCACACGTACATACACCCCGAACCCCACATCCCGCCCAGCACCATGCCGATAGCTGTGCTACTGACACTACTTGCAGCCTCTCCACCCTCAAGATCCCTCCCCCATCGCTGTTCACCAACCTGACCCCCGACTGTAAACCTGTGGCAACTAAAAGTAGGAGGTACAGTGCGGGGGACAGGGCCTTTATTCATTCAGAGGTGCAGCGGCTGCTCAGGGAGGGGATCATTGAGCCAAGCACAAGCCCATGGCGGTCCCAGGTGGTCGTTGTTCGGACTGGGCAGAAAAATAGGATGGTTGTGGACTACAGCCAGACCATCAATAGATTCATGCAGCTTGACGCGTACCCCCTACCCCGCATCGCGGATATGGTCAACCAGATAGCTCAGTACAAGGTGTACTCGACAATTGATCTGAAATCCGCTTATCACCAGCTCCCCATCCGCCCAGAGGACCGCCCTTACACCGCCTTCGAGGCGGGTGGCAGGCTCTATCACTTTCTGCGCGTCCCATTTGGTGTCACAAATGGGGTCTCAGTCTTCCAGAGGGAGATGGACCGGATGGTGGACCAGTACAAACTGACGGCCACATTTCCCTATCTAGATAACATCACCATCTGTGGTCGCGACTGGTCGGACCATGACGCCAACCTCCAACGTTTTTTCCAGGTGGCCAATGCTTTGAACCTCACTTATAACAAGGACAAGTGTGTGTTCAGAACCACACGACTCGCTATCCTTGGGTATGTCGTGGAGAACGGGGTCATTGGCCCTGACCCCGACCGTATGCGCCCCCTGTTAGAACTCCCTCTTCCCACTACTCTCAAGGCCCTCCGGCGGTGCCTGGGTTTTTTTTCCTATTACGCCCAATGGGTTCCCCATTACGCGGACAAGGCCCGCCCCCTGGTCAAGTCTACCACCTTTCCCCTCTCTGCCGAGGCCCGCGCGGCCTTCAGCTGCATTAAAGGGGACATTGCCAAAGCAACGATGCATGCGGTAGACGAGACCATTCCCTTCCAAGTAGAGAGTGACGCCTCTGACGTCGCGCTGGCTGCTACCCTCAATCAGGAAGGCAGGCCAGTGGCGTTTTTTTCTCGTACCCTTCAAGGCTCTGAACTTCGGCACTCCACGGTGGAGAAAGAAGCCCAAGCCATAGTGGAAGCTATTCGGCACTGGAGGCACTATCTCGCCGGCAGAAGGTTCACCTTGCTGACCGACCAGCGCTCGGTTGCGTTCATGTTCAGCAGCCAACAGCGGGGCAAAATCAAAAATGATAAAATTTTGCGATGGAGAATAGAACTCTCCACCTATACTTACGATATCCTGTACCGGCCTGGCAGGCTCAATGAACCGTCTGATGCCCTATCCCGGGGACCGTGTGCTAGTGCCCAGCTCAACCAGCTGTATGCCCTTCATGCCCAACTTTGCCACCCAGGGGTCACCCGGTTTTATCATTTCATTAAAGCCCGGAACCTGCCGTACTCCCTGGAGGACATCAGGACGATGACCAGGGACTGCCAGATCTGCGCTGAGTGCAAACCGCACTTCTACCGTCCTGACACTGCGCAGCTTGTCAAGGCCACCCGCCCTTTTGAGCGACTGAGTATTGACTTTAAGGGCCCCCTTCCCTCCACTGACCGCAATGTCTACTTTCTCAGTATTATTGACGAGTACTCGCGATTCCCCTTTGCCGTTCCCTGCCCCGACACTACTACCACGTCGGTCATAAAAGTCCTGCGCCAGCTCTTCACTCTGTTCGGATATCCCTGCTATGTCCACAGTGATAGAGGGTCCTCCTTTATGAGTGACGAGTTGCGCCGGTTCCTGCTTGCTAGGGGCATAGCTACTAGTCGCACCACGAGTTATAATCCCCGGGGGAATGGCCAGGTGGAGAGGGAGAATGCCACAGTGTGGAAGGCCATACTTTTAGCCCTTAAGTCACAAGGGTTGCCGGTCTCCCGATGGCAGGAGGTCCTCCCTGAGGCACTCCACTCTATCCGCTCCCTGTTGTGTACGTCCACTAATGCCACCCCTCACGAACGCTTATTCTCTTTTCCCAGGAAGTCTGTCACTGGGACCACCCTGCCAGTTTGGCTGACGTCCCCGGGGCCAGTGCTGCTGCGTAAACATGCGAGGAGTAATAAGTACTCACCACTGGTCGAGAAGGTTCACCTGCTGCATGCTAATCCCCAGTATGCCTACGTGGTCTTGCCTGATGGGCGGGAGGACACGGTCTCTGTCCGCGACCTGGCGCCCGCCGGAGCAGCAGACCACTACCCCGAGCACTCCACGGTAACTATGCACCCTGTACCCGAGGTGACTCCGCGTGCACCGTGCCCCACACAGACTCCGTATGCGTCTGTTCCAGGGACCTCGCTCACACGCGAGGGATCCCTGACACCTCCTGTTGGGACAGAATTAACCCACTCTCCGCCTCCGGAACACACACCACCTCCGGCACCTGTGCCGTCATCACCTCCGGCTCCTGTGCAATTGCAGCCGGAGCTACGTAGATCGCAGCGAACGATTCGACCACCTGATCGACTTAACCTGTAAATATGCTTGGGAATTTTTTTTAAACAAAGGGGGGGTGAATGTGGTGAACTAGATATACCTGTCTGACTGCTCCTGTGGCTCCTCCCAAGACCCTGCTGACTGCCCCTGTGGCTCCTCCCACAGACCCCTGTATAAAGGCGACTGTGGCCTGCTGCTCTCCCTCATTTCCTAGGATGTAGTGTTGTTCTTCAGTCAATAAAAGCCGATATCTCACTTCCTAAGTCTCGGCGTGAGTTATTGATGGTGCATCACTAAACCCGTCAGAATTTCACAGTGCTCTAAATTTCTCAGCACATCAGCAGGAACACGTCTGAATTTCACAGTAGTCTAACATTCTCAGAGCATCAGCTAATCCCGTCAGAATTTCACAGAGGCTTTAAAATTCTCAGCGCATCTGCTAAACCCTTCAGAATTTCACAGTGCTCTAAAATTCTCAGCACATCAGCAGGTACATGTCAGAATTTCACAGTGGCTCTAAAATTCTCAGCACATCAGCTAAACTAGTCAAAATTTCACAGTGATCTGGAAATTCTCAGCACATCAGCTAAACCCGTCAGAATTTCACAGTGCTCTAAAATTCTCAGAGCATCAGATAAACCCGTCAGAATTTCACAGTGCTCTAAATTTCTCAGCACATCAGCAGGAACACGTCAGAATTTCACAGTGGTCTAACACTCTCAGCGCATCAGCTAAACCTGTCAGAATTTCACAGCGCTCTAAAATTCTCAGCACATCAGCAGGAACACGTCAGAATTTCACAGTGGTCTAACACTCTCAGCGCATTAGCTGAACCCATCAGAATTTCACAGTGGTCTAAAATTCTCAGCATATTAGCTAAACCCGTAAAAATTTCACAGTGCCCTGGAAATTCTCATTGCATCAGCTAAACCCGTCAGAATTTCACAGTGTCTCTAAAATTCTCAGCACATCAGCTAAACCCGTCAGAATTTCACAGTGGCTCTAAAATTCTCAGCGCATCTGCTAAACCCGTCAGAATTTCACAGTACTCGAAAATTCTCAGCACATCAGCTAAACCCTTCAGAATTTCACAGTGCTCTAAAATTCTCAGCACATCAGCAGGTACATGTCAGAATTTCACAGTGGCTCTAAAATTCTCAGCACATCTGCTAAACCAGTCAGAATTTCACAGTGCTCTAAAATTCTCAGAGCATCCGCTAAACCCGTCAGAATTTCACAGTGGTCTAACACTCTCAGCGCATCAGCTAAACCTGTCAGAATTTCACAGTGGCTCTAAAATTCTCAGCACATCAACTGAACCCGTCAGAATTTCACAGTGCTCTAAATTTCTCAGCACATCAGCAGGTACACGTCAGAATTTCACGGTGGTCTAACATTCTCAGAGCATCAGCTAAACCCGTGAGAATTTCACTGTGGTCTAACACTCTCAGAGCATCAGCTAAACCCGTCAGAATTTAACAGTGGTCTAACACTCTCAGCGCAGCTGCTAAACCAGTCAGAATTTCAGAGTGCTCTGGAAATTCTCAGCACATCAGCAGGAGCACATCAGAATTTCACAGTGATTTGGAAACTTCAGCACTTCAGCTAAACCCGTCAGAATTTCACAGTGCTCGAAAATTCTCAGTGCATCTGCGTAACCCGTCGGTATTTCATTGTGCTCTGGAAATTCTCAGCACATCAGCTAAACCCATCAGAATTTCACAGTGGCTCTCAAATTCTCAGCGCATCTGCTAAACCTGTCAGAATTTCACATAGCTCTGGAAATTCTCAGCACATCAGCTAAACCCATCAGAATTTCACAGTGCTCTAAAATTCTCAGAGCATCAGCTAAACCCGTCAGAATTTCACAGTGCTCTAAATTTCTCAGCACATCAGCAGGAACACGTCAGAATTTCACAGTAGTCTAACATTCTCAGAGCATCAGCTAATCCCGTCAGAATTTCACAGTGGCTTTAAAATTCTCAGCGCATCTGCTAAACCCTTCAGAATTTCACAGTGCTCTAAAATTCTCAGCACATCAGCAGGTACATGTCAGAATTTCACAGTGGCTCTAAAATTCTCAGCACATCAGCTAAACTAGTCAAAATTTCACAGTGATCTGGAAATTCTCAGCACATCAGCTAAACCCGTCAGAATTTCACAGTGCTCTAAAATTCTCAGAGCATCAGATAAACCCGTCAGAATTTCACAGTGCTCTAAATTTCTCAGCACATCAGCAGGAACACGTCAGAATTTCACAGTGGTCTAACATTCTCAGAGCATCAGCTAAACCCGTCAGAATTTCACAGTGGTCTAACACTCTCAGCGCATCAGCTAAACCCGTCAGAATTTCACAGTGGTCTAACACTCTCAGCGCATCAGCTAAACCTGTCAGAATTTCACAGCGCTCTAAAATTCTCAGCACATCAGCAGGAACACGTCAGAATTTCACAGTGGTCTAAAATTCTCAGCATATTAGCTAAACCCGTAAAAATTTCACAGTGCCCTGGAAATTCTCAGTGCTTCAGCTAAACCCGTCAGAATTTCACAGTGTCTCTAAAATTCTCAGCACATAAGCTAAACCCGTCAGAATTTCACAGTGGCTCTAAAATTCTCAGCGCATCTGCTAAACCCGTCAGAATTTCACAGTGCTCGAAAATTCTCAGCACATCAGCTAAACCCGTCAGAATTTCACAGTGCTCTGGAAACTCTCTGCACATCCGCTAAACCCGTCAGAATTTCATAGTGGCTTTAAAATTCTCAGCGCATCTGCAGGTATATGTCAGAATTTCACAGTGGCTCTAAAATTCTCAGCACATCAGCTAAACCAGTCAGAATTTCACAGTGCTCTAAAATTCTCAGCACATCAGCAGGTACATGTCAGAATTTCACAGTGGCTCTAAAATTCTCAGCACATCAGCTAAACCAGTCAGAATATCACAGTGCTCTAAAATTCTCAGAGCATCCGCTAAACCCGTCAGAATTTCACAGTGGTCTAACACTCTCAGAGCATCAGCTAAACCCGTCAGAATTTCACAGTGGTCTAACACTCTCAGCGCATCAGCTAAACCTGTCAGAATTTCACAGTGCTCTAAATTTCTCAGCACATCAGCAGGAACACGTCTGAATTTCACAGTAGTCTAACATTCTCAGAGCATCAGCTAATCCCGTCAGAATTTCACAGAGGCTTTAAAATTCTCAGCGCATCTGCTAAACCCTTCAGAATTTCACAGTGCTCTAAAATTCTCAGCACATCAGCAGGTACATGTCAGAATTTCACAGTGGCTATAAAATTCTCAGCACATCAGCTAAACTAGTCAAAATTTCACAGTGATCTGGAAATTCTCAGCACATCAGCTAAACCCGTCAGAATTTCACAGTGCTCTAAAATTCTCAGAGCATCAGATAAACCCGTCAGAATTTCACAGTGCTCTAAATTTCTCAGCACATCAGCAGGAACACGTCTGAATTTCACAGTAGTCTAACATTCTCAGAGCATCAGCTAATCCCGTCAGAATTTCACAGAGGCTTTAAAATTCTCAGCGCATCTGCTAAACCCTTCAGAATTTCACAGTGCTCTAAAATTCTCAGCACATCAGCAGGTACATGTCAGAATTTCACAGTGGCTCTAAAATTCTCAGCACATCAGCTAAACTAGTCAAAATTTCACAGTGATCTGGAAATTCTCAGCACATCAGCTAAACCCGTCAGAATTTCACAGTGCTCTAAAATTCTCAGAGCATCAGATAAACCCGTCAGAATTTCACAGTGCTCTAAATTTCTCAGCACATCAGCAGGAACACGTCAGAATTTCACAGTGGTCTAACACTCTCAGCGCATCAGCTAAACCTGTCAGAATTTCACAGCGCTCTAAAATTCTCAGCACATCAGCAGGAACACGTCAGAATTTCACAGTGGTCTAACACTCTCAGCGCATTAGCTGAACCCATCAGAATTTCACAGTGGTCTAAAATTCTCAGCATATTAGCTAAACCCGTAAAAATTTCACAGTGCCCTGGAAATTCTCATTGCATCAGCTAAACCCGTCAGAATTTCACAGTGTCTCTAAAATTCTCAGCACATCAGCTAAACCCGTCAGAATTTCACAGTGGCTCTAAAATTCTCAGCGCATCTGCTAAACCCGTCAGAATTTCACAGTACTCGAAAATTCTCAGCACATCAGCTAAACCCTTCAGAATTTCACAGTGCTCTAAAATTCTCAGCACATCAGCAGGTACATGTCAGAATTTCACAGTGGCTCTAAAATTCTCAGCACATCTGCTAAACCAGTCAGAATTTCACAGTGCTCTAAAATTCTCAGAGCATCCGCTAAACCCGTCAGAATTTCACAGTGGTCTAACACTCTCAGCGCATCAGCTAAACCTGTCAGAATTTCACAGTGGCTCTAAAATTCTCAGCACATCAACTGAACCCGTCAGAATTTCACAGTGCTCTAAATTTCTCAGCACATCAGCAGGTACACGTCAGAATTTCACGGTGGTCTAACATTCTCAGAGCATCAGCTAAACCCGTGAGAATTTCACTGTGGTCTAACACTCTCAGAGCATCAGCTAAACCCGTCAGAATTTAACAGTGGTCTAACACTCTCAGCGCAGCTGCTAAACCAGTCAGAATTTCAGAGTGCTCTGGAAATTCTCAGCACATCAGCAGGAGCACATCAGAATTTCACAGTGATTTGGAAACTTCAGCACTTCAGCTAAACCCGTCAGAATTTCACAGTGCTCGAAAATTCTCAGTGCATCTGCGTAACCCGTCAGTATTTCATTGTGCTCTGGAAATTCTCAGCACATCAGCTAAACCCATCAGAATTTCACAGTGGCTCTCAAATTCTCAGCGCATCTGCTAAACCTGTCAGAATTTCACATAGCTCTGGAAATTCTCAGCACATCAGCTAAACCCATCAGAATTTCACAGTGCTCTAAAATTCTCAGAGCATCAGCTAAACCCGTCAGAATTTCACAGTGCTCTAAATTTCTCAGCACATCAGCAGGAACACGTCAGAATTTCACAGTAGTCTAACATTCTCAGAGCATCAGCTAATCCCGTCAGAATTTCACAGTGGCTTTAAAATTCTCAGCGCATCTGCTAAACCCTTCAGAATTTCACAGTGCTCTAAAATTCTCAGCACATCAGCAGGTACATGTCAGAATTTCACAGTGGCTCTAAAATTCTCAGCACATCAGCTAAACTAGTCAAAATTTCACAGTGATCTGGAAATTCTCAGCACATCAGCTAAACCCGTCAGAATTTCACAGTGCTCTAAAATTCTCAGAGCATCAGATAAACCCGTCAGAATTTCACAGTGCTCTAAATTTCTCAGCACATCAGCAGGAACACGTCAGAATTTCACAGTGGTCTAACATTCTCAGAGCATCAGCTAAACCCGTCAGAATTTCACAGTGGTCTAACACTCTCAGCGCATCAGCTAAACCCGTCAGAATTTCACAGTGGTCTAACACTCTCAGCGCATCAGCTAAACCTGTCAGAATTTCACAGCGCTCTAAAATTCTCAGCACATCAGCAGGAACACGTCAGAATTTCACAGTGGTCTAAAATTCTCAGCATATTAGCTAAACCCGTAAAAATTTCACAGTGCCCTGGAAATTCTCAGTGCTTCAGCTAAACCCGTCAGAATTTCACAGTGTCTCTAAAATTCTCAGCACATAAGCTAAACCCGTCAGAATTTCACAGTGGCTCTAAAATTCTCAGCGCATCTGCTAAACCCGTCAGAATTTCACAGTGCTCGAAAATTCTCAGCACATCAGCTAAACCCGTCAGAATTTCACAGTGCTCTGGAAACTCTCTGCACATCCGCTAAACCCGTCAGAATTTCATAGTGGCTTTAAAATTCTCAGCGCATCTGCAGGTATATGTCAGAATTTCACAGTGGCTCTAAAATTCTCAGCACATCAGCTAAACCAGTCAGAATTTCACAGTGCTCTAAAATTCTCAGCACATCAGCAGGTACATGTCAGAATTTCACAGTGGCTCTAAAATTCTCAGCACATCAGCTAAACCAGTCAGAATATCACAGTGCTCTAAAATTCTCAGAGCATCCGCTAAACCCGTCAGAATTTCACAGTGGTCTAACACTCTCAGAGCATCAGCTAAACCCGTCAGAATTTCACAGTGGTCTAACACTCTCAGCGCATCAGCTAAACCTGTCAGAATTTCACAGTGGCTCTAAAATTCTCAGCACATCAACTGAACCCGTCAGAATTTCACAGTGCTCTAAAATTCTCAGCACATCAGCAGGAACACGTCAGAATTTCACAGTGGTCTAACACTCTTAGCGCATTAGCTAAACCTGTCAGAATTTCACAGTGCTCTAAAACTCTCAGAGCATCAGCTAAACCCGTCAGAATTTCACAGTGCTCTGGAAAATCTGCACATCCGCTAAACCAGTCAGAATTTCACAGTGGTCTAACACTCTCAGAGCATCAGCTAAACCCGTCAGAATTTCACAGTGGTCTAACACTCTCAGCGCATCAGCTAAACCTGTCAGAATTTCACAGTGGCTCTAAAATTCTCAGCACATCAACTGAACCCGTCAGAATTTCACAGCGCTCTAAAATTCTCAGCACATCAGCAGGAACACGTCAGAATTTCACAGTGGTCTAACATTCTCAGAGCATCAGCTAAACCCGTGAGAATTTAACAGTGTTCTAACACTCTCAGCGCAGCTGCTAAACCAGTCAGAATTTCACAGTGCTCGAAAATTCTCTGCACATCAGCTAAACTCGTTAGAATTTCACAGTGCTCTGGAAATTCTCAGAACATCAGCTAAACCCGTCAGAATTTCACAGTGCTCTAAATTTCTCAGCACATCAGCAGGTACACGTCAGAATTTCACAGTGGTCTAACATTCTCAGAGCATCAGCTAAACCCGTGAGAATTTCACAGTTGTCTAACACTCTCAGAACATCAGCTAAACCCATCAGAATTTAACAGTGGTCTAACACTCTCAGCGCAGCTGCTAAACCAGTCAGAATTTCAAAATGCTCTGGAAATTCTCAGCACATCAGCAGGAGCACATCAGAATTTCACAGTGATTTGGAAACTTCAGCACTTCAGCTAAACCCATCAGAATTTCACAGTGCTCTAAAATTCTCAGAGCATCAGCTAAACCCGTCAGAATTTCACAGTGCTCTAAATTTCTCAGCACATCAGCAGGAACACGTCAGAATTTCACAGTAGTCTAACATTCTCAGAGCATCAGCTAATCCCGTCAGAATTTCACAGTGGCTTTAAAATTCTCAGCGCATCTGCTAAACCCTTCAGAATTTCACAGTGCTCTAAAATTCTCAGCACATCAGCAGGTACATGTCAGAATTTCACAGTGGCTCTAAAATTCTCAGCACATCAGCTAAACTAGTCAAAATTTCACAGTGATCTGGAAATTCTCAGCACATCAGCTAAACCCGTCAGAATTTCACAGTGCTCTAAAATTCTCAGAGCATCAGATAAACCCGTCAGAATTTCACAGTGCTCTAAATTTCTCAGCACATCAGCAGGAACACGTCAGAATTTCACAGTGGTCTAACATTCTCAGAGCATCAGCTAAACCCGTCAGAATTTCACAGTGGTCTAACACTCTCAGCGCATCAGCTAAACCCGTCAGAATTTCACAGTGGTCTAACACTCTCAGCGCATCAGCTAAACCTGTCAGAATTTCACAGCGCTCTAAAATTCTCAGCACATCAGCAGGAACACGTCAGAATTTCACAGTGGTCTAAAATTCTCAGCATATTAGCTAAACCCGTAAAAATTTCACAGTGCCCTGGAAATTCTCAGTGCTTCAGCTAAACCCGTCAGAATTTCACAGTGTCTCTAAAATTCTCAGCACATAAGCTAAACCCGTCAGAATTTCACAGTGGCTCTAAAATTCTCAGCGCATCTGCTAAACCCGTCAGAATTTCACAGTGCTCGAAGATTCTCAGCACATCAGCTAAACCCGTCAGAATTTCACAGTGCTCTGGAAACTCTCTGCACATCCGCTAAACCCGTCAGAATTTCATAGTGGCTTTAAAATTCTCAGCGCATCTGCAGGTATATGTCAGAATTTCACAGTGGCTCTAAAATTCTCAGCACATCAGCTAAACCAGTCAGAATTTCACAGTGCTCTAAAATTCTCAGCACATCAGCAGGTACATGTCAGAATTTCACAGTGGCTCTAAAATTCTCAGCACATCAGCTAAACCAGTCAGAATATCACAGTGCTCTAAAATTCTCAGAGCATCCGCTAAACCCGTCAGAATTTCACAGTGGTCTAACACTCTCAGAGCATCAGCTAAACCCGTCAGAATTTCACAGTGGTCTAACACTCTCAGCGCATCAGCTAAACCTGTCAGAATTTCACAGTGGCTCTAAAATTCTCAGCACATCAACTGAACCCGTCAGAATTTCACAGTGCTCTAAAATTCTCAGCACATCAGCAGGAACACGTCAGAATTTCACAGTGGTCTAACACTCTTAGCGCATTAGCTAAACCTGTCAGAATTTCACAGTGCTCTAAAATTCTCAGAGCATCAGCTAAACCCGTCAGAATTTCATAGTGGCTCTAAAATTCTCAGCACATCAGCTAAACCCATCAGAATTTCACAGTGCTCTGGAAAATCTGCACATCCGCTAAACCAGTCAGAATTTCACAGTGGTCTAACACTCTCAGAGCATCAGCTAAACCCGTCAGAATTTCACAGTGGTCTAACACTCTCAGCGCATCAGCTAAACCTGTCAGAATTTCACAGTGGCTCTAAAATTCTCAGCACATCAACTGAACCCGTCAGAATTTCACAGCGCTCTAAAATTCTCAGCACATCAGCAGGAACACGTCAGAATTTCACAGTGGTCTAACATTCTCAGAGCATCAGCTAAACCCGTGAGAATTTAACAGTGTTCTAACACTCTCAGCGCAGCTGCTAAACCAGTCAGAATTTCACAGTGCTCGAAAATTCTCTGCACATCAGCTAAACTCGTTAGAATTTCACAGTGCTCTGGAAATTCTCAGAACATCAGCTAAACCCGTCAGAATTTCACAGTGCTCTAAATTTCTCAGCACATCAGCAGGTACACGTCAGAATTTCACAGTGGTCTAACATTCTCAGAGCATCAGCTAAACCCGTGAGAATTTAACAGTGTTCTAACACTCTCAGCGCAGCTGCTAAACCAGTCAGAATTTCACAGTGCTCGAAAATTCTCTGCACATCAGCTAAACTCGTTAGAATTTCACAGTGCTCTGGAAATTCTCAGAACATCAGCTAAACCCGTCAGAATTTCACAGTGCTCTAAATTTCTCAGCACATCAGCAGGTACACGTCAGAATTTCACAGTGGTCTAACATTCTCAGAGCATCAGCTAAACCCGTGAGAATTTCACAGTTGTCTAACACTCTCAGAACATCAGCTAAACCCATCAGAATTTAACAGTGGTCTAACACTCTCAGCGCAGCTGCTAAACCAGTCAGAATTTCAAAATGCTCTGGAAATTCTCAGCACATCAGCAGGAGCACATCAGAATTTCACAGTGATTTGGAAACTTCAGCACTTCATCTAAACCCGTCAGAATTTCACAGTGCTCTGGAAATTCTCAGAACATCAGCTAAACACATCAGAATTTCACAGTGCTCTAAATTTCTCAGCACATCAGCAGGAACACGACAGAATTTCAGAGTAGTCTAACATTCTCAGAGCATCAGCTAATCCCGTCAGAATTTCACAGTGGCTTTAAAATTCTCAGCTCATCTGCAAAACCCTTCAGAATTTCACAGTGCTCTAAAATTCTCAGCACATCAGCAGGTACATGTCAGAATTTCACAGTGGCTCTAAAATTCTCAGCACATCAGCTAAACTAGTCAAAATTTCACAGTGATCTGGAAATTCTCAGCACATCAGCTAAACCCGTCAGAATTTCACAGTGCTCTAAATTTCTCAGCACATCAGCAGGTACACGTCAGAATTTCACAGTGGTCTAACATTCTCAGAGCATCAGCTAAACCCGTGAGAATTTCACAGTGGTCTAACACTCTCAGAGCATCAGCTAAACCAGTCAGAATTTCACAGTGCTCTGGAAATTCTCAGCACATCAGCAGGAGCACATCAGAATTTCACAGTGATTTGGAAACTTCAGCACTTCAGCTAAACCCGTCAGAATTTCACAGTGCTCGAAAATTCTCTGCACATCAGCTAAACCCGTCAGAATTTCACAGTGCTCTAAATTTCTAAGCACATCAGCAGGAACACGTCAGAATTTCACAGTGGTCTAACATTCTCAGAGCATCAGCTAAACCTGTCAGAATTTCACAGTGGCTCTAAAATTCTCAGCACATCAACTGAACCCGTCAGAATTTCACAGTGCTCTAAATTTCTCAGCACATCAGCAGGTACACGTCAGAATTTCACGGTGGTCTAACATTCTCAGAGCATCAGCTAAACCCGTGAGAATTTCACCGTGGTCTAACACTCTCAGAGCATCAGCTAAACCCGTCAGAATTTAACAGTGGTCTAACACTCTCAGCGCAGCTGCTAAACCAGTCAGAATTTCAGAGTGCTCTGGAAATTCTCAGCACATCAGCAGGAGCACATCAGAATTTCACAGTGATTTGGAAACTTCAGCACTTCAGCTAAACCCGTCAGAATTTCACAGTGCTCGAAAATTCTCAGTGCATCTGCGTAACCCGTCAGTATTTCATTGTGCTCTGGAAATTCTCAGCACATCAGCTAAACCCATCAGAATTTCACAGTGGCTCTCAAATTCTCAGCGCATCTGCTAAACCTGTCAGAATTTCACATAGCTCTGGAAATTCTCAGCACATCAGCTAAACCCATCAGAATTTCACAGTGCTCTAAAATTCTCAGAGCATCAGCTAAACCCGTCAGAATTTCACAGTGCTCTAAATTTCTCAGCACATCAGCAGGAACACGTCAGAATTTCACAGTAGTCTAACATTCTCAGAGCATCAGCTAATCCCGTCAGAATTTCACAGTGGCTTTAAAATTCTCAGCGCATCTGCTAAACCCTTCAGAATTTCACAGTGCTCTAAAATTCTCAGCACATCAGCAGGTACATGTCAGAATTTCACAGTGGCTCTAAAATTCTCAGCACATCAGCTAAACTAGTCAAAATTTCACAGTGATCTGGAAATTCTCAGCACATCAGCTAAACCCGTCAGAATTTCACAGTGCTCTAAAATTCTCAGAGCATCAGATAAACCCGTCAGAATTTCACAGTGCTCTAAATTTCTCAGCACATCAGCAGGAACACGTCAGAATTTCACAGTGGTCTAACATTCTCAGAGCATCAGCTAAACCCGTCAGAATTTCACAGTGGTCTAACACTCTCAGCGCATCAGCTAAACCCGTCAGAATTTCACAGTGGTCTAACACTCTCAGCGCATCAGCTAAACCTGTCAGAATTTCACAGCGCTCTAAAATTCTCAGCACATCAGCAGGAACACGTCAGAATTTCACAGTGGTCTAAAATTCTCAGCATATTAGCTAAACCCGTAAAAATTTCACAGTGCCCTGGAAATTCTCAGTGCTTCAGCTAAACCCGTCAGAATTTCACAGTGTCTCTAAAATTCTCAGCACATAAGCTAAACCCGTCAGAATTTCACAGTGGCTCTAAAATTCTCAGCGCATCTGCTAAACCCGTCAGAATTTCACAGTGCTCGAAGATTCTCAGCACATCAGCTAAACCCGTCAGAATTTCACAGTGCTCTGGAAACTCTCTGCACATCCGCTAAACCCGTCAGAATTTCATAGTGGCTTTAAAATTCTCAGCGCATCTGCAGGTATATGTCAGAATTTCACAGTGGCTCTAAAATTCTCAGCACATCAGCTAAACCAGTCAGAATTTCACAGTGCTCTAAATTTCTCAGCACATCAGCAGGTACACGTCAGAATTTCACAGTGGTCTAACATTCTCAGAGCATCAGCTAAACCCGTGAGAATTTCACAGTGGTCTAACACTCTCAGAGCATCAGCTAAACCCGTCAGAATTTCACAGTGGTCTAACACTCTCAGCGCATCAGCTAAACCTGTCAGAATTTCACAGTGCTCTAAATTTCTCAGCACATCAGCAGGAACACGTCTGAATTTCACAGTAGTCTAACATTCTCAGAGCATCAGCTAATCCCGTCAGAATTTCACAGAGGCTTTAAAATTCTCAGCGCATCTGCTAAACCCATCAGAATTTCACAGTGCTCTAAAATTCTCAGCACATCAGCAGGTACATGTCAGAATTTCACAGTGGCTATAAAATTCTCAGCACATCAGCTAAACTAGTCAAAATTTCACAGTGATCTGGAAATTCTCAGCACATCAGCTAAACCCGTCAGAATTTCACAGTGCTCTAAAATTCTCAGAGCATCAGATAAACCCGTCAGAATTTCACAGTGCTCTAAATTTCTCAGCACATCAGCAGGAACACGTCTGAATTTCACAGTAGTCTAACATTCTCAGAGCATCAGCTAATCCCGTCAGAATTTCACAGAGGCTTTAAAATTCTCAGCGCATCTGCTAAACCCTTCAGAATTTCACAGTGCTCTAAAATTCTCAGCACATCAGCAGGTACATGTCAGAATTTCACAGTGGCTCTAAAATTCTCAGCACATCAGCTAAACTAGTCAAAATTTCACAGTGATCTGGAAATTCTCAGCACATCAGCTAAACCCGTCAGAATTTCACAGTGCTCTAAAATTCTCAGAGCATCAGATAAACCCGTCAGAATTTCACAGTGCTCTAAATTTCTCAGCACATCAGCAGGAACACGTCAGAATTTCACAGTGGTCTAACACTCTCAGCGCATCAGCTAAACCTGTCAGAATTTCACAGCGCTCTAAAATTCTCAGCACATCAGCAGGAACACGTCAGAATTTCACAGTGGTCTAACACTCTCAGCGCATTAGCTGAACCCATCAGAATTTCACAGTGGTCTAAAATTCTCAGCATATTAGCTAAACCCGTAAAAATTTCACAGTGCCCTGGAAATTCTCATTGCATCAGCTAAACCCGTCAGAATTTCACAGTGTCTCTAAAATTCTCAGCACATCAGCTAAACCCGTCAGAATTTCACAGTGGCTCTAAAATTCTCAGCGCATCTGCTAAACCCGTCAGAATTTCACAGTACTCGAAAATTCTCAGCACATCAGCTAAACCCTTCAGAATTTCACAGTGCTCTAAAATTCTCAGCACATCAGCAGGTACATGTCAGAATTTCACAGTGGCTCTAAAATTCTCAGCACATCTGCTAAACCAGTCAGAATTTCACAGTGCTCTAAAATTCTCAGAGCATCCGCTAAACCCGTCAGAATTTCACAGTGGTCTAACACTCTCAGCGCATCAGCTAAACCTGTCAGAATTTCACAGTGGCTCTAAAATTCTCAGCACATCAACTGAACCCGTCAGAATTTCACAGTGCTCTAAATTTCTCAGCACATCAGCAGGTACACGTCAGAATTTCACGGTGGTCTAACATTCTCAGAGCATCAGCTAAACCCGTGAGAATTTCACTGTGGTCTAACACTCTCAGAGCATCAGCTAAACCCGTCAGAATTTAACAGTGGTCTAACACTCTCAGCGCAGCTGCTAAACCAGTCAGAATTTCAGAGTGCTCTGGAAATTCTCAGCACATCAGCAGGAGCACATCAGAATTTCACAGTGATTTGGAAACTTCAGCACTTCAGCTAAACCCGTCAGAATTTCACAGTGCTCGAAAATTCTCAGTGCATCTGCGTAACCCGTCAGTATTTCATTGTGCTCTGGAAATTCTCAGCACATCAGCTAAACCCATCAGAATTTCACAGTGGCTCTCAAATTCTCAGCGCATCTGCTAAACCTGTCAGAATTTCACATAGCTCTGGAAATTCTCAGCACATCAGCTAAACCCATCAGAATTTCACAGTGCTCTAAAATTCTCAGAGCATCAGCTAAACCCGTCAGAATTTCACAGTGCTCTAAATTTCTCAGCACATCAGCAGGAACACGTCAGAATTTCACAGTAGTCTAACATTCTCAGAGCATCAGCTAATCCCGTCAGAATTTCACAGTGGCTTTAAAATTCTCAGCGCATCTGCTAAACCCTTCAGAATTTCACAGTGCTCTAAAATTCTCAGCACATCAGCAGGTACATGTCAGAATTTCACAGTGGCTCTAAAATTCTCAGCACATCAGCTAAACTAGTCAAAATTTCACAGTGATCTGGAAATTCTCAGCACATCAGCTAAACCCGTCAGAATTTCACAGTGCTCTAAAATTCTCAGAGCATCAGATAAACCCGTCAGAATTTCACAGTGCTCTAAATTTCTCAGCACATCAGCAGGAACACGTCAGAATTTCACAGTGGTCTAACATTCTCAGAGCATCAGCTAAACCCGTCAGAATTTCACAGTGGTCTAACACTCTCAGCGCATCAGCTAAACCCGTCAGAATTTCACAGTGGTCTAACACTCTCAGCGCATCAGCTAAACCTGTCAGAATTTCACAGCGCTCTAAAATTCTCAGCACATCAGCAGGAACACGTCAGAATTTCACAGTGGTCTAAAATTCTCAGCATATTAGCTAAACCCGTAAAAATTTCACAGTGCCCTGGAAATTCTCAGTGCTTCAGCTAAACCCGTCAGAATTTCACAGTGTCTCTAAAATTCTCAGCACATAAGCTAAACCCGTCAGAATTTCACAGTGGCTCTAAAATTCTCAGCGCATCTGCTAAACCCGTCAGAATTTCACAGTGCTCGAAAATTCTCAGCACATCAGCTAAACCCGTCAGAATTTCACAGTGCTCTGGAAACTCTCTGCACATCCGCTAAACCCGTCAGAATTTCATAGTGGCTTTAAAATTCTCAGCGCATCTGCAGGTATATGTCAGAATTTCACAGTGGCTCTAAAATTCTCAGCACATCAGCTAAACCAGTCAGAATTTCACAGTGCTCTAAAATTCTCAGCACATCAGCAGGTACATGTCAGAATTTCACAGTGGCTCTAAAATTCTCAGCACATCAGCTAAACCAGTCAGAATATCACAGTGCTCTAAAATTCTCAGAGCATCCGCTAAACCCGTCAGAATTTCACAGTGGTCTAACACTCTCAGAGCATCAGCTAAACCCGTCAGAATTTCACAGTGGTCTAACACTCTCAGCGCATCAGCTAAACCTGTCAGAATTTCACAGTGGCTCTAAAATTCTCAGCACATCAACTGAACCCGTCAGAATTTCACAGTGCTCTAAAATTCTCAGCACATCAGCAGGAACACGTCAGAATTTCACAGTGGTCTAACACTCTTAGCGCATTAGCTAAACCTGTCAGAATTTCACAGTGCTCTAAAATTCTCAGAGCATCAGCTAAACCCGTCAGAATTTCATAGTGGCTCTAAAATTCTCAGCACATCAGCTAAACCCATCAGAATTTCACAGTGCTCTGGAAAATCTGCACATCCGCTAAACCAGTCAGAATTTCACAGTGGTCTAACACTCTCAGAGCATCAGCTAAACCCGTCAGAATTTCACAGTGGTCTAACACTCTCAGCGCATCAGCTAAACCTGTCAGAATTTCACAGTGGCTCTAAAATTCTCAGCACATCAACTGAACCCGTCAGAATTTCACAGCGCTCTAAAATTCTCAGCACATCAGCAGGAACACGTCAGAATTTCACAGTGGTCTAACATTCTCAGAGCATCAGCTAAACCCGTGAGAATTTAACAGTGTTCTAACACTCTCAGCGCAGCTGCTAAACCAGTCAGAATTTCACAGTGCTCGAAAATTCTCTGCACATCAGCTAAACTCGTTAGAATTTCACAGTGCTCTGGAAATTCTCAGAACATCAGCTAAACCCGTGAGAATTTCACAGTTGTCTAACACTCTCAGAACATCAGCTAAACCCATCAGAATTTAACAGTGGTCTAACACTCTCAGCGCAGCTGCTAAACCAGTCAGAATTTCAAAATGCTCTGGAAATTCTCAGCACATCAGCAGGAGCACATCAGAATTTCACAGTGATTTGGAAACTTCAGCACTTCAGCTAAACCCATCAGAATTTCACAGTGCTCTAAAATTCTCCTCGCATCAGCTAAACCCGTCAGAATTTCACAGTGCTCTAAATTTCTCAGCACATCAGCAGGAACACGTCAGAATTTCACAGTAGTCTAACATTCTCAGAGCATCAGCTAATCCCGTCAGAATTTCACAGTGGCTTTAAAATTCTCAGCGCATCTGCTAAACCCTTCAGAATTTCACAGTGCTCTAAAATTCTCAGCACATCAGCAGGTACATGTCAGAATTTCACAGTGGCTCTAAAATTCTCAGCACATCAGCTAAACTAGTCAAAATTTCACAGTGATCTGGAAATTCTCAGCACATCAGCTAAACCCGTCAGAATTTCACAGTGCTCTAAAATTCTCAGAGCATCAGATAAACCCGTCAGAATTTCACAGTGCTCTAAATTTCTCAGCACATCAGCAGGAACACGTCAGAATTTCACAGTGGTCTAACATTCTCAGAGCATCAGCTAAACCCGTCAGAATTTCACAGTGGTCTAACACTCTCAGCGCATCAGCTAAACCCGTCAGAATTTCACAGTGGTCTAACACTCTCAGCGCATCAGCTAAACCTGTCAGAATTTCACAGCGCTCTAAAATTCTCAGCACATCAGCAGGAACACGTCAGAATTTCACAGTGGTCTAAAATTCTCAGCATATTAGCTAAACCCGTAAAAATTTCACAGTGCCCTGGAAATTCTCAGTGCTTCAGCTAAACCCGTCAGAATTTCACAGTGTCTCTAAAATTCTCAGCACATAAGCTAAACCCGTCAGAATTTCACAGTGGCTCTAAAATTCTCAGCGCATCTGCTAAACCCGTCAGAATTTCACAGTGCTCGAAGATTCTCAGCACATCAGCTAAACCCGTCAGAATTTCACAGTGCTCTGGAAACTCTCTGCACATCCGCTAAACCCGTCAGAATTTCATAGTGGCTTTAAAATTCTCAGCGCATCTGCAGGTATATGTCAGAATTTCACAGTGGCTCTAAAATTCTCAGCACATCAGCTAAACCAGTCAGAATTTCACAGTGCTCTAAAATTCTCAGCACATCAGCAGGTACATGTCAGAATTTCACAGTGGCTCTAAAATTCTCAGCACATCAGCTAAACCAGTCAGAATATCACAGTGCTCTAAAATTCTCAGAGCATCCGCTAAACCCGTCAGAATTTCACAGTGGTCTAACACTCTCAGAGCATCAGCTAAACCCGTCAGAATTTCACAGTGGTCTAACACTCTCAGCGCATCAGCTAAACCTGTCAGAATTTCACAGTGGCTCTAAAATTCTCAGCACATCAACTGAACCCGTCAGAATTTCACAGTGCTCTAAAATTCTCAGCACATCAGCAGGAACACGTCAGAATTTCACAGTGGTCTAACACTCTTAGCGCATTAGCTAAACCTGTCAGAATTTCACAGTGCTCTAAAATTCTCAGAGCACCAGCTAAACCCGTCAGAATTTCATAGTGGCTCTAAAATTCTCAGCACATCAGCTAAACCCATCAGAATTTCACAGTGCTCTGGAAAATCTGCACATCCGCTAAACCAGTCAGAATTTCACAGTGGTCTAACACTCTCAGAGCATCAGCTAAACCCGTCAGAATTTCACAGTGGTCTAACACTCTCAGCGCATCAGCTAAACCTGTCAGAATTTCACAGTGGCTCTAAAATTCTCAGCACATCAACTGAACCCGTCAGAATTTCACAGCGCTCTAAAATTCTCAGCACATCAGCAGGAACACGTCAGAATTTCACAGTGGTCTAACATTCTCAGAGCATCAGCTAAACCCGTGAGAATTTAACAGTGTTCTAACACTCTCAGCGCAGCTGCTAAACCAGTCAGAATTTCACAGTGCTCGAAAATTCTCTGCACATCAGCTAAACTCGTTAGAATTTCACAGTGCTCTGGAAATTCTCAGAACATCAGCTAAACCCGTCAGAATTTCACAGTGCTCTAAATTTCTCAGCACATCAGCAGGTACACGTCAGAATTTCACAGTGGTCTAACATTCTCAGAGCATCAGCTAAACCCGTGAGAATTTAACAGTGTTCTAACACTCTCAGCGCAGCTGCTAAACCAGTCAGAATTTCACAGTGCTCGAAAATTCTCTGCACATCAGCTAAACTCGTTAGAATTTCACAGTGCTCTGGAAATTCTCAGAACATCAGCTAAACCCGTCAGAATTTCACAGTGCTCTAAATTTCTCAGCACATCAGCAGGTACACGTCAGAATTTCACAGTGGTCTAACATTCTCAGAGCATCAGCTAAACCCGTGAGAATTTCACAGTTGTCTAACACTCTCAGAACATCAGCTAAACCCATCAGAATTTAACAGTGGTCTAACACTCTCAGCGCAGCTGCTAAACCAGTCAGAATTTCAAAATGCTCTGGAAATTCTCAGCACATCAGCAGGAGCACATCAGAATTTCACAGTGATTTGGAAACTTCAGCACTTCATCTAAACCCGTCAGAATTTCACAGTGCTCTGGAAATTCTCAGAACATCAGCTAAACACATCAGAATTTCACAGTGCTCTAAATTTCTCAGCACATCAGCAGGAACACGACAGAATTTCAGAGTAGTCTAACATTCTCAGAGCATCAGCTAATCCCGTCAGAATTTCACAGTGGCTTTAAAATTCTCAGCTCATCTGCAAAACCCTTCAGAATTTCACAGTGCTCTAAAATTCTCAGCACATCAGCAGGTACATGTCAGAATTTCACAGTGGCTCTAAAATTCTCAGCACATCAGCTAAACTAGTCAAAATTTCACAGTGATCTGGAAATTCTCAGCACATCAGCTAAACCCGTCAGAATTTCACAGTGCTCTAAATTTCTCAGCACATCAGCAGGTACACGTCAGAATTTCACAGTGGTCTAACATTCTCAGAGCATCAGCTAAACCCGTGAGAATTTCACAGTGGTCTAACACTCTCAGAGCATCAGCTAAACCAGTCAGAATTTCACAGTGCTCTGGAAATTCTCAGCACATCAGCAGGAGCACATCAGAATTTCACAGTGATTTGGAAACTTCAGCACTTCAGCTAAACCCGTCAGAATTTCACAGTGCTCGAAAATTCTCTGCACATCAGCTAAACCCGTCAGAATTTCACAGTGCTCTAAATTTCTAAGCACATCAGCAGGAACACGTCAGAATTTCACAGTGGTCTAACATTCTCAGAGCATCAGCTAAACCTGTCAGAATTTCACAGTGGCTCTAAAATTCTCAGCACATCAACTGAACCCGTCAGAATTTCACAGTGCTCTAAATTTCTCAGCACATCAGCAGGTACACGTCAGAATTTCACGGTGGTCTAACATTCTCAGAGCATCAGCTAAACCCGTGAGAATTTCACCGTGGTCTAACACTCTCAGAGCATCAGCTAAACCCGTCAGAATTTAACAGTGGTCTAACACTCTCAGCGCAGCTGCTAAACCAGTCAGAATTTCAGAGTGCTCTGGAAATTCTCAGCACATCAGCAGGAGCACATCAGAATTTCACAGTGATTTGGAAACTTCAGCACTTCAGCTAAACCCGTCAGAATTTCACAGTGCTCGAAAATTCTCAGTGCATCTGCGTAACCCGTCAGTATTTCATTGTGCTCTGGAAATTCTCAGCACATCAGCTAAACCCATCAGAATTTCACAGTGGCTCTCAAATTCTCAGCGCATCTGCTAAACCTGTCAGAATTTCACATAGCTCTGGAAATTCTCAGCACATCAGCTAAACCCATCAGAATTTCACAGTGCTCTAAAATTCTCAGAGCATCAGCTAAACCCGTCAGAATTTCACAGTGCTCTAAATTTCTCAGCACATCAGCAGGAACACGTCAGAATTTCACAGTAGTCTAACATTCTCAGAGCATCAGCTAATCCCGTCAGAATTTCACAGTGGCTTTAAAATTCTCAGCGCATCTGCTAAACCCTTCAGAATTTCACAGTGCTCTAAAATTCTCAGCACATCAGCAGGTACATGTCAGAATTTCACAGTGGCTCTAAAATTCTCAGCACATCAGCTAAACTAGTCAAAATTTCACAGTGATCTGGAAATTCTCAGCACATCAGCTAAACCCGTCAGAATTTCACAGTGCTCTAAAATTCTCAGAGCATCAGATAAACCCGTCAGAATTTCACAGTGCTCTAAATTTCTCAGCACATCAGCAGGAACACGTCAGAATTTCACAGTGGTCTAACATTCTCAGAGCATCAGCTAAACCCGTCAGAATTTCACAGTGGTCTAACACTCTCAGCGCATCAGCTAAACCCGTCAGAATTTCACAGTGGTCTAACACTCTCAGCGCATCAGCTAAACCTGTCAGAATTTCACAGCGCTCTAAAATTCTCAGCACATCAGCAGGAACACGTCAGAATTTCACAGTGGTCTAAAATTCTCAGCATATTAGCTAAACCCGTAAAAATTTCACAGTGCCCTGGAAATTCTCAGTGCTTCAGCTAAACCCGTCAGAATTTCACAGTGTCTCTAAAATTCTCAGCACATAAGCTAAACCCGTCAGAATTTCACAGTGGCTCTAAAATTCTCAGCGCATCTGCTAAACCCGTCAGAATTTCACAGTGCTCGAAGATTCTCAGCACATCAGCTAAACCCGTCAGAATTTCACAGTGCTCTGGAAACTCTCTGCACATCCGCTAAACCCGTCAGAATTTCATAGTGGCTTTAAAATTCTCAGCGCATCTGCAGGTATATGTCAGAATTTCACAGTGGCTCTAAAATTCTCAGCACATCAGCTAAACCAGTCAGAATTTCACAGTGCTCTAAAATTCTCAGCACATCAGCAGGTACATGTCAGAATTTCACAGTGGCTCTAAAATTCTCAGCACATCAGCTAAACCAGTCAGAATATCACAGTGCTCTAAAATTCTCAGAGCATCCGCTAAACCCGTCAGAATTTCACAGTGGTCTAACACTCTCAGAGCATCAGCTAAACCCGTCAGAATTTCACAGTGGTCTAACACTCTCAGCGCATCAGCTAAACCTGTCAGAATTTCACAGTGGCTCTAAAATTCTCAGCACATCAACTGAACCCGTCAGAATTTCACAGTGCTCTAAAATTCTCAGCACATCAGCAGGAACACGTCAGAATTTCACAGTGGTCTAACACTCTTAGCGCATTAGCTAAACCTGTCAGAATTTCACAGTGCTCTAAAATTCTCAGAGCATCAGCTAAACCCGTCAGAATTTCATAGTGGCTCTAAAATTCTCAGCACATCAGCTAAACCCATCAGAATTTCACAGTGCTCTGGAAAATCTGCACATCCGCTAAACCAGTCAGAATTTCACAGTGCTCTGGAAAATCTGCACATCCGCTAAACCAGTCAGAATTTCACAGTGGTCTAACACTCTCAGAGCATCAGCTAAACCCGTCAGAATTTCACAGTGGTCTAACACTCTCAGCGCATCAGCTAAACCTGTCAGAATTTCACAGTGGCTCTAAAATTCTCAGCACATCAACTGAACCCGTCAGAATTTCACAGCGCTCTAAAATTCTCAGCACATCAGCAGGAACACGTCAGAATTTCACAGTGGTCTAACATTCTCAGAGCATCAGCTAAACCAGTCAGAATTTCACAGCGCTCTAAAATTCTCAGCACATCAGCAGGAACACGTCAGAATTTAACAGTGTTCTAACACTCTCAGCGCAGCTGCTAAACCAGTCAGAATTTCACAGTGCTCGAAAATTCTCTGCACATCAGCTAAACTCGTTAGAATTTCACAGTGCTCTGGAAATTCTCAGAACATCAGCTAAACCCGTCAGAATTTCACAGTGCTCTAAATTTCTCAGCACATCAGCAGGTACACGTCAGAATTTCACAGTGGTCTAACATTCTCAGAGCATCAGCTAAACCCGTGAGAATTTCACAGTGGTCTAACACTCTCAGAGCATCAGCTAAACCCGTCAGAATTTAACAGTGGTCTAACACTCTCAGCGCAGCTGCTAAACCAGTCAGAATTTCACAGTGCTCTGGAAATTCTCAGCACATCAGCAGGAGCACATCAGAATTTCACAGTGATTTGGAAACTTCAGCACTTCAGCTAAACCCGTCAGAATTTCACAGTGCTCGAAAATTCTCAGCACATCAGCTAAATTCGTCAGAATTTCGCAGTGCTCTGGAAATTCTCAGAACATCAGCTAAACACATCAGAATTTCACAGTGCTCTAAATTTCTAAGCACATCAGCAGGAACACGTCAGAATTTCACAGTGGTCTAACATTCTCAGAGCATCAGCTAAACCCTTCAGAATTTCACAGTAGTCTAACACTCTCAGCGCATCAGCTAAACCCGTCAGAATTTCACAGTGGCTCTAAAATTCTCTGCACATCAGCAGGAACACGTCAGAATTTCACAGTGGTCTAACATTCTCAGAGCATCAGCTAAACCCTTCAGAATTTCACAGTAGTCTAACACTCTCAGCGCATCAGCTAAACCCGTCAGAATTTCACAGTGGCTCTAAAATTCTCAGCACATCAGCAGGAAAACGTCAGAATTTCACAGTGGTCTAACACTCTTAGCGCATTAGCTAAACCTGTCAGAATCTCACAGTGATCTAAAATTCTCCGCGCATCAGCTAAACCCGTCAGAACTTCACACTGCTCTGGAAATTCTCAGCACATCAGCTAAACCTGTCAGAATTTTACAGAGGCTCAAAAATTCTCAGCGCATCAGCTAAACCCGTCAGAATCTCATAGTGATCTAAAATTCTCCTCGCATCAGCTAAACCCGTCAGAATTTCACAGTGCTCTAAATTTCTCAGCACATCAGCAGGAACACGTCAGAATATCACAGTGGTCTAACATTCTCAGAGCATCAGCTAAACCCGTGAGAATTTCACAGTGGTCTAACACTCTCAGCGCATCAGCTAAACCTGTCAGAATTTCACAGTGGCTCTAAAATTCTCAGCACATCAACTGAACCCGTCAGAATTTCACAGCGCTCGAAAATTCTCAGCACATCAGCAGGAACACGTCAGAATTTCACAGTGGTCTAACATTCTCAGAGCGTCAGCTAAACCCGTGAGAATTTAAGTGTTCTAACACTCTCAGCGCAGCTGCTAAACCAGTCAGAATTTCACAGTGCTCGAAAATTCTCTGCACATCAGCTAAACTCGTTAGAATTTCACAGTGCTCTGGAAATTCTCAGAACATCAGCTAAACCCGTCAGAATTTCACAGTGCTCTAAATTTCTCAGAACATCAGCAGGTACACGTCAGAATTTCACAGTGGTCTAACACTCTCAGAACATCAGCTAAACCCATCAGAATTTAACAGTGGTCTAACACTCTCAGCGCAGCTGCTAAACCAGTCAGAATTTCAAAATGCTCTGGAAATTCTCAGCACATCAGCAGGAGCACATCAGAATTTCACAGTGATTTGGAAACTTCAGCACTTCAGCTAAACCCGTCAGAATTTCACAGTGCTCGAAAATTCTCAGCACATCAGCTAAACCCGTCAGAATTTCACAGTGCTCGAAAATTCTCAGCACATCAGCTAAACCCGTCAGAATTTCACAGTGCTCTGGAAACTCTCTGCACATCCGCTAAACCCGTCAGAATTTCATAGTGGCTCTGAATTTCTCAGCGCAGCTGCTAAACCAGTCAGAATTTCAAAATGCTCTGGAAATTCTCAGCACATCAGCAGGAGCACATCAGAATTTCACAGTGATTTGGAAACTTCAGCACTTCAGCTAAACCCGTCAGAATTTCACAGTGCTCGAAAATTCTCAGCACATCAGCTAAACCCGTCAGAATTTCACAGTGCTCGAAAATTCTCAGCACATCAGCTAAACCCGTCAGAATTTCACAGTGCTCTGGAAACTCTCTGCACATCCGCTAAACCCGTCAGAATTTCATAGTGGCTTTAAAATTCTCAGCGCATCTGCAGGTATATGTCAGAATTTCACAGTGGCTCTAAAATTCTCAGCACATCAGCTAAACCAGTCAGAATTTCACAGTGCTCTAAAATTCTCAGCACATCAGCAGGTACATGTCAGAATTTCACAGTGGCTCTAAAATTCTCAGCACATCAGCTAAACCAGTCAGAATATCACAGTGCTCTAAAATTCTCAGAGCATCCGCTAAACCCGTCAGAATTTCACAGTGGTCTAACACTCTCAGAGCATCAGCTAAACCCGTCAGAATTTCACAGTGGTCTAACACTCTCAGCGCATCAGCTAAACCTGTCAGAATTTCACAGTGGCTCTAAAATTCTCAGCACATCAACTGAACCCGTCAGAATTTCACAGTGCTCTAAAATTCTCAGCACATCAGCAGGAACAAGTCAGAATTTCACAGTGGTCTAACACTCTTAGCGCATTAGCTAAACCTGTCAGAATTTCACAGTGCTCTAAAATTCTCAGAGCATCAGCTAAACCCGTCAGAATTTCATAGTGGCTCTAAAATTCTCAGCACATCAGCTAAACCCATCAGAATTTCACAGTGCTCTGGAAAATCTGCACATCCGCTAAACCAGTCAGAATTTCACAGCGCTCTAAAATTCTCAGCACATCAGCAGGAACACGTCAGAATTTCACAGTGGTCTAACATTCTCAGAGCATCAGCTAAACCCGTGAGAATTTAACAGTGTTCTAACACTCTCAGCGCAGCTGCTAAACCAGTCAGAATTTCACAGTGCTCGAAAATTCTCTGCACATCAGCTAAACTCGTTAGAATTTCACAGTGCTCTGGAAATTCTCAGAACATCAGCTAAACCCGTCAGAATTTCACAGTGCTCTAAATTTCTCAGCACATCAGCAGGTACACGTCAGAATTTCACAGTGGTCTAACATTCTCAGAGCATCAGCTAAACCCATCAGAATTTAACAGTGGTCTAACACTCTCAGCGCAGCTGCTAAACCAGTCAGAATTTCAAAATGCTCTGGAAATTCTCAGCACATCAGCAGGAGCACATCAGAATTTCACAGTGATTTGGAAACTTCAGCACTTCAGCTAAACCAGTCAGAATTTCACAGTGCTCTGGAAATTCTCAGAACATCAGCTAAACACATCAGAATTTCACAGTGCTCTAAATTTCTCAGCACATCAGCAGGAACACGACAGAATTTCAGAGTAGTCTAACATTCTCAGAGCATCAGCTAATCCCGTCAGAATTTCACAGTGGCTTTAAAATTCTCAGCTCATCTGCAAAACCCTTCAGAATTTCACAGTGCTCTAAAATTCTCAGCACATCAGCAGGTACATGTCAGAATTTCACAGTGGCTCTAAAATTCTCAGCACATCAGCTAAACTAGTCAAAATTTCACAGTGATCTGGAAATTCTCAGCACATCAGCTAAACCCGTCAGAATTTCACAGTGCTCTAAATTTCTCAGCACATCAGCAGGTACACGTCAGAATTTCACAGTGGTCTAACATTCTCAGAGCATCAGCTAAACCCGTGAGAATTTCACAGTGGTCTAACACGCTCAGAGCATCAGCTAAACCCGTCAGAATTTAACAGTGGTCTAACACTCTCAGCGCAGCTGCTAAACCAGTCAGAATTTCACAGTGCTCTGGAAATTCTCAGCACATCAGCAGGAGCACATCAGAATTTCACAGTGATTTGGAAACTTCAGCACTTCAGCTAAACCCGTCAGAATTTCACAGTGCTCGAAAATTCTCTGCACATCAGCTAAATTCGTCAGAATTTCGCAGTGCTCTGGAAATTCTCAGAACATCAGCTAAACACATCAGAATTTCACAGTGCTCTAAATTTCTAAGCACATCAGCAGGAACACGTCAGAATTTCACAGTGGTCTAACATTCTCAGAGCATCAGCTAAACCCTTCAGAATTTCACAGTAGTCTAACACTCTCAGCGCATCAGCTAAACCCGTCAGAATTTCACAGTGGCTCTAAATTTCTCAGCACATCAGCAGGAAAACGTCAGAATTTCACAGTGGTCTAACACTCTTAGCGCATTAGCTAAACCTGTCAGAATCTCACAGTGATCTAAAATTCTCCGCGCATCAGCTAAACCCGTCAGAACTTCACACTGCTCTGGAAATTCTCAGCACATCAGCTAAACCTGTCAGAATTTTACAGAGGCTCAAAAATTCTCAGCGCATCAGCTAAACCCGTCAGAATTTCACAGTGCTCTAAAATTCTCAGCGCATCGGCTAAACCCGTCAGAATCTCATAGTGATCTAAAATTCTCCTCGCATCAGCTAAACCCGTCAGAATTTCACAGTGCTCTAAATTTCTCAGCACATCAGCAGGAACACGTCAGAATATCACAGTGGTCTAACATTCTCAGAGCATCAGCTAAACCCGTGAGAATTTCACAGTGGTCTAACACTCTCAGCGCATCTGCTAAACCAGTCAGAATTTCACAGTGGTCTAACACTCTCAGAGCATCAGCTAAACCCGTCAGAATTTCACAGTGGTCTAACACTCTCAGCGCATCAGCTAAACCTGTCAGAATTTCACAGTGGCTCTAAAATTCTCAGCACATCAACTGAACCCGTCAGAATTTCACAGCGCTCTAAAATTCTCAGCACATCAGCAGGAACACGTCAGAATTTCACAGTGGTCTAACATTCTCAGAGCATCAGCTAAACCCGTGAGAATTTAACAGTGTTCTAACACTCTCAGCGCAGCTGCTAAACCAGTCAGAATTTCACAGTGCTCGAAAATTCTCTGCACATCAGCTAAACTCGTTAGAATTTCACAGTGCTCTGGAAATTCTCAGAACATCAGCTAAACCCGTCAGAATTTCACAGTGCTCTAAATTTCTCAGAACATCAGCAGGTACACGTCAGAATTTCACAGTGGTCTAACACTCTCAGAACATCAGCTAAACCCATCAGAATTTAACAGTGGTCTAACACTCTCAGCGCAGCTGCTAAACCAGTCAGAATTTCAAAATGCTCTGGAAATTCTCAGCACATCAGCAGGAGCACATCAGAATTTCACAGTGATTTGGAAACTTCAGCACTTCAGCTAAACCAGTCAGAATTTCACAGTGCTCTGGAAATTCTCAGAACATCAGCTAAACACATCAGAATTTCACAGTGCTCTAAATTTCTCAGCACATCAGCAGGAACACGACAGAATTTCAGAGTAGTCTAACATTCTCAGAGCATCAGCTAATCCCTTCAGAATTTCACAGTGGCTTTAAAATTCTCAGCTCATCTGCAAAACCCTTCAGAATTTCACAGTGCTCTAAAATTCTCAGCACATCAGCAGGTACATGTCAGAATTTCACAGTGGCTCTAAAATTCTCAGCACATCAGCTAAACTAGTCAAAATTTCACAGTGATCTGGAAATTCTCAGCACATCAGCTAAACCCGTCAGAATTTCACAGTGGCTCTAAAATTCTCTGCACATCAGCAGGAACACGTCAGAATTTCACAGTGGTCTAACATTCTCAGAGCATCAGCTAAACCCTTCAGAATTTCACAGTAGTCTAACACTCTCAGCGCATCAGCTAAACCCGTCAGAATTTCACAGTGGCTCTAAAATTCTCAGCACATCAGCAGGAAAACGTCAGAATTTCACAGTGGTCTAACACTCTTAGCGCATTAGCTAAACCTGTCAGAATCTCACAGTGATCTAAAATTCTCCGCGCATCAGCTAAACCCGTCAGAACTTCACACTGCTCTGGAAATTCTCAGCACATCAGCTAAACCTGTCAGAATTTTACAGAGGCTCAAAAATTCTCAGCGCATCAGCTAAACCCGTCAGAATCTCATAGTGATCTAAAATTCTCCTCGCATCAGCTAAACCCGTCAGAATTTCACAGTGCTCTAAATTTCTCAGCACATCAGCAGGAACACGTCAGAATATCACAGTGGTCTAACATTCTCAGAGCATCAGCTAAACCCGTGAGAATTTCACAGTGGTCTAACACTCTCAGCGCATCAGCTAAACCTGTCAGAATTTCACAGTGGCTCTAAAATTCTCAGCACATCAACTGAACCCGTCAGAATTTCACAGCGCTCGAAAATTCTCAGCACATCAGCAGGAACACGTCAGAATTTCACAGTGGTCTAACATTCTCAGAGCGTCAGCTAAACCCGTGAGAATTTAAGTGTTCTAACACTCTCAGCGCAGCTGCTAAACCAGTCAGAATTTCACAGTGCTCGAAAATTCTCTGCACATCAGCTAAACTCGTTAGAATTTCACAGTGCTCTGGAAATTCTCAGAACATCAGCTAAACCCGTCAGAATTTCACAGTGCTCTAAATTTCTCAGAACATCAGCAGGTACACGTCAGAATTTCACAGTGGTCTAACACTCTCAGAACATCAGCTAAACCCATCAGAATTTAACAGTGGTCTAACACTCTCAGCGCAGCTGCTAAACCAGTCAGAATTTCAAAATGCTCTGGAAATTCTCAGCACATCAGCAGGAGCACATCAGAATTTCACAGTGATTTGGAAACTTCAGCACTTCAGCTAAACCCGTCAGAATTTCACAGTGCTCGAAAATTCTCAGCACATCAGCTAAACCCGTCAGAATTTCACAGTGCTCGAAAATTCTCAGCACATCAGCTAAACCCGTCAGAATTTCACAGTGCTCTGGAAACTCTCTGCACATCCGCTAAACCCGTCAGAATTTCATAGTGGCTCTGAATTTCTCAGCGCAGCTGCTAAACCAGTCAGAATTTCAAAATGCTCTGGAAATTCTCAGCACATCAGCAGGAGCACATCAGAATTTCACAGTGATTTGGAAACTTCAGCACTTCAGCTAAACCCGTCAGAATTTCACAGTGCTCGAAAATTCTCAGCACATCAGCTAAACCCGTCAGAATTTCACAGTGCTCGAAAATTCTCAGCACATCAGCTAAACCCGTCAGAATTTCACAGTGCTCTGGATACTCTCTGCACATCCGCTAAACCCGTCAGAATTTCATAGTGGCTTTAAAATTCTCAGCGCATCTGCAGGTATATGTCAGAATTTCACAGTGGCTCTAAAATTCTCAGCACATCAGCTAAACCAGTCAGAATTTCACAGTGCTCTAAAATTCTCAGCACATCAGCAGGTACATGTCAGAATTTCACAGTGGCTCTAAAATTCTCAGCACATCAGCTAAACCAGTCAGAATATCACAGTGCTCTAAAATTCTCAGAGCATCCGCTAAACCCGTCAGAATTTCACAGTGGTCTAACACTCTCAGAGCATCAGCTAAACCCGTCAGAATTTCACAGTGGTCTAACACTCTCAGCGCATCAGCTAAACCTGTCAGAATTTCACAGTGGCTCTAAAATTCTCAGCACATCAACTGAACCCGTCAGAATTTCACAGTGCTCTAAAATTCTCAGCACATCAGCAGGAACAAGTCAGAATTTCACAGTGGTCTAACACTCTTAGCGCATTAGCTAAACCTGTCAGAATTTCACAGTGCTCTAAAATTCTCAGAGCATCAGCTAAACCCGTCAGAATTTCATAGTGGCTCTAAAATTCTCAGCACATCAGCTAAACCCATCAGAATTTCACAGTGCTCTGGAAAATCTGCACATCCGCTAAACCAGTCAGAATTTCACAGCGCTCTAAAATTCTCAGCACATCAGCAGGAACACGTCAGAATTTCACAGTGGTCTAACATTCTCAGAGCATCAGCTAAACCCGTGAGAATTTAACAGTGTTCTAACACTCTCAGCGCAGCTGCTAAACCAGTCAGAATTTCACAGTGCTCGAAAATTCTCTGCACATCAGCTAAACTCGTTAGAATTTCACAGTGCTCTGGAAATTCTCAGAACATCAGCTAAACCCGTCAGAATTTCACAGTGCTCTAAATTTCTCAGCACATCAGCAGGTACACGTCAGAATTTCACAGTGGTCTAACATTCTCAGAGCATCAGCTAAACCCATCAGAATTTAACAGTGGTCTAACACTCTCAGCGCAGCTGCTAAACCAGTCAGAATTTCAAAATGCTCTGGAAATTCTCAGCACATCAGCAGGAGCACATCAGAATTTCACAGTGATTTGGAAACTTCAGCACTTCAGCTAAACCAGTCAGAATTTCACAGTGCTCTGGAAATTCTCAGAACATCAGCTAAACACATCAGAATTTCACAGTGCTCTAAATTTCTCAGCACATCAGCAGGAACACGACAGAATTTCAGAGTAGTCTAACATTCTCAGAGCATCAGCTAATCCCGTCAGAATTTCACAGTGGCTTTAAAATTCTCAGCTCATCTGCAAAACCCTTCAGAATTTCACAGTGCTCTAAAATTCTCAGCACATCAGCAGGTACATGTCAGAATTTCACAGTGGCTCTAAAATTCTCAGCACATCAGCTAAACTAGTCAAAATTTCACAGTGATCTGGAAATTCTCAGCACATCAGCTAAACCCGTCAGAATTTCACAGTGCTCTAAATTTCTCAGCACATCAGCAGGTACACGTCAGAATTTCACAGTGGTCTAACATTCTCAGAGCATCAGCTAAACCCGTGAGAATTTCACAGTGGTCTAACACGCTCAGAGCATCAGCTAAACCCGTCAGAATTTAACAGTGGTCTAACACTCTCAGCGCAGCTGCTAAACCAGTCAGAATTTCACAGTGCTCTGGAAATTCTCAGCACATCAGCAGGAGCACATCAGAATTTCACAGTGATTTGGAAACTTCAGCACTTCAGCTAAACCCGTCAGAATTTCACAGTGCTCGAAAATTCTCTGCACATCAGCTAAATTCGTCAGAATTTCGCAGTGCTCTGGAAATTCTCAGAACATCAGCTAAACACATCAGAATTTCACAGTGCTCTAAATTTCTAAGCACATCAGCAGGAACACGTCAGAATTTCACAGTGGTCTAACATTCTCAGAGCATCAGCTAAACCCTTCAGAATTTCACAGTAGTCTAACACTCTCAGCGCATCAGCTAAACCCGTCAGAATTTCACAGTGGCTCTAAATTTCTCAGCACATCAGCAGGAAAACGTCAGAATTTCACAGTGGTCTAACACTCTTAGCGCATTAGCTAAACCTGTCAGAATCTCACAGTGATCTAAAATTCTCCGCGCATCAGCTAAACCCGTCAGAACTTCACACTGCTCTGGAAATTCTCAGCACATCAGCTAAACCTGTCAGAATTTTACAGAGGCTCAAAAATTCTCAGCGCATCAGCTAAACCCGTCAGAATTTCACAGTGCTCTAAAATTCTCAGCGCATCGGCTAAACCCGTCAGAATCTCATAGTGATCTAAAATTCTCCTCGCATCAGCTAAACCCGTCAGAATTTCACAGTGCTCTAAATTTCTCAGCACATCAGCAGGAACACGTCAGAATATCACAGTGGTCTAACATTCTCAGAGCATCAGCTAAACCCGTGAGAATTTCACAGTGGTCTAACACTCTCAGCGCATCTGCTAAACCAGTCAGAATTTCACAGTGGTCTAACACTCTCAGAGCATCAGCTAAACCCGTCAGAATTTCACAGTGGTCTAACACTCTCAGCGCATCAGCTAAACCTGTCAGAATTTCACAGTGGCTCTAAAATTCTCAGCACATCAACTGAACCCGTCAGAATTTCACAGCGCTCTAAAATTCTCAGCACATCAGCAGGAACACGTCAGAATTTCACAGTGGTCTAACATTCTCAGAGCATCAGCTAAACCCGTGAGAATTTAACAGTGTTCTAACACTCTCAGCGCAGCTGCTAAACCAGTCAGAATTTCACAGTGCTCGAAAATTCTCTGCACATCAGCTAAACTCGTTAGAATTTCACAGTGCTCTGGAAATTCTCAGAACATCAGCTAAACCCGTCAGAATTTCACAGTGCTCTAAATTTCTCAGAACATCAGCAGGTACACGTCAGAATTTCACAGTGGTCTAACACTCTCAGAACATCAGCTAAACCCATCAGAATTTAACAGTGGTCTAACACTCTCAGCGCAGCTGCTAAACCAGTCAGAATTTCAAAATGCTCTGGAAATTCTCAGCACATCAGCAGGAGCACATCAGAATTTCACAGTGATTTGGAAACTTCAGCACTTCAGCTAAACCAGTCAGAATTTCACAGTGCTCTGGAAATTCTCAGAACATCAGCTAAACACATCAGAATTTCACAGTGCTCTAAATTTCTCAGCACATCAGCAGGAACACGACAGAATTTCAGAGTAGTCTAACATTCTCAGAGCATCAGCTAATCCCTTCAGAATTTCACAGTGGCTTTAAAATTCTCAGCTCATCTGCAAAACCCTTCAGAATTTCACAGTGCTCTAAAATTCTCAGCACATCAGCAGGTACATGTCAGAATTTCACAGTGGCTCTAAAATTCTCAGCACATCAGCTAAACTAGTCAAAATTTCACAGTGATCTGGAAATTCTCAGCACATCAGCTAAACCCGTCAGAATTTCACAGTGCTCTAAATTTCTCAGCACATCAGCAGGTACACGTCAGAATTTCACAGTGGTCTAACATTCTCAGAGCATCAGCTAAACCCGTGAGAATTTCACAGTGGTCTAACACTCTCAGAGCATCAGCTAAACCCGTCAGAATTTAACAGTGGTCTAACACTCTCAGCGCAGATGCTAAACCAGTCAGAATTTCACAGTGCTCTGGAAATTCTCAGCACATCAGCAGGAGCACATCAGAATTTCACAGTGATTTGGAAACTTCAGCACTTCAGCTAAACCCGTCAGAATTTCACAGTGCTCGAAAATTCTCTGCACATCAGCTAAATTCGTCAGAATTTCGCAGTGCTCTGGAAATTCTCAGAACATCAGCTAAACACATCAGAATTTCACAGTGCTCTAAATTTCTAAGCACATCAGCAGGAACACGTCAGAATTTCACAGTGGTCTAACATTCTCAGAGCATCAGCTAAACCCTTCAGAATTTCACAGTAGTCTAACACTCTCAGCGCATCAGCTAAACCCGTCAGAATTTCACAGTGGCTCTAAAATTCTCAGCACATCAGCAGGAAAACGTCAGAATTTCACAGTGGTCTAACACTCTTAGCGCATTAGCTAAACCTGTCAGAATCTCACAGTGATCTAAAATTCTCCGCGCATCAGCTAAACCCGTCAGAACTTCACACTGCTCTGGAAATTCTCAGCACATCAGCTAAACCTGTCAGAATTTTACAGAGGCTCAAAAATTCTCAGCGCATCAGCTAAACCCGTCAGAATTTCACAGTGCTCTAAAATTCTCAGCGCATCAGCTAAACCCGTCAGAATCTCATAGTGATCTAAAATTCTCCTCGCATCAGCTAAACCCGTCAGAATTTCACAGTGCTCTAAATTTCTCAGCACATCAGCAGGAACACGTCAGAATATCACAGTGGTCTAACATTCTCAGAGCATCAGCTAAACCCGTGAGAATTACACAGTGGTCTAACACTCTCAGCGCATCTGCTAAACCAGTCAGAATTTCACAGTGCTCTGGAAATTCTCAGCACATCCGCTAAACCTGTCAGAATTTCATAGTGGCTTTAAAATTCTCAGCGCATCTGCTAAACCCTTCAGAATTTTACAGTGCTCTGGAAATTCTCAGCGCATCAGCTAAACCCATCAGAATTTCACAGTGGCTATCAAATTCTCAGCGCATCTGCTAAACCCGTCAGAATTTCACATAGCTCTGGAAATTCTCAGCACATCATCTAAACCCATCAGAATTTCACAGTGCTCTAAAATTCTCAGCACATCAGGAGGAACATGTCAGAATTGCACAGTAGTCTAACATTCTCAGAGCATCAGCTAATCCCGTCAGAATTTCACAGAGGCTTTAAAATTCTCAGCGCATCTGCTAAACCCTTCAGAATTTCACAGTGCTCTAAAATTCTCAGCACATCAGCAGGTACATGTCAGAATTTCACAGTGGCTCTAAAATTCTCAGCACATCAGCTAAACTAGTCAAAATTTCACAGTGATCTGGAAATTCTCAGCACATCAGCTAAACCCGTCAGAATTTCACAGTGCTCTAAAATTCTCAGAGCATCAGATAAACCCGTCAGAATTTCACAGTGCTCTAAATTTCTCAGCACATCAGCAGGAACACGTCAGAATTTCACAGTGGTCTAACATTCTCAGAGCATCAGCTAAACCCGTGAGAATTTCACAGTGGTCTAACACTCTCAGAGCATCAGCTAAACCCGTCAGAATTTAACAGTGGTCTAACACTCTCAGCGCATCTGCTAAACCAGTCAGAATTTCACAGTGCTCTGGAAATTCTCAGCACATCAGCAGGAGCACATCAGAATTTCACAGTGATTTGGAAACTTTAGCACTTCAGCTAAACCCGTCAGAATTTCACAGTGCTCGAAAATTCTCAGCACATCAGCTAAGTCCGTCAGAATTTCACAGTGCTCTGGAAACTCTCTGCACATCCGCTAAACCCGTCAGAATTTCATAGTGGCTTTAAAATTCTCAGCGCATCTGCTGAACCCGTCAGAATTTCATTGTGCTCTGGAAATTCTCAGCACATCAGCTAAACCCATCAGAATTTCACAGTGGCTCTCAAATTCTCAGCACATCTGCTAAACCCGTCAGAATTTCACAGTGCTCTGGAAATTCTCAGCACATCAGCTAAACCCATCAGAATTTCACAGTGCTCTAAATTTCTCAGCACATCAGCAGGAACACGTCAGAATTTCACAGTGGCTCTTAAATTCTCAGTGCATCTGCTAAACCCTTCAGAATTTCATTGTGCTCTGGAAATTCTCAGCACATCAGCTAAACCCGACAGAATTTCACAGTGCTCTGAAAACTTTCAGCACATCAGCTAAACCCGTCAGAATTTCAAAGTGGCTCTAAAATTCTCAGCACATCAGCAAGAAAATGTCAGAATTTCACAGTGCTCTGGAAATTCTCAGCACATCAGCTGAACCCATCAGAATTTCACAGTGATTGTAAATTCTCAGCACATCAGCAAGAACACGTCAGAATTTCACAGTGCTTTGAAATTCCTCAGTACATCAGCTAAACCCATTTGTTTGTGAACCTATGGGCACATGCGCAAAATGGCAGATACAAAAATTTACTTGGGCACTGGCAGTACAGCAACCTGGTTAGATGATTGGAGGAGTGAGGAGCCAGAGCTCTGTTTCCAGCCAGAGGAATGTTGGCTCTTGATGATTCTGCTTGATCCAGAGCGACGGTCTGATCTGGAGATAGTGATTCCTCCCTGATGCCTTTTGATCACGGCCTAAACAAAGAGAGTTAACACACTCAGGATTCAAAGCAAACTGCTAAATACCTCCCTTCTGGTGGTCATGTTAATGTATTGTTTTTTTAAAATTCCTGAAACTCATTGACGTTACCAAACTCAATATTTCAGATTTAGATTTGGAAAAAAAAACTGCAGTAAGTTGTGGGGTCAGCCAGCTCCTTCATGGGCACTGGCCTCCGCAGCATTGAGGACACCTTCAAAGGGAGGTGCCTCAAAAAGGAGGCATCCATCACTGAGGACTCCGTCACCCAGGACCTACCCTCTTCTCATTGCTGCCATCAAGGAGGTCCAGGAGCCTGAAGAAACACATGCAGTGTTTCAGGAACAGCTTCTTCCCCTCCACCATCCGATTTCAGAACAGACATTGGGTCCACGCACACTACCTCACTATTGTTTTCTTCAATTTTTGCTCTCTTTTGCACTTCTTATTTAATTTAAGTTTATATATATATATAATGAATTGCAGCTCCTGCCACAAAACAACATATTTCACGACATATGCCAGTGGTATTAAACTTGATTCTTACGTACATGGGACCGTACAGTGAAATGTGTTGTTTGTGTTCACAGCCAACACAACCTCCGGACATGCTGGGGACAGCCCGCAACATTCACCGCACTGAGCACGCCCACCCACTGCAAGAAGGTTTTGGCTGCTGAATATAACATCAATGTGGACAATTTAGTCAGTTTTTATGTTCCCCTAGTATCTTGAACAGGAATCAGTAACTATCACAGAAGATTATCTTACCTGACTTGTCTTTTTTGATAAAAACCTAAGTTCCAGGAGTCGAGAGTGTGGTTTCTGTGAATATTTAGATTAAAAATAAATTAGATTCTGCTCTCTTCTGCACAGCCTCCATCTGTGTTATTTACTGAGTATTTGATGTTTGCTTGCCACACATACACTACAGAAGCTATGGGAGCTTCAGGACTCACACCACCAGGTTCAGAGACAGTCATTACCCCTCAACCATCCGGCTCCTGAACCAGAGGGGATAACGTCACTCAGCTTAACTCACCCCATTACTGAGCTGTTCCCACAACCTATAGACTCACTTTTAAGGACTCCACAACTCATTTTCTTAATATTTATTGCTTACTTATTTATTATTATTATTTTATTTCTTTTTCTTTTTGTATTTCCACAGTTCGTTGTCTCTTGCTCCCTGGCTGTTTGTCTGTTTGTTTGTTTGGGTGTAGCTTTTCATTGCTTATATTGTGTTTTTTGCTAGTTACTGTGAATGCCCACAAGAAACTGTGGAATATGATGACATACTCTACATGTTCTTTGATAATAAATTTACTTTGACTCTTTGAACTTCGAGTTTTTTGAACTTGGGAATTCTGGATATCTGGAAGATATTGTTATCTTACCAGATGAAGCAGCTGATATCCCCAACAGAATGTCAGAGCATAGGAACAGGTTCTTTGGCCCATTAGTCTATTAGCCAACATTTTACGAGTGATCAGACACTTGACCAGACCTCTCATACACTAAGGATGAATCTTAATCTATCAGTCTTACTCATTTTTGTCCCTGGCACTTTGTTTGTCTGCACTTTCTCTGTAACTGTAACACTCGATGCTACATTTTAAAGCTAAAGTTGAACCTTATTGGTCACTCGTACATCAAAACGTACAGTGAAATGTGTCATTTGCGACAACGGTCAATGCAGGTTTTGGGGGCGACCCGCAACTGATGCCACACCTCCAGTGCCAGCACAGCATGCCAACAACTTACTATTCCTATCCGCTATGCTTTTTGGAATGTGGGAGGAAACAGGAGAAGCCGGAGGAAACCCACGCACCCACGGGGAGAACGTACAAACTCCTTACAGACAGCAGCAGGAACTGAACCCAGATTTTACAACCTGCTGCCCCGATCCATCTTGACCTACCTGACTTGCTGAGTTTGCTATTTAATCCACAGCTACAGTCAAGTAAACAGGCCTTTACTGCCCACTCCACCCAATCGCACCCATGTGACTAACAAACTTACTAATGTGCACATCTCTGGAACGTGTGAGGAAACTCACTCAGCCAAGGGGGGAGCAGACAATGGCGGGGATTGGATCTGGGTCAGTGTGCTGTAATAGTGTTACGCTAACCACAACCCTACCATTCTGCTCGCACCACCACCTGGGCAGTGAGTAATCTGTTGTGAGGGCCTGACAGTGAAATTACCCATGTTTGAGAGGAGCTGTGCCAACGTCCGCTGTGCCAACGTCCGCTGTGCCAACGTCTACTGTGCCAAGACTTGGGCCACTGACTGGAGGTCATCTTCTTGCTATTTCTCTGGCTTTGCAATCTGTCGCTGCTGGTGTCGCTGCTGGTGTCGCTGCTGGTGTCGCTGCTGGTGTCGCTGCTGGTGACGCTGCTGGTGACGCTGGCTGTGGCTCTGCTCTGTTTCTTCTGATTGGTGTGGGAGTCCATGGTTCTCTTCAGCCTCATGGAGCTCGACAAGGAGTGGGTGACACTGCTGCTCCCTGACAATCGGCCAGAGCTGCTGGAGCTGGAACTGTCGAGTTTGCGTCTGCTCAGGGTGCTGTTCCATTTCGAGGTCTGCAAACAAAGTAGGCAACTTAGAATCACACAGAGGAGCATAGAACAGAAAACACAAGACATCACAGCAAAGTGAAGGTCCTTCAGCTCCCGTTGTCGTGCCAAATTCTTAACCTTTCCTTCCCACAGAACCCTCCATTGTCCTATCATCCACATCCAGTTGAAGAGTTTCTTAAATGTCCTGAATGTACCTGCTCCACCTTTATGCCCTGGCAGGGCATTTCACACTCCCACCACCCTCTATGTAAAAAGCATACCTCTGACATCCTCCTTGTCCTTTTTCCAGGTGTCTTAACATAATGTGCTCCCATAGTAGTTGTATTAGTGACTGAAGTTTAGTTAAGTTTAATTAGTTTGGCAGAACGTTAAGGGCTGAAGGGTCTACCTGCAGGAAAGAAACACAATAAGATTGAAAGAATGCTGGCAAAATTTACATGGTTGTTGCTGGGACCTGACTACCTCATTTGCAGAGAAAGACTTTATACCCTGGAGTGTAGGAAGATGAGGGGAGATTTGACAGAGGTGTACAGAATTGTGAGACTGTTTCCCCTGAAGTTGGATGATGCTAGAACTAGAGGTCATAGGTTTAGAATTTGTTCATTCTGTGCCGTGTCGTATGATGGGAGTCATCATGGTTTCTGACCACGATTGTTCTTGGCTAATTGTTCTGCAGAAGTGGTTTGCCATTTCCTTCTTCTGGACAGTGTCTTTACAAGACGGGTGATCCCAGCCATTGTCAATACCCTTCAGAGATTGTCTGCCTGGTGTCAGTGGTCACATAACCAGGACTTGTGATCTGCACCGGCTGCTCGTACCACCATCCACCACCTGTTCCCTTGGCTACGTGTGACCCTGACTAGGAGGCTAAACAGGTGCTACACCTTGCCCAAGGGTGACCTTTAGGCTAGTGGAGGGAAGGAGTGCCTTACATCTCCTTTGTAGAGACAGATCTCTACTCTGACGCCTAAAGGTTTAGGGTGAAAGTTGAAATATTTAAGGGGATTTTGATGGGGAACTTCACTCAGAGGGTGGTGCAAGTTGACAGTGGGATGGTGGATGCAGGTTTGATTGCAAGATTTGGATAAAGACATGAATAGGAAGGATACTGAGGGCAATAGTCCGTACGGGACTAGACAGAATAACAGTTTGATAAGGACTGACTCTGATTATTCAGCCTCATTTTCTACAAAATTCTGAATGTTTGATGGTTCCCCAAGTACGTTAATCAGATGGTACCTCTTTCAATGTCTTCATCAGAATTCTCCTCAGTCTATCTTGCTTCATTTCACTTGTCGTTCTGTCTCTCTTTGACTCCTTATCGTCGAGTTTAATCAACTTGGATAGTGACTTGGTTCCTGTCTGTACCTCCAGCACTATCTTCTCAATGTCTGCCTCTGAAATAACTGCAAACAATGAAACCATGGACACAGCGTGTTAGGGTCAAGATGACAGAAACTGCTGACAGATATATTTATCTGATAGTATCAGTAAGTTTTCTAGTAATTGGATTGTAGCTGATTCTGTATTTTCTGAAGTTTCTCAGCTTTTCTGCAGCAGTTGTCACACCAGTTAAGTCTGACTATTTTGTAGATCATAAGATACAGGAGCTGAATTAGGCCATTTGGCCCATTGAGTCTGCTCCACCAGTTCATCATGGCTGATCCAATTTTCGTCTCAGCCCCAATCTCCTGCCTTCTCTCCGTATCCCTTCACGCCCTGACCAATCAAAACTCTATCAATCACTGCCTTAAATATTTGTATAGACTTGACCTCCACAGCTGCCTGGGGCAATAAATTCCTCAGATTCAACACTCTCTGGCTAAATAAATTCCTCCTCATCTCCATTCTAAAAAGATGCCTCTCTATTCAGAGGCTGTGTCCTCTGGTCTTAGACTCCCCCACCATAGGAAACAATATAGGTTAATTGATATCACTGGAATGTTGTCATCTCTACATCCAGCCTTTTTTCTTTGTTCTTGTAAAACTTAATTAAATGGCCAAATTTTACACCTCATTCTTGACTTGCACAGAGCTTCTAGGCCCCTATCACCAGATCCAACACTTTGGAGATAGAAGGCTAAAACAAGTAGTTCCCTTACGTGGTGATGTGGTGATATTCAGCTGGTGATGTCCAAATAGCCAGTACAGCATTGCATGTCTGACAGCGAGAGCGTTCCACCTCCTGGCATCTATACAAACCAGAACACCGATTTTCCGCGCTTCCGTACACACATGATAGAGAAAATGATTGGATATAAATGGCCGAGAATCTTTGGCAGAGCATTGCATCTGATCAGACAGTGTTTCTGGTGTGTCCTGTGTCTGTGCAGACAGAGGGAAAAGTTAGTTGTGAGGCCTGGTATGGAATCTCCAATGCCCTTGAATGGAAAATCCTACCAACAGTAGTGGATACGGCCCAGAATAACACAAGTAAAACCTTCCCCACCATTGAGCACGTCTACACAAAGTGTTGTCACAGGAAAGCAGCATCCATCATCAGGGACCCCCACCATGCTGTCTTCCTGCTGCTACATCAGGAAGAAGGTACAGCACCCACACCACCAGATTCAGGAACAGTCATTACCCTTCAACCACCAGCTCTTAAACAAAAGAGAATAACTTCATTCAACTTTATTCGCCCCACCACTGAACTGTTCCCACAAACTTTAGGCTCCCTTCACTTCAGGTTCTTGATATGCATTGCTTATTTATTATTATTCTTTTTGTATTTGCAATCTGTTGTCTTTTGCACACTGGTTGTTTGTCTGTCCTGTTGTGTGCGGTCTTCCATTGATTCTATTGTGTTTCTTGATTTACTGTGAATGCCTGCAAGAAAATGCATCTCAGGGTTGTATAGGGTGACTTATATATGTACTTTGATAATAAATTGATTTTCAATTTTTTTGAACTTTTAAAGAATATGCAACTTTGCTTTGCTGCAGCAGTTAAATCACCAAGGTTTGGCACCAGCAGTTATTGACCCTGTAGTGGAGGACACACTCTGCGGAGGACTCTTACCACAATTCTGCCGTCTTGCACTTCTGTCGACACGGACGCAGATTTGAATTTCTGGCTTGAAACGGTACTTGTTGATGCCATGGGCAATATCGGAATTACTTTTTCTCCAGGGAGATTCTCAACATTTCTTGAAACAGCAACATATCGTAACCTGTGCATTGAAGTTTTTGTCAGCAAGTAATGAACTATTCACTTTCTTGTTTAATTCTAATTGCACTCTTTCTTGTATAATTTCTCTAACTTCTGTTCATTTATTCTCCCCCTTCTCGTTTTCCATTCCCCATATTGGTTCTCTTCCTACCCTTTCTCTTCTGCTCACCTGCTTGTCACCTCCCTTGGTGCCCCTCTTCCTTCCCTTTCTCCCATGGTCCACTCCACTCTCCTATCAGATTCCTTCTTCAGCCCTTTACCTTTTCCACCTATCACCTTCAAGCTTCTTACTTCATCCCCTCTCCTCCCAACCACCTTCCCCCTCACCTGGTCTCACCTATCACCAGCCAGCTCCCCCTACTTTCTCTTTCTGGATTCTTCCCCTTCCTTTCCAGTCCTGATGAGGGATCTCGGCCTGAATCCCTTAACTGTTTATTCCTCTCCATGGATGCTGCCTGATCTGCTGAGTTCCTGCAGTATTTTGTGTGTGTTACTCAAGAGTTACTGCAAAATTGCTTGTGGTTGGTAATAAAGAGGGAAAGGACTGTCTCACGAAGGCACTATTACTCACCCCATGGTAAGAATCTTAGTCTTCTTCTGAGCTGGTGCGCTTTCAATTCTCACATTTCCTTCTTTCATGTTGATCTTTGCAGTTACGTCCACAGGTAAAGTTGAGCGGGCCTGGACCGTCATTTCCACACCTGACTGGAGTTGTGGCATATTAATTCCAGCATATGCTCTAACATAAACGTGCGTACTGCAGGGCAAAAGCATCTTGGTGAGTGCATTGGAATGGGTGCTGCAGTATTTGGAGAAACTCAGCTGTAATTACCCCCGGTTCTCAGAAATGAAAGGACTTGGAATGGAATACCTGGCAGTAAAGCGAGCCTTCACTTGAATCCGGGAGGTCATCAGCTGAGGAAGCTTAGTAACTGGAGGATCAGAACGAGCCTCAACTGTTTTTGGGGAAAGAACGAGAGAGAGAGGGAGAAAAACCCAGTTATGATGATGTCAGGTTTTGCTAATTTTAACCTATTAAACTATATAAGACAATGAAACACAGGAGTATCATCGAGTCTGCTCCACCATTCCATCATGGCTGATTTATTATCTCTCTTAACCCCATTCTCCAGCTTTCTCCCTGTAATCTTTGATGTCCATACAAGAACCTCTTAATCTCTGCTCTAAATGTACACAATCACTTGACCTCCGCAGCTGCCTGTGCAAATGCATTCCACAGATTCACCACCTTTTAGCTAAGGAAATCCCTCCTCATTTCTGTTCAAAATGGACATGCTTCTATTCTGGGGCTTTACCCTCTGGTCCTAGACTCTCCACGTCCAGTGTATCTAGGCCTGTCAATAATCGATAGGTTTCAATGAGACCCCTCCCGCTGATATTCTTCTAGGCTCTCATTGAGTACAGGTCAAGAGACATTAAAATTGTTCTAATTGGGTTCTTTCTTGTGAAATCTGAATTCTTGTCAAAGGGGTCAGTTAGTTAGCGTCAAAGCCTCACAACTGCAGACATCTGGTGTCGATCCTGACCTCTGGCATTGTTTGCATGGTGTATATACATTCTCCCAGAGACCACTCGTCTTCCCCTGTGGTTTCTTCCTACATCCCAAAGATGTGAGGGTCAGTGGGTGAATTGGCTGCCCAGTGTGTGGGTCATCTGGGGATGATGGGAGTGCTGGGAGAATGGAGTAATGAGATCATTGCCATTGCTCCAAGACCTGGTATCAATGGGATGTCACATTGCAGCTGTACAAGACATTGATGAAAAATGGTAGCAATGGGAACACTCAGAGGATGTTTGCAAGACAAATTTTTATCTTGGTACATGTGACAAGAATAAAAGAATTCCTATACCAAATGCATTTGGACAGGTACATGGATGGGAAACTGTCAGAGGGATTTGGGCCAAAAGTGGGGAAACAGGACTGGCTGAAGTCAGCCAAAGGGCCTTTTCCTGTGGTGTATCAATCTTATGGGTAGAGTGGCCTCTTTCTACAGCTAAAATGACATATGACAATATAATTAGCACGGCACTTCACAGCTAGCACAACACTTTACAGTGCCAGGGTCTGTAAGGAGTTTGTATGCTCTCTGCATGGCAGCGTTGATTTCCTCCGGTTTCATCCCACATTTCAAACCCACTGGTCAGGGTTAACGTGTTGTGGGCATACTGTGTTGGTCCCAGATGCATGGCGACACTTACCGGCTGGCTCCAGACTGCTGGTTGTTGACACAAACGATGTATTTCACTGCATGTGTTGATGTTTTGATGCATATGCGACAAATAAGGCCAATCATTCCATTTTCTCTCCCACCCACCCTGGACACTCTCTCTTCTCCCCTCTACCATCAGGCGGAAGGTACAATAGACTAAATGCACATACCACCAGGCTCAGGGACAGATTCAAACCTCACTTTTACCAGACTACTGATACACATGTGACAAATAAAGCTAATCTTTAGTTTTACTGTTCTTGGATCGGACAGAGAATGGACTGCATTGACACTGGAAAAGTCTCTTACCGGTTCCCTTGGCCACACTCAGGCTGAGTGCGACCATGCTAATCTCCAGTGGGAAACCGACAGCGCTGGGAATAACGTAGCGGAGCTCAGAGAACATGGCCGCCTTGGCCACCTGGAAGCTGACCCCACTGCTCAGTTGCTGTAAGTAGCTCTTCCACTGCCTGTTGAACGGAGCTGTCAAATACTGTCAAATCAAAGTCAATGTCAGTGCTTCACAACCCCTGGGATTGATTCAACAATAAGCCTACCCTTGCTTATAGCCTCTAGTACCTTTCCAAACTCTTCAACGCTCTCCTTGTTGAGCTGAGAGTACACCAGTTCCTGTCCGAGTACTTTGATGTAGGCTGATGCTAATGGCTCCTCTTCGGGCAGTTCCTTCCAGTTGACAATCTGTGGAGAGGACCGCACTTGGTGAGAATGCACTGTGCTCCTGAGACTGCAGCGTTAGTAAGTTAACTCCTGAAGTAGCTCTCACCTTGCTCAAGATGCGTCGGATAGATCTGTTCTCCGTGATCTTGACATTTGATGCTCGGGATTTTGTGATGAATTCTTGGAGACCCTCAGCTCGTAAACCGACCTTTAGAGATGAAAATTACTGTGTGATTTTCTGTTTTTAATATGATAAGCTTTGTCTAAACACATAGCCAAACAACCTCTTTAATTACCTCTAAAATATCCAATGAGTTTCCTAGTCTGTGACCCCTGATTCTGGCTATCAAGGCTGTTGGAATGATAGTGCTAGAAGACTTGATTAATAAAGCTCTGCCCGATAGTCCTAACATCAGGTCATCTGTGTTGTAAGAAAAAAGTGATGAAATGTCAGCAAAGAGGTTTTGTTGCTCAATTTGTTCCACTAGCAATAAAAGAAACACAGGCACAGTATTCATGAACCATGAAAGTGTAGTGAGCTCTTCGGGGCACCAAAGAGCATCTGAATTGGCTAATCGCTGGTCAGCAAGAATCTTAGTCACTTAGAGTCCCCTGTGTGTCTTTCTTGAACGGCTCGCTCCTTGTAGTGCTGTCTCCTGGTGCTTTCTGCTTAAGCTTGTTAAGTTTATTTCGATTGGCTCAGGGATTCCTGTGTTATTTAAGTAGACACCCAATTAACACTAATCGCAGGGTCCTGGTCCATCTATGTGGACCAATTCTGATCAAACTCCTCCTACAAGTTTGCAGATGACACCACCATAGTGGGCTGTATTTCAAATATCAATATATCCAAGCATAGCAAGAAGATAGAGAGCGTAGTGACATGGTTTCATAATAATGGCCTTTTTCTCAATCCCAGCAAAACAAAAGAGCTAGTCATTGGCTTCAGGAAGGAGGGTGGGTGATTCACACACTCCTGTATCACCAATGGCTTTGAGTTTGAGAGGGTTGAGAAATTCAGGTTCTTAAGAGTGAACATTACCAATGGACTAACCTGGTCCAACCACGTAGACATCACAACCAAGGAAGCTCACCTTCCTCAGGAGGCTAAAGAAAATGGGCATGTTCCCCAACAGCCCCCACCAAACTGCAGGGAGTAGTGGACACAGCTCAGCACATCCTAGACTCTGAGTCCTCCCTAGACTCACAGACTCTGTTTATACTTCTCGCTGTCTTGGTATAGCAGCCAGCATAAAGTCCCCTCTCACCTCAGACATCCTCTCTTCTTCCCTCTCCCACTGAGCAGCAGATACAAAAGCTGGAAAGCACATACATCCAGGCTCAAGGACATCTTCTACTTGCTGTTATAAGACTATCGAACGGTTCCCTAGTATGATAAGATGGACTCTTAAGTTCTGAATCCTATATAATCTTGCAGCTTATTGGCTGCCTGCACTGCACTTTCTCTGTAACCGTAACACTTTATTCTGCATGCTGTTATTATTTCCTCAGTGCACAGTTAGAATGAAACTATCTGTACGGACGTCATGGAAAACAAAGTTTTTCACTGTATGTCTATACAAGTGACAATAATAAAACAATTTAGCAATCTACTGTTCTGAGGAGGAAATGAAGGCAAAGCTAAGAGATGCAACACTTTTATTGTTCAGTCTTTTGATTTCTTTAGAGTAACGCACACAAAATGCTGGAGGACCTCAGCAGGCCATGTAACATCTATGGAGTGGAATAAATAGTTGACCTTTTGGGCCAAGACCTTCATCTAGACTAAGAAGGGATGGGAAAGTAGGCAGAATAAGAAGGTGGGGAGAAGGGAAGGAGTACAAGCTGGCAGTTGATATGTGAGAGCAGGTGAGAGGGAAGGTGGGTGAGTAGGGGAAGAGGGATGAAGTGAGAAACTGGGAAGGTGATAGGTGGAGAGAGACCCAGGGTTGGCCAATGCCTTTCGTTGGAGTTGTGAGCACTCTACAGAGAGGATCAATGTACTTACAGTTGAATGAGGTCTCATGCAAAACCTTGCTGAATCGGAGACCAAGTTCCTCAAGTTTGGGGCTCAGCAGGTTCAAGGCCAGTTTGCAGGCAGATGACCTGTAGAGGGAATTGGATTGGCATTTATCAGACACTAGGCTTTGGAGGCGTGACACAAAACTGTACAGCAGGGGAACAGGTACCTTGGCCCACAAAGTCTGTGCCAAACAAGTAAATCTAAACCTCTTCTGAGATTGGCTTTATTTATCCAATGAGCATTGCAACATTAAAACACACAGTGAGATGTTTAGTTTGTGTCAACGACAAGCACAGTGCCAGGATCTGTTGGGGGCAGCCTGTGAGGGTCCAGTACTAACAGACAGCAACGGGAATTGAACCCAGGTCGCTGGCATTGTAAAGCATTACGGTAAACACTACAGTACCTTGCCTTCACATCCGAAGGAAAAGACCCTCACATGATACAGCAGTGATAACCATTGACACTGCACTTCTAGTCAATACAATTCTTTTTTATATCAAAATAAACTTTACTCATAATAAAAAAAACTTATAAGAATGAAATGTGCAATGCCCTTTCATTCTTGCATTCGTAGTCAATGCTTTCAGTAATGTCCTGTTACTTTTGTACACACTAATCGCACTGCTGCCACCCATGTGTAGCCCCCTGAGGTGGTTCATCACTATCATTATTGAGGGGCTTCCTCATCCAACCCAACCTCTGCTTCTCCAGCAGCAGAAGAACCCCACAATGTGGTTCTCCCCCACCATGCCCTTGCAAAGGCTGCACTGAGCTCTTGTGTGTCCCTCAGCACCTGCTCCTGTAGCCCAGGATATGACAGCGGGCAGCGTTCCTCCACAGATATCGGAACAAAATCACTCTTCAGTCTTTATTGGCCAGAGTCTTTATCCCAGGGTAGAAATGTCAAATGTGAGAGGGGGAAGCTTAGAGGGGAGGTGCTGGGTAAATTTGTTACTCAGAGAGTGGCATGTGTCCGGAATGTGCTGCAGGGTGGGGAGGGAGGTGGGCAAGTGGGAGAGATAGATACAGAAGTGGGGTTTAAGAGGATTTTGAGAGGCACACAAATACGTGAGAAATGGAGAGATGTGGATCATGGGTTCACAGAGAAAGTGACGCGGGTTCAATTACCGCCACTCGCCGTAAGGAGTTTGTACATTCTCCCCATGGCCACGGGGGTTCCCTCTGGGTGCTCCAAAGATGGAAAGGTTAGGGGAGCAAGTTGTGGGTGAGGTGTCCTGTGTTCGCGCCAGAAGAATGGCAACACTTATGGGCACGTATTTGGACTGTATTGGTCGTGATTTCACTGTATGTTTCGATTACATCTGACAAATAAAGCTAATCTTTATGAAGCTATTTTTTAAAAAAGTCAACACTGATGCCAGTGTACCCACTTAGTTGTGGTAAATGGGATGAAGCAAATTGCGGCACAGTAGTGTAGCTGTTAGCCTGACGTGATTGCAATTCTGCCACTGTCTGTAAAGAGTTTGTATGATCTCACTGTGACAGTGTGGGTTTCCTCTGAGGGCTCTAGCTTTCTCCCACAGTCCAAAGACATGTGGATTAGTATGTTAATTGTTTACATGGATCTAAGTGGGCCAGAAGGGCTTGTTACTGCACTGTATTTCTCAATGGTGAAAGCTGTGTGTACTTACAGCTGATACAAGTCCGGTGCAGTGGATCTGGACAGTGCTCTGATGTGGGAGTAAGTGAAACTGGCCACTTGTAAGCTGGTTTCAGTGAGCATTGAGTTGGCCACAAGGGTCACCAAAGTCAGAGGAGGCCTGGTCGGGAAGAGCACCGCAATAGCCATCATTCGTTCTTCAGGATGGTTCTTTCGATTGAGGAAGACCTGCATGGTGATGCGTTGGACCTAGCAAGAAGCAAAGTGAAAAACCTCAGTTTAGACATGACTCTGGAATGAAAATAGATGTGGCTGAAGAACCATACAACATGGAAAGAGGCCCTCTGGCCCACTCTATCCATGGCAACCCTTCAAGGGTGTTCCCATGGACCAGCACATGGCCCATTGCCTTTCAAGCCTTGGTGGGTGGTGCTTATTTGGATAGATTATAGAGTTATCCAGCATGGACACAGGCCCTTTGGCCCAACTGGTCCATACTATCCTGAACTTTCCTCCAATCACCTCAAATGAATGTCCTCTGGACCAAGGCATTCTTTTTGACTTTAAGCACAGTGAACTATACTCCCACACCGACAGAACCCTCTGTACCTCAATGCTGTTATGGGGCCGACTACTTATGGTATACTTGCTCCTTCCATTTGTCCTCCTAAACTGCAACACTCCCACTTGGCAGATTAAATTCCATTTTAACAGCATTGAAAGGTGGAGCAAGCACAAGGGATGAAGTGACCTACTTGTTGGAGTAGACTGTTTTTATTGTTATTTTTCTTGCAGTTTAACAATTTATGCCTGCTAGTATTTTTTTAAATTACTTATATACATGTAACTCTTTAGTATGTTTTCTAGTGGTCACAGTGTGTAAATGCAGTTGTTCAGTGTGTCCCCTAGTAGTCACAGTGTGTAAATGCAGTTGTTCAGTGTGTCCCCTAGTGGTCACAGCATGTAAATGCAGTTGTTCAGTGTGTCCCCTAGTGGTCACAGTGTGTAAATGCAGTTGTTCAGTGTGTCCCCTAGTGGTCACAGCATGTAAATGCAGTTGTTCAGTGTGTCCCCTAGTGGTCACAGCGTGTAAATGCAGTTGTTCAGTGTGTCCCCTAGTGGTCACAGTATGTAAATGCAGTTGTTCAGTGTGTCCCCTAGTGGTCACAGCATGTAAATGCAGTTGTTCAGTGTGTCCCCTAGTGGTCACAGTGTGTAAATGCAGTTGTTCAGTGTGTCCCCTAGTGGTCACAGTATGTAAATGCAGTTGTTCAGTGTGTCCCCTAGTGGTCACAGTGTGTAAATGCAGTTGTTCTGTGTGTCCCCTAGTGGTCATAGTGTGTAAATGCAGTTGTTCAGTGTGTCCCCTAGTGGTCACAGTGTGTAAATGCAGTTGTTCAGTGTGTCCCCTAGTGGTCACAGTGTGTAAATGCAGTTGTTCAGTGTGTCCCCTAGTGGTCACAGTGTGTAAATGCAGTTGTTCAGTGTGTCCCCTAGTGGTCACAGTGTGTAAATGCAGTTGTTCAGTGTGTCCCCTAGTGGTCACAGTGTGTAAATGCAGTTGTTCAGTGTGTTCCCTAGTGGTCACAGTGTGTAAATGCAGTTGTTCAGTGTGTCCCCTAGTGGCTTTAGTTCTCTTTAACATTCTGGAAAGCTCTTGAAGCTTCTCTTGGTATTGTGTTATTTGAATAGGTGATATCTGATTGGTTGACTCTTATTTGCAAATTCTAAAGGAATGTTTCTTTAAAAGGAGCGCACCATGTGCTAGCACCACCTTGCTTCTTCTCTTCCTTCCGCTACTAAACCTCTGCTCCTATTACTGTCCATTTCCAATTTTCTTTCTTCTATTAGCACTTAATGAAATGATCATGAAGGAACAAGTTTTGTGCCTCTGTCCTGACTTCTGAAAGAAACTTACATTAAAAACATCAGAACCCAACATACTCCTCCTCTTCTCTGCTGCCCTGGTACAGTGAGTCACTTGCAAGAATGGTTAGCTGGCTGTTAATGAAGAGGTGTGGTGAGAAAATTGTAGTCCTACCCCAGACCACTGGAATACCAAAGGTTGGCAATCCTACTGATGCTAGTTCATGGAGATTAATAAAGAGTCGACATTTCAGGATGAGACCCTTCGTCAGGACTGGAAAGGAAGGAGGAGGAAGCCAGAGTAAGGAGGTGGGTGGAGGGGAAGGAGCACAAGCTGGCCGGTGATAGGTGAGGGGGAAGGTGGGTGGGTTAGGAAGGGGGATAAAGTAAGAAGCCGGGAGGTGATAGGTGGAAGAGGTAAAGGGTTGAAGAAGAAGGAATCTGATAGGAGAGGAGAGTGGGCCACAGGAGAAGGAGTAAGGCTTTGTTTTATTTAAAGAGAAAGAATGAAAGTTTTGAGCAATTCTAGAGGAATTCAACAAGTCAGGCAGCATCAACGGAAGAAACGAACAGTTGATGGTTCAGGCCGAGACCCTTCATCAGGACTGGAAAGGAAGGGGGAGGAAGCCAGAATAAGGAGGTGGGGGGAGTGGAAGGAGTTCAGCATAGCAGGTGAAAAGTGCAAACAGGTGAGGTGGAAGGTGGGTAGGAGTCAAGAAGCAAGGATTATACTTATAGAGTCATACATAGCATGATAAATAAGTAAACCGTACAGTTTTTGGGTCCTTCTTGCCAATGTTAGTCAGAGCCATGATAGCGTCCACCCGAACTTTCAGAGGGAGGCTGGTGGCCATAGTGCCGAACCCTGGCAACAGCTTCACAACGCTCTTGATGCTTGCTGGCTGTCCTGCGTTGCCAATGGCTTTGAGGCCCAGAGCGATATCCTCGTTGTTGTGTTGGCTGACGGCTTCGGTGAGGAGGTTATGCAAAGGCTGGAAGAGAAGGGATTCGGTTTAGAGGGGTTTACTGCCAGAAGCCACACAAGGAAAGGAACAGGAACAAAGGAAATTAGGACGAGCAACTGGGTAATGTATCCGGGTTCAATTCCCATTACTCTCTGTAAAAAGTTTGTTCATCCTTTCCATGACTCTGTGGGTTTTTCCAGATCCTTCAGTTTCCTCGCGCATCCCAAGGTGTATGGGCCTGGGTCACTCCGCTGTGGGCATGCTACGTTGGCACCGGACATTGGTGACAATTGTGGGCTGGCCCCAGCACTGTTAGTTGTTGACCCAGAAGACACATTTCACTCTAAGTTTCAATGTTTTGATGTCCTGTACGTGTGACACATAAGGACAGTCTTTATCTTTGCTTTAATCTTTATAGCTGGGTGGACACCATGGTAAGTACAGGCTGGGTGGACTGAAAGGTCCTGTGGCTACTATTTTACTACCTGCCTGTATAACCCTTCCTCTCAGTCTGAACTTAGCCAGACGGTCTTAAGCATTAACAAGAGCAAATCTGCGGATACTGGAAATCTGAGCAGCACACACAAAATGCTGGAGGAACTCGGCAGGCTGAAACATCGACTGCACTTTTGTTCCATAGAGGCTGCCTGGCCTGCTGAGTTCCTCCAGTATTTTCTGTGTGCTGGTTGGTCTTAAGCATTAAATACTTTTGTGACCTGGTGCATTCTTATCAGTTAATTAAATTCATTCTAAAGAATGGCTAATATGAGGCGGCATAATGTAAAAGTGATTGGAAAGTATAAGAAGGATGTTAGAGGTAAGTTTTTTACACCGAGAGCAGAGGGAGTGTGGAATGCACTGCCTGGGGTGGGGAGGGTGGTGGTAGACACAGATACACTAGGGACATTTAAGAGACTTTAGGCACATGGATGATAGAAAAGTGGAGGGCTATTTGGGAGAGAAGGGCCAGTGTAAGTTAGAAGGTCAGCATAACATTTTGGGTTGAAGGGACTGTACTGTACAACACTGTTCTATGTTCTATGCTTTATGTCATCCATTACGGGCGCCAGAGTAGATGGGGAGCGCGGTAACAAAATGTTTTACAGTGTCAGTGATAGGGGTTCAATTCCTCCGCTGTCTGTAATGCGTTTGTACCTTCTCCCCATCACCATGTGACATACTAACTTGAAGGATGAAGAAAAGAAGAAGAATGCCCTTAACTCCTAGTGGAGTCGTCGGGCACCGACGCGACAAGCTTTCTGCACCGATCTTATTGGTGATTGCTCATCATGTGGCGTTTCTGTAGCAGTCTCCAGTTTTTTTTTTTTTACGAGGTTGAGTTGCTAGCTCGACGCTCAACCCAGAACGGATGGAAAGCGTGCAAGGGAGCCGGCTGGATTCGAACTCGAGACCATTCACTTCGGAGTCCAGTGCTGATGCCACTACGCCACCAGCTGACCAAATTTACTTTGATTAAATTTCAAATGTTATGATTCATTAAGGAGCCTGGCAGAGGGGAAAGGGAAGGGTTGACTGAATGGACAAGTGGAGCTGGTTCACCTTCAGTACGTCATCTGGGCAGGTGGACCGTGGAGAACAGAATCTGTAGACCATGGAGCCATAGCTGAGGACTGTAGTCTTGCGAAGGAACGGGTTCTCCTTGATCATAATCAGGTCGAGGATCTCCTGCAGAGACAAAGCAAAGGTGAGGTGAAACATCTTTTAAATGAAACATCATAGATGATGCAAACCCACAGTCAAAACAGTGGTGTTTGATTTTTTTGAGGAAGTCACAAAACAAATTGATGAAGGTAGAGTGGGAGATGCGGTGAATGTGGATTTTGGACAAGGTTTTCCATGGTAGATTCCTTCAGAATGTCAGGAGGCATGGAATCCACGGAACCTTGGCTGCATGGATTCAGAATCGGCTTGCCTGCAGAAAATAGAGGGTGGTAGTAGGTGGAGCATATTCTGCCTGGAGGTTAGTGACCAGTGGTGTTCCGCAGAAATCTGTACTGGGACAACCCTGCTCTTTGTGATTTTTGTAAATGACTTGAATGAGGAAATGGAAGAGTGGGTTAGTAATTTTTCAGATGGCATGCAGGTTGGTGGTGTAGGAGATTGCCATAGGTTACAATGGTCATTGACAGGATGCAGAGCTGGGTTGAGATGTGGTAGATGGAGTTCACTCCAGAGAAGTGTGAAGTGACACACTTCGGACGGTGAATCTTGAAGGCAGATTATGGGGTTAGAGGCAGAATTCTTAGCAGTGTGGAGGAACAGAAGGATCTTGGAACCTACGTTCATAGTCCTCAAAGCTGATAAGGTGCTTAAGAAGGTGGATGGCCTGTTGACCTTTGTTAGTTGGAGGATTGAGTTCAAGAGCCGTGAGGTAATGTTGCAGCTCTATGAAACCTCGGTTAAACCACACTTCGAATATTGTGTTCAGTTCTAGCTACTTCATTATAGGAAGGTATGTAGAAGCTTTAAAGAGGGCCACAGGAAGTTTACTAAGATGCTGCCTGGATTAGAGTGCATGTCTTATGATAGTTTGAGCGAGCTAGGGCTTTTCTTTCTGGAGTGAAGGAGGATGAGAGGTGACTTGGTAGAGGCGTACAAGATGATAAGAGGCATAGACAGAGTGGACAGTCAGAGACCTTTCCCCAGGGTGGAAATGGCTAATACAAAGGAGTATAATTGGCAGAAAGTATAGTGGAGATGTTAGTGGCAGGTTTTATACACAAAAAGCAGTGCTGTGTGCAAAACCCTGACAGATTCATATTAGAGACTCATAAATCAATTGGTGGAGTAGTCTCAATGGGCTGAATGACCTATATCTTATCATCGTTTCTACTACCATTTAATAAGGGTTCTAAGAACCATGCACAACATAATTTGAGTGAATACTCACAAGTGCTAACATCATAACTTTATGGTCGGTTTTAACTTCCTGCAAGGCGAGAATCAGGATCTGAAGGACCTCCAAGCGAGAGAGCTCGGAATTTTGGATTCCGCTCTTGAGCCATTTCAGAGAGTCGAATGTTTTAGTAGCAGGCAGGGCTTCAATGAACCAACGCCTAGAGTCAAGGTACAGAACCAGAAGGTCTTGCAGTTAATAGCAAATTCCCCAAGTGTAGATCACTTTGATGTCAGAAATTAACTTGCCACTGATAAAATCATTTCATTCCTACAGGGGTTCCCAACTGGAGTCCACAGACCCCTTGCCTAGTGTTATTGGCCCAAGTAAGGTTGAGAACTGCTGCATCAACCCCTGTATCTAAAAGCGTGTAGTTCATTGAAAGCAAGTAGACAGAGTGGTGAAAGTAGGTGTTTAACGTACTGGCTTCCATCGATTAGGGCACTGACTGCAGGGCTTGGAGTCATACGAGTTGTTGCTGAGGTTGCACTTGGATTATTGTAAACACAGGAGATTCAGCAGATACTGGAAATCCAGAGGGAAACACCCAAAATGCTGGAGGAACTCAACAGACCAGGCAGGATCAATGGAGGGGAATAAGCAGACATGGTTCCGGGCTGAGAAGAGTATCCTGTAACGTTTAGGTCACCCTACTACAAGAAAGATGTGGTTAAACTGGGCAGAATGAAGGGAAAGTTCCCGAGGATGTTGCCAGAACCGGAGGGCCTGAGTTATAGGGAGGTTGAGCAAGGTCTTTATTCCTTTGAATGTAGGAGAATGAGGGGACAATCTTTTAAAAATGTTTAATATTATGAGGGGCATAATGTTGGAGGCAGCAGATGGTAACAGTGTTTACCCTGGGGTAGGGGAGACCAAAACTAGGAGGCATAGGTTTAGCGTGAGAGGGGAAAGATTTAAAAGGGACCTGAGGGGCAACTTTTTCCACCCAGAGGGTGGGGAATGTATGGAAGAGCTGCTGGAAGAAGTGGTTGAGACAATGGCAGGGGCTGGGGGGTATTACTGGAAGTTGGAGACCATGGAAAAAATGGAATGAGGGAATTAGCCAATTAAAGTGTTAGAAGTTATTCTAAGAATTAACTCTGCTTTTTTATTGGGTATTAATTTGTAGCCTGTACAGCTGCTCATTAATATACAAATAGCTAATCAAACAAACATGTGGCAGTAACTGAACGGATAAATGGTTGCACAGTGAAGTCGCAGTTAGTGCAACGCTATTACAGCTTGGGCCATTTCAGAGTTCAAAGTTCATTTCTGGTGTCGTTCATGGTCAGGAGGTTCAGTTGTTGTTCAGACCAAACATCAGAATGGGGAAGAAATATGATCGAAGTGACCTTGTTCGTTGAATGATTCTTGGTGCCAGATGGGGTTGTTTGTGGATCTCAGAAATTGCTGATCTCCTGGGATTTTCACACACAATAGTCTCGAGAGTTTACAGAGAATGGTGTGAAGAACAAAAGGAAACCTCCAGTGAGTGGCAGTTCTGTGGGCATTGTTCATGAGAGAGGTCAGAGGAGGATGGCCACACTGGTTCAGGCTGACAGGAAGGTGAAAGTAACTCAAATAACCACACGTTACAACAGTGGTGTGCAGAAGAGCATCTCTGAATGCACACATCGAATTTTGAATTGGATGGGCTACAGCAGTAGAAGACCATGAACATATACTCTGCGGCCACCTTATTTCTGGTAGAGGAGGTGACTAATCAAGTGGAGATACTCAAGAAGATAACTAATACAGGAGGTCTCTAATAAAGCGGCCACTGAGTGTAAATTTGAAAGGCAAGTAAGTATGGACTCAAAAGCCTTTGCAGCCAATCTCTGTCACTGAACAGAATTTTTATGTCACATTATAACTGGAATTTGAATTGATGACCTACCTAAACTCAGACCGGCTCTTAACCTGTGCCCAAACTTCTGATAGGGTGGTATATTCAACAGATCGAAAGAGCTCAATGAGTTTCAGGAACATTAATGGGGCATCATGATGGATTTCCTCTGTGTTGTGTTTGGCAATATGATCCAAGGTTTCTTTTATCTATAGAACACAAAACACAGGATACAGAACACTGAACATTACAGCGCAAGAACAGAACCTTCTGCCCATAATATTGTGCCAAAATGATCACATTAGTAATTAAATACCTAACTAAACCTTTCTAGTTTATCATTGTCCATATCCCTCCACTTCCTGCAGATTCACGTACCTATCTAAGAACGCTTTTTCTGCTTCAACACCACACCAGGAACCCATCACTCTTTGTGCAAAAACACTGCCCCTCACATCTCCTTTGAACTTGCCCCTCCCCCTCACATTAAATGCTTATCCTCTGGTCTTAGATGCTTCAACTCTGGGAAAGGTTATTGGATGTCTACTCTCTCTGTGCCTTTCATAGTCTCATAGCCTCATAAACCTCCATCAGATCTCCCTTCAGCTTCTGCCAAAATCCAGTTTGTCCAAAGCCCCCTTATAGCACATAATCTAGGCAGCATCTTGATAAACCTGCTCTGCACCCTCTTCGAAGCTGCAACATTCTTCCTATAATGGGGTGACCACAACTGAGAGCTGAAACATAGCTTCTTCACTCTTAAACTCAGTTCCTTGATCAATAAACACAAAAATAACATTACTACCCTATCAACCCATGCAGCTGCTTTCAGGGAGCTGTGGACTTGGACCCAAAGAGCCCTCTGTACGCCGACACAGTGTACTGTCTCTTTACACTAGATGCTCCAAAAGGCAACTCTTCACATTTGGCCAGATTAACTTCCATCGGCTATTTCTCTGCCCATATCTGTAAACTGCTGCAATTTTCTATTGTGTAAAGCAGAGCATAGAAGCACGGAGTCATTCAGTACTACAGCACAGAAACAGGCCCTTTGGCCCATCTAGTTCATGCCAAATTATTTATCTGCCTAGTCCAATCCATCCACACCCAAAATATACACCTCCTATCCATGTACCTATCCAACCCTCTCTTAAATGTTGACATCGATCCTGCTTCCACCACTTCCACCAGCAGCTTGTTCCACACTCTCACCACCAAGAACCAAGACGTTCTCCCTCATGTTCCCACTAAACATCTCACCTTTCACCCTTACCCCATAACCTCCAGCTCTAGTCTCACCCACCTTCATAGGAACAAGCCTGCCTGCATTTACCCTATCTATACCTCTCATAATACCCCTATCAAATCTCCCCTCAATCTTCTACATTCCTGAGAATAAAGTCCTAACCTATTCAACCTTTCCCTATAACTCAGGCCTCGGCAACATCCTGACATTGGGAGACAACACAATTAACTCGGAGAGTAAAGAGGCAAAGAGAACATTGGCAGGAATTACCTTAAGGACCAGGTTTTGCTCATGGATCAGGGCGAGTGGTTGCCGGAGGACGCTGCGGTCACTCTGGTACCTCAGGCTATGCCGGGTCGGGAGCTCTGGTAATGTCTGTGGTTGTTCTGAGGTGATATGCTCCAAGACGAGGCTCTGTCTGCAACGGGAAACGTTAATCAGAACCTGGGAATTTCCAGTTCAGCAGCGGAGCAAAGTCAAAGATACAAACAGAATGACTTTCGATCTGAGAACATGGAGCAGTACTGCACAGGACTTCAGCCCACAGGAGTGAAGGTGATTGACCCAAAATGATAACGTATTGGTGGCTGGTGGTGTGGAGGGCTGAGTTAGTTGATGGAGGTGTTTAAGGAAAGTAACTGTTTTTGAGTCTAGAGGTCCTGGTGTAGATGCTATGGAATCTCCTCCCCGAAGGGAGTGGGACAAAGTCCGTGAGCAGGGAGGGTGGGATCCTTCATGATGGTACTGGCCCTTTTCCAGCACCTTTCTGTATATAGCCCTTAATGGTGGGTAGGCTGGTGCTGATGATGAATTGAAGTCATTGGGAAATCAATAATCGACAGTTCGATGCCTGTCTCACTTACTTTACATCAACCCGCATTTCTCCATTCCATTCATAGAAAGGTACGTGCCGGTGCACCTCGTGGACTCTGGCTTCCTTCAGGATTGCCCCAGAAGCTGTTGGCTTCAGGATCAGGGTGGAGGTTGTTGTGGTTTGTTCGTCCTTGATATATCGCTGCAGGGAAAATAGCATCCTGGTTAATGTTCCATATATATCCACTGACAGAGTCAAACAACAAAGCTCGCCCTACCCCAGAGATAACATGAAGTGACATCCCCACTGGTTACACGATTCATAGAGTACAGAACTGCTCAAATCACTGTTCCCTAACAAATGAAGCTGTCCTTAAGTAAAATAGAAGAACATAGAACAGCACAGTACAGGCCCTTCGGCCCACAGTGTTGTGCTAACCTTTCAACATACTCTAAGATGAACCTAACCCTTCACTCCTACATAACCTTGCATTTTTCTTTCATCCATATGCCTTTCTAAGAGTCTCTTAAATGTCCCTAATGTATCTGCCTGTACTACTACCACCTGACAGGGTGTTCAACACACCCATCACTCTGTCTAAAAAACTATCTTTGCCATTCCCCTTATACCTTCCTCTAATCACCTTAAAAGTATTCTCTCTGGCATTAATATGTCTGCCCTGGGAAAAAGACACAAGCTGTCCACTCTATCTGTGCCTCTTATCAAAGTATCAGAATGTGAAAATATGGAAAATATGATTTGCAGATTCAGGCAGAACAAGCTAAATGTGCTTGTAAGGAGCTGACGTCTCATTACAACATCTCTGAGAATCTATCCTGGGTTCAACATACTGATGCAATCATGAACAAGAAATGATAGTGGCTTTATTCCATTAGAACTTTGAGGAGATTTGGAATGTCACCAAAACTCCTACAGATGCACCATGGAGAGCATCCTAACTGGTTGCATCAGCCTCTGGGTTGGAAGCCTCCGATGCACAGGTTCGGAAAAAGCTGCAGAGAGTTGTAAACTCAGTCAGTCCCATCGTGGGCACTACCTCCCCACCATTGAAGATACCGTCAAGAGAGGATGTTTCAAGAAGGCAACATCTATCGCTAAGGACTCTCACCACCCAGAACGCACCCTCTCCTCATTGCTGCCATTAAGGAGGAGGTACAGGAGCACTCTCAGCATTTTAGGAACAGCTTCTTCTCTGCTATCAGATTTCTGAATGGATAATGAAGCCACAAACATTTGATTAGCAGCGTATTTCCTATTGCAATGGATAGTGATTGCTTATTATTATGTATTACTCTGTAGTCTTGCTGCAAAACGACAAATCTTATAATACGTCACTGAAAATAAAGCTGACACTGAGACCGTGAGGGTGGATGTTCCTTCTACAGCTGTACACTGCGATGATTCTCTGACTGGACAGCACTAAGGCAGAACTAAAGATGAAGGAACTCACCAGAAAGCAGCTAGGGCAAGTTTCTGAGTACATGGTTTCAAGGTTCTTCTGGGCTGTCTCTTGGCAATTGTCCATGTTTTTGGACTTTGTTATGGTCAGACGTTCTTTTCTCTTGTCTTCCTGAATGATGTACCTTGTATGGCAGATTCCTCCAATTCCAGCCTGCACAGGTGAAGGGCAAAGTAAGTTATTGTAGAAGAGAATTTCACACATCACGGAGTCATACAGCAGGGAAACAGGCCATTTGGCCCATCTTGTCCATTCTGTCAAAAGTGCCCATCTATGGTGGTCCCATTTGCCTACATTTGGCCCAGAGCTACCTAAACATTTCCCGTCCATTTACCTGTCCAAGTGTCTTGAGGACTTTATTGCACTTGCCTCAGCCACATCCTCTGGCAGCTTGTTCCATAGACGTACTTCCCTCTGAAAAGGTTACCTCTCAGGTCACCTTTAAATCTTTCCTCTATCACTTCAAACTATTCCCAATAATTTTATACTCTTCTATCCTGGGAAAAAGATACTGCAGTCAGATTCAGATTCAATTATTTATCACATGTACATTGAGACCTACAGTGAAATACATCACTTGTATTAACATCCAGCACAACCTAAGGATTTACTGGGAGCAGCCCACAAGTGTCACCGCACGTAGCATTCCCACAATGCTCGGGAGAGCAACACAGAACACATCAAGCAACAAGGCAACACCACCAAAATAAGCTCTTATTTATGTCCCTTCTGGATTTTATAAGGTCCCCCCTCAGCTTCCTTCACTCCAGGGAAAACAGTCTCAGCCATTGAAACCAGAAGAAATAAGGGCAGAATTAGGCCATTCTGCCCATCAAGTCTGCTCTGCCTCGATAATGGCTGATTTATTTTGCCTCTCAACACCATTCTCTTGCTTTCTGTCCATAACCAAAGCCTATTCACAATTTTCTACAGATGTACCATGGAGAGCATTCCAACTGGCTGCATCACAGTCTGGTATAGATGGGGAGAGGGGCCACTGCACAGGATCAGAAAAAGCTGGAGAAAATTGTCAACTCATTGAGCTCCATCACGGGCACAAGCCTTCTCAGTATGCAGGACACCTTCAAAAGGCGATGTCTTAAGAGTGCGGATTCTATCATTAAGGACTCCCTTAGTGCTTAGTCTCATTGCTACCATCAGGGAGTAGGTACAGAAAGCTGAAGAAACACACTCAATGATTCAGGAACAGCTCCTTCCCCTCTGCCATTAGATTACTGAATGGATAATGATCCCATAAACACTACCTCACTTCTTTTATTCTCTTTTTTGCACTACATATTTAATTTAACCTCTAATTTATATATATATATTTACTGTAATTTACAGTTTTTATCATTGTGTATTGCAATGACTGCTGCAACAAATCAACAAGTTTCGTGACATAGGCCAGTGATAGTAAACCTGATTCTGAATCTCTCCAGTCTCACCTTATAACTCAATCCCTCATCTCCAAGTGTTTCTAAGCCTCTCTAATTACGTCCTTCCTTTGATCTTTCAGACTGATCAAATCTTAGTCTTATATGATGAAGATGAACTCCTGACCTCTTAGTTTACCTCATCGTGGACCTTATTGTCTGCCTGCACTACACTTTCTCTGGAGCTGAAATGCTTTACTCTGCATTCTGTTTTGTTGTATTACGTCATTGTCCAGACTGATCTGTCTGTATGATACATAAACAAAAAAAAACTTTCACTGTACATGTGACAATAATAAACTAATTACCAATTACCTATCTCCTCTATATCTAGAAACCCTACCGCTGTGAAAAAAATGATGTGCATTTAATCAAGACGGTGTGTATTTCATGTATAGAGCATTGTACAGGCCCTTCGGCCCACAATGTTGTGCTGACTCTTTAACCTAAACAACGATCAATCTAACCCTCCCACATAGCTCTCCATTTTTCATTTATCCATGTGCCCATCTAAGAGTCTCAGAAATGTCCCTAATGTATCTACCTCTGTAACTTCCCTGGCAGTGTGTTCCACACACTCAGTACTCTCTGTGTGAAGAACTTAACCCTGACATTCCCCCATACTTTCCACCCATTACCTTAAAATTATGTCCCCTTGAATTAGCCATATTCCTCCCATCTCTGCAGATTCACGTACCTATCTGAGAGAACTTTACAGCATGTTGTGCTGACCTTTTAACCTAGTCTAAGATTTAACCTCTCCCTTCACATAGCCTCAATTTTTCTATCATCCACGTGTCTATCTAAGAGTTTCTTAAATGTCCTTAATCTACCCCTTTTCCTTCTACACAGCCCAAAACCAAAAGTATAGAGATGGACAGCAGATGGTTACCTCCTGTAAATCATAAAAGTTCTGCGACTTTTTGATGGTGATCTGGAAGATGTTGATAATGCCTTTGTGGATGTTCAGGATGCTATCAGGCAGGCTAGCTGGTGAGAAGATGGCTCCCACCCGTCCACTACTGTACTCGAACTTCACGGGCTTGGTCAATTGTGGAGCTAATCGTGCGGTCAGCTTCCGGGCAGAGATGAATGGATCTTTCGGCCATACTCCAGTGAGCTCTCGAATCCAAGGATCTACAATCTGAGAAAGCAGGTTGCACTTAGTGAAAGCTGACTTAATGCTAAAACAACCTTCTGACTCCACACTTTAGACTCAATCTGTTACACATAGAGGCGTAGAACACTACGGGAAAGAAACAGGCCTCTCTGCCTACCTAGTGTATGCCAAACTTGTTTTCTGCCTAGTCCCATCTACCTGCACCCAGATCAAAGGCTTCCATAACGCTCTTATCACCTAGCTATCCAAACTTCCCTTGAGTTTGTCATTTGCTACTTTGGCTGTTGGAAGTTAAGCTTGAATTGGGCTTCCAACTTTCCATAACACTTCCCATTCTGAATCCTCTTCACTTAACTTTGCCTGGTCTGGCTACTGCCCTTTAGTGCATCATTTGATTAAGTTATCTTTGGCATTATAGAGCCATACAATAGAGAAACAGGCCAATCAGCCCATCAAGACTGTGCTCACTATCAGGCATCTGCTATACTCAGCCCATTTACCAATACATTTTGACATAGTATTTATTTATTTATTTTCATTTTATTTAGAGATACAGCACAGAACAGGCCCTCTGTGGCCGAGACACACTGCCCTGCAACACACCTATTTAACCCTAACCTAATTATAGGACAATTTACAATGACCAATTTCCCCACTAACCCGTATGTCTTTGAAAGCAGAGCTCCTGTAGGATTCACACACAGTTCATGGGGAGAATGTACAAACTTCTTGCAGATGGTGCTGGAATTGAACTCTGAACTCCAGAACTCCTGAGCTGTAATGGTATCATGCTAACCACTGGTGCCAAGCTTCAAGACCTGGGTCCTGGATCAGCAACTAGATCCTCAACTTCACCATCAGCAGACCTCCGAAACTGAGGATCAATCGCCACATCTACACATTGACCAGCGACACAGATCCTTCTCCAGGCTTGTGTTGGTTCCCTGCTCCACTCTCTAGACACGTGTGTGACTGTGTGGTTAAATACACCTTCAAAGCTGTCTTGAAATTCACCGTGGATACTGATGATGGACACATCACCGGTGGTGACAAACCTGGTTACCAGAGTAAGATAGGCTGCCAAGCTGAGTTGTGTGGCGACAACTTTGAGCCTCTAGCTCAATATCAGCAAAACTAAAGAGCTGATTGTCATCTCAGCAAGGGAAAGGAGGATGAGCGTACACAAATCTATATTGGGGAAATATCAGTGGAGAGAGTAAGCAGCTTTAAACTCCTGGGTATTAACATATCAGATGATCTGTCCTAGGCCTGGCACACAGATACAAACACAAGGAAGGTGTACCAGCATCTTTACTTCCTTAGGGGGTTACGGAGGTTTGGCTTGTCACAAAACACACCAACTAACTTCTACAGATGTGCATTTGAAGTAGAACTGGACGCATGACAGTCTGGTGCAGGAATTCAAATGTGCAGGAGCATCCGAAGCTGCAGAGAGTAGTGGACTTTGCTTGATATATCATGGGCACATCCCTCCCCACCATCGGACATATCTAGAGTAGGCACTGCCTCAAGAAGGCAACAGCCATCATGAAAGATCCCCTTCGTCTGAGCCATGCCATTGTCTCTCAGCTCCCATCATTCAGGAGGTACAAAAGCTGCTTCCCTTCAACCATTCGCTTCTTGAACCAACCAGCACAACCCTAACCACTACAGTGTGACAAGTTCAAACACTTTACACTCAAAACGGGCAGTTTTTGCTGTGATTGTGATCTTCCTTGTATAACCTGCTCCAGTTCCGTTTTCCTGTGAACACTCCCTATCGGATGCTCTGTGCCCGAGGTGCTGCTGCAAGTACGTTTTTAATAGCTCTTGTGCACATGACAGTAAACCTGACTTTGCTAGCAAGAAGATCAAGAATCTTATACCTAAGTTTGCTGATAGCACTGTGTGGGCAGTGAAGAAGATGGAGGAATCATTCAAGGGGGATTGCTGACCCAAGAACTGGGAGGCAGAACAAGATGTGGTATCGTTCAGAGGGAAGAAAAAAGTGAATGATCTTGTAAGTACTGAGAGACTGAAAGCTGTTGGAGGGACTCAGGGTGCCCTTGTACACAAACACACCAGGGCATAGATTTAAGGCCTGAAGTGAGGGATTTGAAAGAGAAACCAGGGGCAGCTACTTTACGTAAAGGGTGGTGCATATTATAGGAAACATCTTCCCCACATCCACTATACCCAGAACCTGTCACTAATACTCTTTGTCTGTGATGCTGCACCTGTACATACATGGACTTGTGCATAAGACAATACACTCAGCTTTGACCTTTGATGAAGCTCGCCCATCCATTTTGACAGATCAGGATTTGCAGAGAGCTGGACTTACTTGCAGAAGGTACTGTCTCTGTCCGATGCCCCTGATTTTCACTTTACAGTTTAACCTCACGCCAGCTTTGGTCAACCCTTTTTCAGGCGGCCCAGTCAGAATCAGGCCTTCATACCTATAGATGTGCAGGCTGTTTTCGGAGAATGTGGGGTCTGCGCAAAGAGAAGCAGAAAGTGTAATAACAACTTAAATCAAATCTGTCAGAAAGGCTATGACATTTTGAGGAGGCCCTCCGTTGGTCAGCGTTGACCACAGACGTTGCATTCTAGCTATTATAGCCAGTATGCAAGCCAGGGCAGTACGATGTGAAAAGCGACCTATTGTTGCTCATGCAGGAAGCTTCCCTTCTCCACATAGTTGATGAATCCAAAGGAACGGCAGAGACCAATACAGTTTGGCACCAGCGTGTTGCAAGAGTTGCCAGTCAACATTGAACTCAATGCCTTTAGGGACTCCAGCTTATTAAGATTTTTCTTCAGGCTTTACTCCTGAAGCCTTCCCCATTTAATAGAAGTGGGTATAGCCACAAGGCAGCGGGGGTTTAGGATCAGAGTTTTCCTTCTCCGAGATGAGCTGCCAACCACGGCTTACAAGCCAGATCTGCCCAGAGCAACAGGTTTAGGGTGCCAGTAACCCGCCTTTCCCCTTCCCCTGCTAATAGAAGTGGCTCCCCCAGGCTTAGTAGTGAAGCTACACGTGAGGGTCAGAAGCTGGACTTGGTTGTAAAAGAAGTTATTTGAGATGCATGTCATTGAGAGCATTTAATAGGTAGTGGGAGCTTGTCCCCACTATGACAACCTTAAAAACCTGCATGACAACTTTAAGTTTATGACATTAGACAAGAGGAAGTAGACACGTACCATATCTGCTTGTATGTTCACTCCCTGGAAAGAAAGTAACAAGCAGAAATAAGCATCAGAAATGAATGAGTCTTCATAATTTTAGATCTGAAAGTTTGCAAAGTAGTTTAAAGCCTTAACTTACCCACTAAGGCGAGACACAAGAAGAAGACGAAGGATTTCATGTTGAGTCTGAGTTCTATTAGGTTTGCCTTCCAATATATAGCCCGTCACCACTGGGTCAGGTGACCGCTAGCGATCACCAGAATTGCTGAGCAATCCACTTCTTATCAGAATCAAAGTCCATCATCTTGGAACAAATGGATCTATTTGAACGAAATAATGAAGAGAAGAAAACGATCGATTGGACTACCAACTATTGAGTCTCCATAGATAAATTTGTCAGCCTCGCTTCATTTAGTGAAATAATTCTGCGATGAAAGATTTTAATGAAAATAACTTTAACTAAGTTAACCGTCAGTGGATGATGTTTCACATCATGGGACCCAAAAGGTTATGGTGACCGAGTGAGATCAAGATAATTTGGTGCTTATCAGCCTGATGACTAGGTGACATGCCCTATTGACTTTGGCAAGATTTGCATTGGATTGAAATTATCTTTTTGAAAAGACAAACAGGGAAGCTTGTATCCCTCAGTCTTGTATCCAACAGGAGTGTGGGCAATTTTAAGCATGTAAAACATGGAACATTACAGAACAATACAGGCCCGTCGACCAGAGAGGACACAGCCTCAGAATAGAGTGGCATCCTTTCAGAACAGAGAAGAGGAGGAATTTCTTTAACCAGAGGGTGGTGAACCTATAGAATTCAGCGCCACACACAGCTGTGGAGGCCAAGGCATTGGGTACATTTAAAGTGGAGGTTGATGGATTCCCCATTAGTTAGGGTGTCAAAGTTTATGGAGAGAAGGTAGGAAAATGGGGCTGAGAAGGAAAATACGGTAGCATAGCAGTGAACGTGATGTAATTACAGCTCGAAGCATCAGAGTTCTGAGTTCGACCCTGGCATACTCCATAAGGAGTCTGTATGTCTCTCCATGGAATGTATGGGCTTCCTCTGGGTGCTCTGGCTTTCTCCCACAGTCCAAAGACGTAACCATTAGTAGGTTAATCAGTGATTATAAATTGTGCTGTGATTAGATTAGGGTTTATTTGGGTATTGTTGGGCAGGTTTCCTTCCCGCACAATCATGGATAAGTCCTACACATTCTACAGATCTACTGATATATCCTGCCCTGTACTGCTGCCGCAAAACAACCAACTTCCTGACATATATCTGTCACGTTAAAGCTGATTTAGATTCTGTCTTAGAATTTAAGGTTGTCAGTTAAAGAAGGACACAATTAGAAGAAGCAGCAACCCCTTCACCGCAATTATTCTGAACAATGGTGCTCCGCAAGGTTGTATCCTGCACATTGTTGGGCCAGATTCAGCTCTAACTCCATCTACAAAGGGAAAAGTGCTAGGAAAACTGAAAGGTTTTAAGGTGGAAAAGTTACAGGGCCAGGTGGACTGCATTCCAAAGAGGTTGCTGTAGAGATAACAGATGCATTGGTCATGATCTTTGAAGAATCACTTGATTCTGGCATGGTCCCGGAGGATTGGAAGATTGCAAATGTCACTCCACTCTTTAAGAAGTGTCGAATACAAAAGAAAAGAAATTATAGGCCAGTTAGATAACATCAGAGGTTGAGAAAATGTTGGAGTCTATTATTAAGGACGAGGTTTCAGGGTATTTGGAGACTAATGATAAAATCAGTCATCGTCAGCATGGTTTCTGTGAAGAGAAATCTTACCTGATAGACAATAGACAATAGGTGCAGAAGTAGACCATTCAGCCCTTCGAGCCTGCACCCCCATTCTGAGATCATGGCTGATCATCTACTATCAATACCCGGTTCCTGCCTTATCCCCATATCCCTTGATACCCTTATCCATAAGATACCTATCTAGCTCCTTCATGAAAGCATCCAGAGAATTGGCCTCCACTACCTTCTGAGGCAGTGCATTCCAGACCCCCACAACTCTCTGGGAGAAGAAGTTTTTCCTTAACTCTGTCCTAAATGACCTACCCCTTATTCTCAAACCATGCCCTCTGGTACTGGACTCTCCCAGCATCTGGAACATATTTCCTGCCTCTATCTTGTCCAATCCCTTAATAATCTTATATGTTGCAATCAGATCCCCTCTCAATCTCCTTAATTCCAGCATGTACAAGCCCAGTCTCTCTAACCTCTCTGCATAAGACAGTCCGGACATCCCAGGAATTAACCTCGTGAATCTATGCTGCACTTCCTCTATAGCCAGGATGTCCTTCCTTAACCCTGGAGACCAAAACTGTACACAATACTCCAGGTGTGGTCTCACCAGGGCCCTGTACAGATCTGTTAGAGTTCTTCAAGGAAGTAACAATCAGGGTGGACAAAGGAGAGGCAGTGGATGGCATTTACTTGGATTTCCAGAAGGTATTTAATAAGGTGCCACACATGAGGTTACTTAACAAGATAAAATTCCATGGTGTTACAGGAAAGACACTGGCATAAATAGAGGAATGGCTGACAGGCAGGAGGCACTGAGTGGGAATAAAGGGGGCCTTTTCTGGTTGGTTGGCTGCCAGTGACTAGTGGTGTTCCTCAGAGGTCAGTATTGGGACCGCTACTTTTCACGTTGTTTGTCAATGATTTGGATAGTGGAATTGATGGCTTTGTGGCAAAGCTTGCAGATGATACAAAGACAGGGGAGAGGTAGGTAGTGCTGAGGAAGCAATGCGATTGTAGTAAGACTTAGACAAATTGGAAGAATGGGTAAAAAAGTGGCAGATGGAATACAATGTTAGAAAATGTATGATAACGCATTTTGGTATAAGGAACAATAGTGTGAACTATCATCTAAATTGGGAAAAGGTTAAAGCATCAGGGGTGCAGAAGGACTTAGGAGTCCTTGTGCAAGACTCCCAGGAGGTTAATTTTCAGGTTGAGTCTGTGGTAAAGAAGGCAAATGCAATGTTGACTTTTAATTCAAGAGGAGTAGAATATAAAAGGAAGGAGATAATGCTGAGCCTTTGTAAGACACCAGTCAGGCAGCACATGGAATATTGTCAACAGTTTTGGGCCCCATATCTCAGAAAGGATATGTTGTCATTGGAAAGAGTCCAGAGGACGTTTACAAGAATTATTCTGGGAATGAAGGGGTTAACATATGAGGAGCGTTTGGCAGCTTTGGGCCTGTACTCACTGGGATTTAGAAGAGTGTGTGGGGATCTCATTGAAATCTACTGGATGTTGAAAGGACTAGATAGGTTGGATTTGGAGAGAAGGTTCCTATGGTGAGGGTATCCAAGACAAGAGGGCACAGCCTCAGAATTGATAGGTGACCCTTTAGAATGGAGTTAAGGAGGATTTTTTTTGGCAGAGAATAGTGAATCTGTGGAATGCTCTGCCACAGACTGCGGTGGAGGCCAAGTCCCTGCGTATATTGGGGACAGCTCTGGATCTATCCTCCAGGTCTATTCCCGAAGCCTTCCCCATGAGTGAGTATAGCAAGATTCAGCATGATATTTAAAACTCTGACAAACTTCATAGCCCTCTACTTTTCTAAGCTTCATGTCCCCCTCCAGGAGTCTCTTAAAAGACCCTATCGCTTCTGCCTCCACCTCTGTCACTGGCAGCCCATTCCATGCATTCACCACTCTCTGCGTAAAATACTTACCCCTGACATCTCCTCTGTACCTACTTCTAAGCACCTTAAGAATGTGCCCTCTGGTGTTAGCCACTTCAGTCTTGGGAAAAAGCCACTGACTATCCAGACGATCAATGCCTCTCATCATCTTATACATCTCTGTCAGGTCACCTCTCATCCTCCGTCGCTCCAAGGAGAAAAGGCCGAGTTCGCTCAACCTATTCTCATAAGGCATGCTCCCCAATCCAGGCCACATCCTTGTAAATCTCCTCTGCACCCTTTCTATAGTTTCCGCATCCTTCCTGTAGTGAGGTGACCAGAACTGAGCACAGTACTCCAAATGGGGTCTGACCAGGGTCCTATATAGCTGCAACATTACCTCTCGGCTCTTAAACACAATCCCATGGTTGAAGAAGGCCAAAACATCTTAACCACAGAGTCAGCCTGTGTAGCAGCTTTGAGTGTCCTATGGACTCGGACCCCAAGATCCCTCCGATCCTCCACACTCCCAAGAGTCTTACCATTAATAATATATTCTACCATCATATTTGACCTACCAAAATGAACCACTTCACACTTATCTGGGTTGAACTCCATCTGCCACTTCTCAGCCCAGTTTTGCATCCTATCCATCCACTGTAACCTCTGACAGCCCTCCACACTATCCACAACACCTCCAACCTTTGTGTCATCAGCAAACTTATCATCCTTCCACCTCCTCATCCAGGTCATTTATAAAAATCACGAAGAGAAGGGGTCCCAGAACAGATCCCTGAGGCACACCACTGGTCTCTAGTTTTCATGCAGAATATGACCCATCTACAACCACTCTTTGCCTTCTGTGGGCAAGCCAGTTGTGGATTCACAAAGCAATGTCTCCTTGGATCCCATGCCTCCTTACTTTCTCAATAAGCCTTGCATGGGCTACCTTATCCCGAGCTGTAATAACATTGCATGTTTTTTTTACTGGAGAGTGGTGGATGTCTAGAACATGCTTCCCTGGTGTGGTGGTAGATGCACTTGCATGAGAGGCTTTTAAGAGATGTTTAGGTAGACGTATGAATGTGAGGAAGATGGAGAGATTCGTTTTTAGGGTTTTTAAATGTACTTTTTAAGCTGGTTGAGCACATTGTGGGCTGAAGGGCCTGTTCCTGTGTTGTACTGCTCTATGTCTATGTTCTATTAAATGCTCCCAATGGCATGTGTCTCTAACGGCCTCTGACAACCAAGTCCAGCTCCTGGTCTTCACCTGTGGCTTAGCTACTAAACCCGGCAGGACCATTTCTACTGAAGGGGCAAAGGCGGGTTACTGGTGCCTTAAAACCAGACGTCGGGCATTTGGGGCTCATCAGCCGTGGTTGGCAGCTCACATAGGAGAAGGAAAACTCTGATCTCAAACCTCCGCTACCTTGCAGCTATACTTATTCATGGGGAAAGCTTCGGGAGTAAACCTGGAAGACAGATCCAGACGTGAGTCCCCAAGGCAGTCCTATATTGAATGAATTGGTTGGACAGAGTAGATGTGGAAAGGCTGTTTCCCTTGGTGGGTGAGTCCAGGACAAGAGGTCACAGTCTTAGAATTAGCGGGTACCCATTTAAAACAGAGATGAGGAGAAATGTTTTTAGCCAGAGGGTCGTGGATTTATGGAATTCATTGCCACATATAGCTATGGGAGGCCCGGTCATTGAGGGTTGTTAAGGAGGAGATTGACAGGTATCTAATTAGTCAGGGTATCAAGGGATAGGGGAAAAGCCGGAAATTGGAACTAGACAGGAGAATAGTTTAGCTCATGGTGGAGTGGTGGAGCAGACTTGATGGGCTGAATGGCCTACTTCTGCTCCTTTGTCTTGTGATCTTGTGATCGGCAACTCCTGGGTTGCTGCTGGTGCCAAACTATACTGGTCTTGCCGTTTCTTTGGTTTCATCAGATACATGGAGAGGGGGATCTTGTTACATGGGCAACAGCTTGCTCTCCATTTTGTACTGCCCTGGGTAGGGTATCTAGACAGCTAGGATGCAACATCCATGTCAAACCTGACCAACAGCCTCCAAATAAACTCCCCTTACCAGCCTGATTTTCAAATGCTGGTAAGACTGCATCCAGTAACTTTCCTTCCGCTGCCGTTGGACTCATCGGCCTCTACTCCCAGCTGCCAATATGTGAGAATGATTGACAGGTAGGCACCATCAAAGATAGATTAACAAATGCCTTCTAAACAGAGTAAAAGCCAAATGTGATGCCAGTGGGTCATCGTGCCCATGCAAATACTGAGAACATAACAGTTCAAGGTTGTTGGATAGAGTAGATGTGGAAAGGTTGTTTCCCTTGGTGGGTGAGTCCAGGACAAGAGGTCACTGTCTAAATTGTTATTCTACAATGTTCTAAACTCTGCAGGTGAGTGTGGGAGGGAGCTGGAACTGTCCCCTGATAGGTAAACACCATCTGCCAGACTGCTATAGGGAAAATGAAGAGAAAGCTTTAATCAGAGAAGGAAAACAAAACCGTATCTGAAATCCCCAAACCACTAAATGTTTTCTTGGAAACTTTGTGGCATAATAAGGGCAGATTGCAAGGAAAATGAGGAATAAATAGTTGAATTGTCTGGGTGGCGTGCAAAACAAAGATGCTCCCTGTAGCTTGGTATATGTGGCAACAATAAACTGGTTGACAATTACCTTATTAAGGCTGAGGTAAATAATTTCTTGAAACTGTTATTAAAATGAAACAACACATGACATTCATGAGTTCCGTGAAGGGACGGACAAGCCAAAGCTTTGAAGGACTTATTAGAACTTCTCAGATTAAGGACAGATTGAAGACTTTGATCTGCGACACGGCACATAATGATGGTGATGACGATTTCTTAAAAATAATACATATCTTCCATTTGCCTCTTGGAACTGGGTTGAAGAAGACATTGGGACAGCTCTATCACTGGATCTCCGTGTGGAACAAGCTAGCATATTCCATCATCCAAATCCGTCTGGACCAGTATGTCTCTCATAGCACAACATGAAAACAGTTCCTTCAGCCCATTCTGATCACAGTTAGTCTCTACACATTTGCAATTAGCTCATTACCCTCCAAACCACTCCTCTCCATGTACCTAACCAAATGCCTCTTAAATGCTGTGATTGTACCCACCTCAACTTCTTTTGGCAGCTCACTACCCACTGTATAAAGAAGTAACTTTTCACATCTCTTATAAATCTCTCCCCTTTTATCTTCTCATTTTAGGCTCCTTAACCCTGGAGAAAAGACAAAGAATGTCTGTCTACCTGATCTGCAATACTCAGGGTTTTATAAACTTCTATGAAGTCACCCCTCACTCTCTTGCACTCCAGGGAATAAGGACCCAACATGACCAGCATCTCCCTATACCTCAGGCCCTCTAGTCCAGCAGTGTCCTTGTACAACTCTCCTGCACCCCCTCCAGCTTGACAATGCCTTTCCTGTAACAGGGTAACCAAAACAGCACTCAGTACTCCAAATGCGCCCTCACGAACGACTTGTTTAACTACAATATACTGTCCTTGCTTCTAAACTCAATGCCAACATGCTGAACGACTGCTTCCCCACCCTGTCTACTGGCACAACACCTTTCAACAAACTGTGCACTTGTACTGGGAGTTATACACTTTGGAATCTTGTGGTCCATATCCGCAGATCCCACAACTTTGCCACGCAAGTTGATAGAGTGGTGAAGGCGGTGTATGGTGTGTTGGCCTTCATTAGTTAAGGTATTGACTTTGAAAGGTGTGAGACATTGTTGAAGCTCTGTAAAACTCTGGTTAGACCACATTTGGAGTATAGTGTTCAGTTCTGGTCACCTCATTACAGGAAGGGTGTGGAAGCTTTAGAGAGGGTGTATAGGAGATTCACCAGGATGCCACCTGGGTTAGAGAGGATGCAGAGGAGATTCACCAGGATGCTGCCTGGGTTAGAGAGGGTGCAGAGGAGATTCACCAGGATGCTGCCTGGGTTAGAGAGGGTGCAGAGGAGATTCACCAGGATGCCGCCTGGGTTAGAGAGGGTGCAGAGGAGATTCACCAGGATGCCACCTGGGTTAGAGAGGGTGCAGAGGAGATTCACCAGGATGCCGCCTGGGTTAGAGAGGGTGCAGAGGAGATTCACCAGGATGCTGTCTGGATTAGAGAGCGTGTCTTATAAGGAAAGTTTGAGTGAGTTTGGGCTTTTCTCTTTAGGGCAATGGAGGATGAGAGGTGACTTGAAAGAGGAATACAAGATGAAAAGAGAATATAAGATCATAAGGCAATAGACACAGGAAAAGAATCAGGCTAGTCAGCCCATCGAACCAGCTCTGCCATTTCATCATGGCTGATCCCAGATCCCACTTATCCCTATTCTCCTACTTTCTCACTATATCCTTCGATGCCCGGACCGATCAGAAAACTATAAACATCCACTTTAAATATACCCACAGACTTGGCCTCCACTGCAGTCTGTGGCAAAGCATTCCACAGATTCTCCACTCTCTGGCTAAAAAATTTCCTCCTTACCCCTGTTCTAAAGGCTCGCTCCTCAGTTTTGAGACTGTGCCTTCTAGTTCTGGATACCCCCCACCAGAGGAAGCATCCTCCTCGCATCCACGCTATCTAGTCCTTTTAACATTCAGTAGGTTTCAATGAGATCCCCACGCATTCTTCTAAAATCCAGTGAGTACAGGCCCAAAGCTACCAAACGCTCCTCAGATGTTAACCCCATTCATTCCCAGAATCATCCTTGTGAACCTCCTCTGGATTCTCTCCAATGACAACACATCCTTTCTGAGATATGGGGCTCAAAATTGTTATATACTCCAAGTGCAGCCTGACTTAGTCAGCATTATCACTTTGCTTCTATGTCCTACTCCTCTTGAAATAAATGCCACTATGCATTTACCTTCTTTACCACAGACTCAACCTGTAAAGTAACCTTCTGGGAGTCTTGCACGAGGACTCCTAAGTCCCTCTACACCTCTGATGCTTTAACTTTCTCTCCAGTTAGATAACAGTCTGCACTGCTGTTCATTTTACCAAAATGCATTATCATACATTTCCTGTATTCCATCTACCACTTTTTTGCCCATTCTTCCAATTTGTCTGTCCTGCTGTAATCGCATTGCTTCCTCAGCACTACCTACCCCCCCACCTACCTTTGTATCATCCATAAACTTTGTCACAAAGCCATCAATTCCATTATCTAAATCATTGACAAACAATGTGAAAAGTAGTGGTCCCAATACTGACCCCTGAGGAACACCACTAGTCACTGGCAGTCAACTAGAAAAGGCCCCTTTTATTCCCACTCACTGCACCTGCCTGTTAATCATTTCTCTATCCATGCCAGTATTTTTTCTGTAACTCCATAGGATTTTATCTTGTTAAGCAGTCTCATGTGTGGCACCTTATCAAACACCTTCTGAAAATCCAAGTAAATGACATCCACTGCCTCTCCTTTGTCCACCCTGCTTGTTACTTCCTGGAAGAACTCAAACAGATCTGTCAGGCAAGATTTCCCTTTACAGAAACCATGCTGACTTTGACTGCTTTTATGATTAGTATCCAAGTCCCTTGAAACCTCATCCTTAATAATAGAATCCGACACTTTCCCAGTCACTAAGGTTAGGTTAAATGGCCTTTAATTTCCTTCCATTTCCCTTCCTCCCTTCTTAAAGAGTGGAGTGACATTTGCAATCTTCCAGTCCTCCGGGACCATGCCAGAATCAAGAGACTCTTGAAAAATCATGACCAATGCATCTGTTATCTCTTCAGCAACCTCTCTCAGGACTCTGGGATGTAGTCCATCTGGTCCAGGTGACTTATCCACCTTAAAACCTTTGAGTTTGCTGAGCACTCACTCCTGCCCCCAAGACATTCATGGACGTCTGGCACACTGCTAGTGTTTTCCACAATGAAGTTTGATGTAAAGTATCCATTAAGTTCATCTGCCATTTCTTTGTCTCCCATTACTACCTCACCAGCATCATTTTCCACTGGTCCAATATCAACTCTCACCTCCCTTTTATTATTTACATAACTGATTTTTTTTTAGTATCCTGCTTTATACTATTAGCTAGTTTGCCCTCATATTTCATCTTTTCCCTTCTTATAGCTTTTTTAGTTGCCTTTTGTTGGATTTTAAAAGCTTCCCAATTATCCAACTTCCCACTCACTTTTGCTACCTTATATGCCCTTTCCTTGGCTTTTATGCAGTCCTTAACTTCCTTTGTCAACCACAGTTGTCTTTCCTGCCATTTGAGAACTTCTGTGATAGATACCTATCCTGTGCCTTGTGAACTATTCCCAGAAACTTCAGCCATATTGCTCTGCCGTCATCCTTCAATCCACCTGGGCAAGCTCCTCTCCTATGCCTCTATAATTCCCTTTATTCCATTGCGATACTGAAACATGTGACTTGTGCTTCTCCCTCTCAAATCGCGGTATGAATTCAATCATATTATGATCACTGCCTTTTAAGGGTTCCTTTATTTTAATCTCCCTCATTAAAATCTGGGTTATTACACAACACCCAATCCTGAGTAGGCTCAAGCACAAGCTGCTCTAAGAAGCCATCTCACAGGTATTCAACAAATTCCCTCTCCTGCGATTTGGCCCCATCCTGATTTTCCCAATACGCTTGCATGTTGAAGTCCCCCATTATAATTGTGTCATTACCCTTATTACCTGCCATTTCCAGCTCGAAGAGGAGAAGATCAAGTGGACAGGGTCCTAATGCGAGGTATAATCTGCTGTTTGGACAATCTAAATGCCAATCCATAAAGACTAGAAAGGCAGGATGTCGAGAGTCAGACAAGGTTGGATCACTCTGGGTGCCAAGCCAATTTGAAGAAGTTGAGATCAGTTTCTTCGGCAGCAAAATCTAGGCCCGGAGCGATTCGCTGGCGGCGAGGTCCAGGTCTGGGTCCGGGTCCCTTGGGGTGCGAGGTTCAGACAATTTAAATTCCAGCCCAGGTAGTCTGGGGGCTTCCCTCTGCACAACACTAAGGCAGCGAGACTGCCCCGGCTGCTGTGCTTTACATCTGTGAACTTTGCCACAATTTGGCCTGCTAATATACTGAGGCTTGGGGCCTTCCCTGGGCTGCTCTGGGGATTTGGATCTAAGGACTCAATTTGGTTCAGAATGCCGTTGTTGTTGCTCGCTTCTACTGTTATATGATTTGTTTTGTGATTCTTTCTCTTTTGCTGTGAGCACTGGGGGGGTTGGTCTTTTTTTCAAATTGGGTTCTTCGCTTAGCGACTGTCTGTTAAATAAACAAATCTCAAAGTTGTATAATTTATACACTCTTTGATAATAAATGCACTTTGCAACTTTCAAACTTTGAAACTTTAGATGGTAATGGCTAATATGAGTGGGAATAATTGAAGGTGATCAGATGAAAGTATAACGGGGAGGTCGGAGGTAGGTTTTCTTACACAGAGAGTGGTGGGTGCGTAGATCACACTGCCAGAGAAAGATACATTAGGAGCATATAAGAATCTCTTAGACAGGCAGATGGATGATAGAAAAATGGAGGGTTATAGGCTCTGTGGAAGGGAAGATTTCGATTGATCTTGGAGTGGGTTAAAAGGGTGGCACAACATCACGGGCTGAAGTGTCTGTACTGTGGTGTAGCGTTCTATGTTCTATCTTCTATTTTTTACAACACTTATCAGTGCCCAACCATTCACTGTACATATCCTACCTCGGTGCAAATGTCCAAAATGCACCTCACACTTCACATTTAACTATGTCAAAATAACTTTTGCCCACCTCCCCTACTGATCAAGGTCTCTGTAATTCATTGTAATCCGCTCACAAATGGCACCACGGTTGTGTGGCGATTAGTGTGATGCTACTACAGCTCGGGGCAGTGGATTTCAGAGTTCAATTCTGGCATCCTCCTTAAGTGTCTCTGTATACCCTCCTCGTGTAATGTGTGGATTTTCTCCGGGTTTGGTTTCCTCACACAGTCCAAAGATCTACCAGGTAGGTTAACTGGTTGTGGTGAACTACATATACCTGTCTGGACATGCCCCCCCACCCCCCGCTGACTGCTCCTGTGGCTCCTCCCACAGACCCCGGTATAAAGGCGATTGAGGCCTGAGCCCGGCCCTCAGTCTCCAGGATGTAGCATGGTGGTCAATTGCTGCTTGTTCTTTCTTCCAGTCAATAAAAGCCGATATCTCGCCTCACGTCTCAGAGAGTTATTGATGGTGCATCACTGGTCTTTGTAAATTGTCTCGTAATTTGGTTCGGCTTAAATTGGCGGTGTTGGGGGTTGCTAGGCGTTGTGGCTCAAAGGGCCGGAAAGGCCTGTTCAGCCCTGTATCTCTAACTAAAGTAAAATCAATAAACCATGAACAGGATTCCGTAACTCAGTAACATCTGTAAGCGTGCTAATTGAACTGTGGATCTTCAATCTCTCCTGGCACAGACATACAAGGTTAGAAAGATAAAACACCACAGACTCAGTGAGACTGAAATTAAGAACAACAGATGCTGTGGAATCTGACAGGTCAGGCAGCACCTGTGGAAGGAGAAACACCTTACTCCCTGAGGAGAGTTAGGATGTCACCAACTTTCTACAGACATTCCGTGAACAGCATTCTGACTGCTGGCATAACAGCTTGCTTTGGAGGCTGACAGACAAGATGAACCACCAGCAACCTACCCTCAGTGTTCCTAACAGGCAGCGTCGGAACCGAACAGGGGTCACTGGTGCGGTAATAGCATTACACTGACCATGCCAACCCCCACTTGCTCTGCCTCGTTATGGGAAGTGTGGGACTATATATTCCAATAGTGGAATGTGTATATTCTGTGTTCCTACACTGAGGGTACATCCGGACTAGGGTTCAGGTGAATGACACACAGCACATTGAGACCACCCGTAAGGCCACAGCCTCACAGACCTGGAGACCCATGTTTGATCCCAGCCTCCGGAGCTGTCTACGTGGGGTTTGCACGTTCACCCTGTGACCATGTGCATTTCCCCTGGGTGTCCTGGTCCCTCCCACATCCCAAAGATGTGTGCGTCGGTGGGTTAACTGGCCAGTGTAAATTGTCCCCGGTGTGTGGGTGAGGGGTGGAATCTGTGGGGGCGGGGAGAATGAAATGAGCTGAGTGTAATTGTCAGCACATACTCGATGGGCTGAAGGCCCTGCCTCAAAGCTACACCTCACCGTGATTCTATGTTCTGATGAAGCTTCTGGAATGGAAGCCATCTGATCCACTGTTTATAGAAATTTCTATTTTAAATGCAGTTTCCAGGCTTTGAGACGTTTGTTAATCTTTAAATACTTAATACACTTGCTTACTCACATCATGCACAGTAGAGAGCATCCTAGCAAGGTGCCTCACTGTGTGGTACGGAAACTGCGGTATACAGAAAGATGCTGGAAAAGGCCCAGTAAGGATCCCACCCTCCCTGTTCTCAGATTGTTTGTCTCAGTCCCATCAGGGAGGAGGCTACGTAGGACCACCAGCCTCAAAAACAGTTACTTTCCCCAAGCAGTGAGGCTGATCAACACCTCTGCCCACTAACCCACCCCTCCACACCCCCAACCACCACTACTTCATCATTTCCTGTCAGTCACCTTATGTACAGACACTCCTGTGCCTAGCGTCACTTTATGGACATACAATCAATGTATGTATGTAATCTATCTTATGTATTTATATTTATAGCGTTCTTTATCTTATTCTGTTTGGCTTTGTGCTGCATGGATCTGAAGTAACAATTTCTCTTTTACACTTGTGTACTAGGAATGGCATTAAACAATCTTGAACCTTTGTAACTGTAACCCTTTATTCGGTATTCTGTTGTTTGCCCTTGTACCACCTCAAAGCACCGATACAATAAGGGATCTTGGCCAAACCGTGATGTTTAGAGGGATATTGGCCAAACATGGGTAGATTGGACCTGCCTGGAGGAGCATCTTGGTCAGATTGGAATCGGCTCCCATCTAAATTGCATTTCCCAGTGACTCTATGGCCAGCCCTTGTTTTGGAAACACATTGTACATTGAAAAAACCCAATGTCCACCATGGAACATAACTCTCACTATGTGAACACGTGAATGCTGTCGAAACACAATGCACAAATATAAGAGATTCCGCGGATGATGGAAGTCCCTCACTAACCTATATATTTTTGGACAGTGGGAAGAAAATGGAGTACCCCGAATAAATCCATGTGGTCACGGGGAGAACATACAAACTCCTTACAAACAATAGTGGGAATCGAGCCCTGATTGCTCGCACTGTGAAGTGTTGTGCCAGCCTTTACTCTAGTGACCACTGTCATCTGCTTTCTGTTATTGTTTCCCCTTGTACTGCACTGACATGGTTAAATGATCAGTATGGACGGTAGGTGGAAGAATATTGCAGATATTCCACTGTATGGGCAAAGCCATTAGTGCAACTTGGGGTGCTCCAGAGTTGAGAGTTCAGGTCTGGCACTATTCTGTAAGGAGTCTCTATGTACGTCCTCCCTGTAGAACATGTGGGTCTTCCCCAGATGCTCCGCTTTCCTTCCACAGTCCAAAGGAATAGCGGATAGATTAATTGTTCTGTGACTGGGTTAGGGTTAATCAGGTTGTGGGGTAACTCAAAGTGCTGAAAGGCCAATTCCACACTGAACCACAAAGTAAGAACAACATTTTTCACCGTACCTTGGTAAATGTAACAATAATAAACCTAGTTACCAAAGAGTGAACACTGGGTGTGAGGTAAAGATTAAAGATTGGTTTTATTTGTCATATGTACATTGAAACATACAGTGAAATAGAAATAACAAACACAGTACGAGGGAGAGCTGAGGGCAGCCTGCAAGTGTTGCCACATGTCCAGCTCCAACATAGCACACCCACAACTCACTAACCCTAACCACATGTCTTTGGAAGGCGGGAGGAAACCTGTGTGACCTCAGGAAGAACGTACAAACTCCTAACAGGCAGAGGTGGAATTGAAGCCTGATATTCCGATCGCTACCGCTGTAAGGCGTTACTCCTACCACTATGCTACTGTGCCGCCATCGTCAAACTTCACTGCTCAATGGAAGATTTACAGACGTGTTATGTCCCTGCACCCCCGAAGCTGGCAGGCGATATAACCATTAATAATTACACACATTGTGAAACTGCGCTGTGTATTTCTGTCTTTGTTTCAATGAGAACCAGTTGACCATGGGATGGCATGGTGTCACAGTGACTGATTGAGAAATAGTCTGGGAAGCCAGTCAGTTGCCAACACAAACTACCTCTTGGTGCAATACTTCAGAATCAGTGAATGTTGTATAAAAAAATATTGATGTAATGCTTTAGAGTCAATAAATATCATTTAAAAATCAAGGTGATTAACCTTAAGAAAATCTGATTTACATCAGATATCGTTGAAAAATGTCAGATTATTCTAACAACCACGTGGAATTTTGAATGTTGTTGTGTCAGGATGAGACTGAATAGTTTCAGGAGGGGCAGGACTGGCAGCTCAATATTCGAGGGTTCCGTTGTTTTGGACACAACAGAGCAGGAGCCTTTAAAGGAGGAGGGGTGGCATTACTAGTCAGGGAATATGTCATGGTAGTGCTCATTCAGGATAGACTAGAAAACTCATCTATTAGAATACAGGACATAGAAACTTACAACACATTACAGGCCCTTTGGCCCACAATGTTGTGCTGACCATGTAACCTATTCTAGAGACGGTCTAGAATTTCCCTACCGCATAGCCCTCTATTTTTCTAAGCTCCATCTACCTATCTAAGAGGCTCTTAAAAGACCCTATTATATCCACTTCCAGCACCTCCACTGGCAGTGCATTCCACACACCCACCAGTCCGTGTGGAAAAACTTACCCCTTAGTACCTATTTCCAAGCTCCTTAATATGGTGCCCCCTCATGTTAGCCATTTCAGCCCTGGGGAAAAAGCCTCTAGCTATCCACATGATCAATGCCTCTCACTATCTTGTACACCTCTATCAGGTCACCTCTCATCCTCCATCACTCCAAGGTGAAAAGGCCAAGTTCACTCAACCTATTCTCATAAGATATGCCCTCCAATCCAGGCAACTTCCTTGTAAATCTCCTCTGCACTCTCTGTAGTATCCACATCCTTCCTGTAGTGAGGTAACTAGAACTGAACACAGTACTCCAAGTGGGGTCTGACCAGGGTCCTATATAGCTGTACCATTGCCTCACGGCTCTTGAACTCAATCCCACAGTTGATGAATGCCAACATACCATACAGCTACTTAAAAACACTGTCAATCTGTGCAGCAGCTTTTGAGTGTCCCCATGGACCCCAAGATTTCTCAGATCCTCCACACTGCCAAGAGTCTTACCATTTATATTATATTCCGTCTTCAAATTGGACCTACCAAAATGAACCACTTCACACTTATCTGAATTGAACTCCATCTGCCACTTCTCAGCCCAGTTCTGCATCCTATCGATGTCCTGCTATAACCTCCAACAACCCTCCAGGCTATCCCCAAACTTGGTGTCATCAGCAAACTTACTAAACCACTGTTCTACTTCTTCATCTAGGTAATTTATAAAAATCACAAAGAGGAGGGGATCCCAGAATAGATCCCTGTGGAACACCACTGGTCACTGACCTCCATACGGAATACGAACCATCCACAACCACCCAGTGCCTCTGTGGGCAAGCCAATTCTGGATCCACAAAGCAAGGTCTCCTTGGATCCCATGCCTCAATATTTTCTAAATGAGCTTTGCTGGGGATCCTTATCAAATGCCTTACTGAATTCCATATACATTATATCCACTGCTCTACCTTCATCAATGTGTTTTGTTACATTAAGGCAGTATGAGTGGAACTGAGGAATAAGAAAGGTACGACCTTGTTAATGGGGCTATGTTACAGCCCACCCCAACAGTCCAAGGGATTTAGAGGACCATATCTGTAGAGAAATTACAGACTGTTTCAAGGAGCAAAGATTGTTATAGCAGGTGATTTTAACTTTCCACATATTGACTGGGACTCCCATACTGTAAAAGGACTAGATGGGATAGATTTTCTTGAATGTGTGCAAGAAAGTTTTCTTAATCAGTACATAGAAGTTCCAATGAGAGCATGTGTGATACTTGATTTGTTATTAGGGAATTGGACAGGGCATGTGGCAGAAGTTTGTAGAGAGGAACATTTTGGATCTAGAGATCACAATGCCATTAGTTTCAAAGTAAATATGAAAAAAGTCTAGTCTTCTCTGTGGGTTGCGATTCTAAGGTGGAGAAAGGTCAATTTTGATGGCATCAGAAATGATCTGGCAAGTGTGGATTGGGGCAGGCTGTTTTCGCTCAAAGATGAACTTGGTAACTGGGAGACCTTCAAAAGGGAATTTTGAGTGTACAAAGCTTGTATGCACCTGTCAGTATAAAAGGTAAAGATAACAGGTGTATGGAACCTTGGTTTTCAGGAGATATTGGGGCCCTGGTTAAGAAATAAAGGAGGTGCATAGCAGATATAGGCAGGTAGGAATGAGTGAGGTGCTTATGGAGTAAAAGAAATGCAAGAGAACACTTAAAGAAATGAGGAGGGCTAAAAGAAGGCTTGAAGTTGCTCTAGCAGACAAGGTGAAAGAGAATTCTAAGATATTCTACAGATATGTTAAGAGCAAAAGGATTGCAAGGGACAAAATTGGTCCTCTGGAAGATCAGAACAGTAACCCATATGTGGAGCCAGAAGAGACGGGAGATCTCAAATATTTTGCATCTGCATTTTCTCAGGAGATGGACACAGAGTCTACAGAAGTGAGGCAAAGTGGCATCAACTTCATGGACTCTATACAGATTACAGAGGAGGAGGTGTTTGTTGTCTTGTGGCTTATTAGGGAAGATAAATCCCCAAGAATCCTGACGAAGGGTCTCGGCCCAAAACATCGACAGCGCTTCTCCCTATAGATGCTGCCTGGCCTGCTGTGTTCCACCAGCATTTTGTGTGTGTTGTTGTTTGAATTTCCAGCATCTGCAGATTTCCTCGTGTTTGCTCCCCAGGAACCGATAAGGTTTTCCCTGGGATCCTGTAGGAGGCAAGTGCAGAAACCGTCAGCGCCCCAGCAGAGATGTTTAAATCATCCTTAGCAACATGGAAGGTACCAGAGGAGTGAAGAACAGCCAATGTTGTTCCACTGTTTAAGAAAGGCTCTGAAGTTATACCAGGAAATTATAGGCCGGTGAGCCTGACATCAGTAGTGGGACAATAATTAGAAGGAACACTAAGGGATTAGATATATCAATCAATCAAAGTACATTTATTATCAACCTTGAGATTTGTTTGCTTACAGGCAACCACAAAGCAAGAAACCTGAATAACCCAATTTTCAAAAAGACCATAACCACCTCGTGGAGAAAGAGGAAAATAAAATCATGTAAATGAGTATTTGGATAGACATGGACTGATTAAGTATAGTCAGCATGGCTTCTTGTGTGGTAGGTCATGTCTAACCAATCTGAAAGAGTTTTTTGAGGAAGTTACCAGGAAAGTGGATGAAGGTAAGGCTGTGGATATTGTCTACATGGAATTTGACAAGGTTCTGCGTGGGAGGTTGGTCAAGAAGGTTCAGTCCCTCAGCATTTAAGATACGGTAGTAAATTGGATTAGACATTGGCTTTGTGAGAGAAGCCAGAGAGTGGTAGTAGACGGTTGCCTCTCTGACTGGAGGCCTGTGACTAGTGGAATGCTGCAGGGATTGGAGCTGGGTCCTTTGTTGTTTGTAGTCTATATCAATAATCTGGATGATAATGTGGTTAACTCGATCTGTAAATTTGCAGATGACACCAAGTTTGGGTCTATAGTGGACAGCAAGGAAGACTATCATGGCTTGTAGGGGAATTTGAACCAGCTGGAGAATAGCAGATGGAATTTAATACAAGTGTGAGGCCTTGCACTTCAGTAGGCCCAAACAGGCCTACTTTACATAATAACCATATAACAATTACAGCACGGAAACAGGCCATTCCGGCCCTCCTAGTCCGTGCCGAACTCTTAATCTCACCTAGTCCCACCTACCCGCACTCAGCCCATAACCCTCTACTCCTTTCCTGTCCATATACCTATCCAATTTTACCTTAAATGACACAACTGAACTGGCCTCTACTACTTCTACAGGAAGCTCATTCCACACAGCTATCACTCTCTGAGTAAAGAAATACCCCCTCGTGTTTCCCTTAAACTTTTGCCCCCTAACTCTTAAATCATGTCCTCTCGTTTGAATCTCCCCTACTCTCAATGGAAACAGCCTATTCACGTCAACTCTATCTATCCCTCTCAACATTTTAAATACCTCGATCAAATCCCCCCTCAACCTTCTACGCTCCAATGAATAGAGACTTAACTTGTTCAACCATCATAATGAATGATAGAACAATGGAATCTGAGAATACAGGTCCATAATTCCTTGCAAGTGGCATCACAGGTAGATAGGTTTGTAAAGAAAGCTTTTGGCACATTGGCCTTCATAAATCAAAGTATGGAGTGCAGGAGATGGGACGTTATGATGGGCCTGTTTCTTTACTGTAATTTTCTATGATGCTATAAAAACTCTTCACAACCCAAACGAGCACATATATGCAGAACAGAGCCGAAAGGAGGAAGCATTCATCATGAAGGATCTCCACCACCCAGGACATACTTTCTTCTCATTGCTGGCATCGGGCCAGATGTACAGGACACTTAAATCCCACACCACCTGCTTCAGCAACAAACATCAGGCTCTTGAACTAGCGTGAATAACTATAGTCACATCAACTCGGATCTAATTTCAGAACCTATGGACTCACTTTCAAGGACTCTACAACTCATGTTCACGGTATTATTTCTTTTAATTTATTTGCACTATTTGTCTTCTTTTGCAGATTGGTTGCTTTTTGTTTATGTATAGTTTTATATCTATATTTCTTTATTTTCCTGTGAATGCCTGCAAGAAAATGAATCTCAGGGCTGTATATGGTGAGATATGCATATGTAGTTTGATAATAAATTTACTTTGAACTTTGATCATTGACGATTTACAAATCACCATATATTTTGTGAGTCAAACCTTTGATTTAAATTCCCACCTATTTTAGAATCCTTTGTCCATAGATTCTTCAAGTTAATAGAGTGGTTAATGGTGTGTTGAGCTTCGTTAGTCAGGGAATTGATTTGAAGAGCTCTGAGGTAATGTTGCAGCTCTATAAATCCCAGGTTAGACCACACTTGGTGTATTATGTTCAGTTCTATTATATTTCCAAACCAGCCCCAGGGAACCTGCTGGTGTTGGCGTGATTGCTGTCTTCGCACCTTGACAGGTGCTGTTGGCATGATCTGTTGTGCATGTTGTAGATGGCCTGCAATGAAACCTTGGCGAGCTCATAGTCCTAACACCACCTAGTACGGAGGCATCAATGCATCAAAAATTCAGCCAGCTCCATCATGGGTACAACCCTCCACAATATCAATGAATAAAGGCATTTATGTAATTGAGAATCAGTGATAGATCCCCCACTGATTACATTATACTTGAGCAATAATTTCCATGCAACAAATATCGCTCAACTCCTAAAAGAGTTTCACTTTTTCTCTTTTCTGATTACTATTGGTTTACTATGATGGCATCTACCAAGATACAATGAAGACAGTTATTTTGTGTGACATCCGCACAGATCATCCCAGACATGAGTACAAGGATAACAGAATGTGGAGCATAATGTTAGAGCTACAGAGAAAGTTAGATGCAGGTTACAAATATATGCAAGGGAAATCAGGCGTTCAATCTTTAGTACTTGAGAGGTCCATTTAAGAGTCTGATTACACTGGGATTAAATCTGACCTTGAGCCTGGTGTTTAAGGCTCTAAAAGTAATCGGGGAAATTATAGGCCGGTAAGTTTGACGTCGGTAGTAGGTAAGTTATTGGAAGGAGTACTAAGAGATAGGATCTACAAGTATTTGGATAGACAGGGACTTATTAGAAACAGTCAGCATGGCTTTATGCATGGTAGGTCATGTTTAACCAATCTATTAGAGTTTTTCAAGGAGGTTACAAGGAAAGTGGATGAAGGGAAGGCAGTGGGTGTTGTCTACATGGACTTCAGCAAGGCCTTTGACAAGGTCCCGCATGGGAGGTTAGTTAGGAAGATTCAGTCACTAGGTATACATGGTGAGGTAGTAAATTGGATTAGACATTGGCTCAATGGAAGAAGCCAGAGAGTGGTAGTGGAGGATTGCTTCTCTGAGTGGAGGACTGTGACTAGTGGTGTGCCACAGGGATCAGTGCTGGGTCCATTGTTATTTGTCATCTATATCAATGATCTGGATGATAATGTGGTAAATTGGATCAGCAAATTTGCTGATGATACAAAGATTGGAGGTGTCGTGGACAGTGGCGAAGGTTTTCAAAGCTTGCAGAGGGATTTGGACCAGCTGGAAAAATGGGCTGAAAAATGGCAGACGGAGATTAATACAGACAAGTGTGAGGTATTGCATTTTGGAAGGAAAAACCAAGGTAGAACATACAAGGTACCGGTAAATGGTAGGACACTGAGGAATGCAGTAGAACAGAAGGATCTTGGAGTACAGATACATAATTCCCTAAAAGTGGCGTCACAAGTAGATAGGGTCGTAAAGGGAGCTTTTGGTACATTGGCCTTTATAAATCAAAGTGTTGAGTATAAGATTTGGAATGTAATGGTGAAGTTGTATAAGACATTGATGAGACCGAATTTGGAGTATTGTGTGCAGTTTTGGTCACCTAATTACAGGAAGGATATTAATAAGGTTGAAAGAGTGCAGAGAAAGTTTACAAGGATGTTGCCGGGACTTGAGAAACTGAGTTACAGAGAAAGGTTGAATAAGTTAGGACTTTATTCCCTGGCGCATAGGAGGGGTGATTTGATAGAGGTATATAAAATTATGATGGGTATAGATAGAGTGAATGCAAGTAGGCTTTTTCCACTGAGGCTAGGGAAGAAAAAAAAGAGGTCATGGGTTAAGGGTGAAGGGGGAAAAGTTTAAAGGGAACATTGGGGGGGGCTTCTTCACACAGAGAGTGTTGGGAGTGTGGAATGAGCTGCCAGATGAAGTGGTAAATACGGGCTCACTTCTAACATTTAAGAAAAACTTGGACAGGTATATGGATGAGAGGGGTATGGGGGGATATGGTCCAGGTGCAGGTCAGTGGGACTAGGCAGAAAAATGGTTCGGCACAGCCAAGAAGGGCCAAAAGGCCTGTTTCTGTGCTGTAATGTTCTATGGTTCTTATGTGCTTTTGAGTGTTTGTATCTTCTGTCCGATGGGAAGGGGAGAGAAGAGAAAATGTTCAGGGTGGGTAGGGTCTTTGAATACGTTGACTTGTTTCCTCAGGCAGCAGGAAGTGTAGTCAGAGTCTAAACCAGATAATCCAAACTGAGTAATGACTTTTGGTGAAGCTGATATGTTTTTAATGGCAATCGTGGTTGATATTGCAAACAAATGTATTTAATTAAATGTGGTGTTTAGGGTGTCCAGGGACAGGTAGTGGGTCTGGCGAAGGGGTCTGTGTGTCCATTCTGAGGCAGCTCACTCACCTTTGGTCCCCACCGAACACCCAGCTCTCACCTGTAACTCCAAGTAGCTGTTTGCATGCGACAATGGCCACAACCTGGTACACGGCTTTGACAGGTGGGCTAAACCAGGTGAGGATAGCTGGCGTGCTTCTTTCCTCAGTGAGAAAGGGACACCCTAATTTGACTCAAGACAGCAAACACCTCCTCCTCTGTAACCTGTGTAGGCTGCATGAAATTGATGTCACTTTGCCTCATTTCTATAGACTCCATGTTTGTCTCCTGAGGAAATACAAATTCAAGATGGCCCCAATCTCTTTCGGCTCCACACATAGATTACCATTCTGATCTTCCAGAGAACCAGTTTTGTCCTTTGCTAATCTTTTGCTCTTAAATTATCAGTAGAAGCCCATAGGATTCTCCTTCACTTAGTCTACTAAAGCAACCTCTTTTAGCCCTCCTGATTTATTTCTTATACTCCTCAAGTACCTCATTTGTTCTCACCTGCCTATAGCTGCTATACACCTTGTACTTCTTAAAAGGTGCCTCACTATCCCTAAAACTGTTATCCATGCCTTTTATTCTAACAGGAACATACAAACTCTGTACTCTCAAAATATCACTTTTGAAGGCCTCCGAGCACTGCTTTGCTGGAAAACAACCATTTCTACATTAGTGACCTGACCCACCCTGGGCACTCTTGATTCTTCCTCTCCCATCAGGCAGAAAATACAAAAGCTTGAAAATATGTACCACTAGGCTTAAGGACAACTTCCATCCCACTGTTATCAGACCCCTGAACGGTTCCCTAGTATGAAAAGGCGGACTCTTGACCTCACAATCTATCCTGTTATAGCCTCACACCTTATTGTCTACCTGCACTGCACTTCCTCTGTAAGTGTAACACTTTATCGTGCATTCCCTTGTTTCCCCTCGCACTGCTCTGATGAGATGGACAGTATGCAAGGCAGGTCTTTCACTGTAGCTCAGTACGTATGACAACAATAAACCAATTTGCCAATTTTGCACCAGAAAGGCTTGTTTGTGGTTTAATTTATTCAGTCATTGTCACAATACATGCATCACCATTTGAATGAAATCGTTCATCAAGACAGCTATATTGTTTACATTTGCTGATGAATGAATGTTTAATTCAGATTTTAAAATTCCTGATTAAATTACACATTTCCTGCTTCAGGGCATCTCAGCCACTCAGCAAAGCGTGGCCGTGTAAATCCTCAGCCAAAAAAACAAATATTTGGCGATGTAGAGGAGGAAGATGAGCTCTTTACTGTAGGCAGAAACGGTGTCTTTATGTCTTGGCACACTGACACGTGCAGTCTGTGTGTGAGTGTGTAGGGAGACTGATGTGTGTTGCTCTCCAGTGGAAGCTGGACACGGTAGATGCATTCACAGCGCGATCTGTCAGTAGATTAATACATGCTTGGGTAACAGAACAGAAAGAAATCGGAGCAAGAGAAAGACACAAAACTCAGTAGCTCAGTTGGCATCTATGTAGAGGAATGTTTCAGGTCCAGTCTCTTCACTCTCCACAGTTGCTGAAGACCTCTATCAAATCTCCTTCTATTTCCCTGTGCTCTAGGGAATAAAGTTCTAATCTATTCAACCTTTCCCTGTAACTCTGGTCAAATCCCGGCAACATCCTTGTAAATTTTATCTGTGCTCCTTCTTCTGGTTCTAGTCTCACCTAACCTCAGTGGAAAATACCTGCTTGTATTTACCCTATTTATACTCCTCATAATTTTGAATACCTCTATCAAATCTTTCCTCGTTCTCCTACGCTCTAGGGAATAAAGTCCTCAGCTATTCAACCTTTCCTTATAACTCAGGTCCTCAAGTCCTGGCAATATCCATGTAAATTTTCTCTGAACTCTTCCGATCTTATTGATTTCTTCCCTGTAGGTAGGAGACCAAAACTGCACTCAATACTCCAAATTAGGCCTCACCAATATCTTACACAATTTCAACAGAACAGCCTAACTTCTATACTCAATATTTTGTGTTCTCAATCAACAATATTCAGTTCCTTTCAGTTCTAATGTCGGTTTTCTGTCAATAGTGTGTACTTACTGGAGGGTACGCAGTGGAAGTTGACGTGACGAGACCGAGTTTCCTTTGGCGTGCATTGGGCGAGGCACCGCTGTACTGGTTCAACTGAATAGCATCTAGATGCCTGTCCTTCAAAATCAATGATTCTTCCCAATTCCACAAATTCCTGTCGGACTCGGCAGTCTGAAATTCAACAGAGGGACGTTATTGTAGCAGGAACAATGCAGGTCCAATGGTGCTTCCACGTACATGATTTACACCGGGGTAGACTCATTTACCATCCTTGCAGGAGGTTCCTGGACACAACCAGGACTCTAAAAGTTGATCCACGTCTTTGGCCTCCTCGTGGTTGGGCATAATCAACTTCTTCTCACCATTGTTAAGGCCACAAAGTCCACATGTCTTTCCCATCATCTGGTCAAGGACCATCTACACACAAAAGCAAAAGTATTAACAGTTTAACTACAAAGTTAGCAAAGTGGTTAGTACAAATGCTTTACACCGCCAGCAATCACCAATTGGAACTTGATTCCCACCACTGTCTGTAAGGAGTTTGTACCTTCTCCCTGTGACTGCACAGACTTCCTCTGGGTTTCACCCACATTTAAAAGATGTACAGGTTACGGTTAGTAGGTTCTGGGCATAACTTGAAGGGTGGTAGAGAAGTGTAGCCGTTAGTGTAAAGCTATTACAGAGCTAGCTACCCTGGTTCAATTCCTCCTGCTGTCTGCACCTTCTCCCCATGACTTCGCAGGTTTCCTCCATGTGCTTCGGTTTCCACCCACATTCCAAAGTTGTACAGGTTCGGGTTAATAAATTGTGGACATGTTACAGTATGTTGGTGCCAGAAGCATGGCAATAGTTGCAAAATGTCCCCAGCACATCCTCAAATTGTGTAGGTCGTTAATGCAAACAGACAAAACTAATCTTTAATATTATGTACAGTTCTGGTCACCAGATTATAGGAAAGATGTCAACAAAATAGAGAGAGTACAGAGGAGATTTACTAGAATGTTACCTGGGTTTCAGCACCTAAGTTACAGGGAAAGGTTGAACGAGTTAGGTCTTTATTCTTTGGAGTGTAGAAGGTTAAGGGGGGACTTGATAGAGGTATTTAAAATTATGAGGGGGATAGATAGAGTTGACGTGGATAGGCTTTTTACCTTTGAGAGTAGGGGAGATTCAAACAAGAGGACATGAGCTGAGAGTTAAGGGGCAAAAGTTTAGGGGTAACACGAGGGGGAATTTCTTTACTCAGAGAGTGGTAGCTGTGTGGAACGAGCTTCCATTAGAAGTGGTAGAGGCAGGTTTGATTTTGTCATTAAAAAAAAAATTGGATAGGTATATGGACAGGAAAGGAATGGAGGGTTATGGGCTGAGTGCAGGTCGGTGGGACTAGGTGAGAGTAAGCGTTCAGCATGGACTAGAAGGGCCGGGATGGCCTATTTCCGTGCTGTAATTGTTATATGGTTATATGGTTATAATATTTAAAAGTTACATTGAAGGCTTTAATCAGTTGTTAAGCTGGAGATACCTGGATTTTCTCCCCATCGAAGTACAACCTCTCAATACTGATTGATGGAGCTTGCAGAGTAATTCCTGTCCCATTCTTTTGAATGGTTATGATATCTAGAAATCAAACAGATTGCCGTTTCTTCAATGGGTTTTATAGACAAACATGTTAACCTGGTAAAACTGCCCAAAATTCAAGTACAGCTCACACACAGAGGCGGTGGAGGATGGAAGACCATTAGGTTAAGGTTTTGTTCATTATGTGTTGTGTGTGTCATTATGTATGATGTAGGCAATCATTGTCTTTCCATGACCAAGATTGTTCTTGGCAAATTTTTCTGCAGAAGTGGTCTGCCATTGCCTTCTTCTGGGCAGTGTCTTTACAAGACGGGTGACCCCAGCCGTAATCAATACTCTTCAGAAATTGTCTGCCTGGTGTCAGTGGTCACATAACCAGGACTTGTGATCTGCACCAGCTGCTCATACGACCATCCACCACCTGATCCCATGCCTTCACATGACCCTATTTGAGGGGGGGGGGGGGGAGCTAAGCAGGTTCTGCAGCTTATCCAAGGATGACCTGCAGGCTAGCGGAGGGAAGGGGTGACCTACACCTCCTTTGGTAGGAACATATCCCCACACCATCACCCAGGGTTAAGGTTTAGTTTTTCAGACTGTGCCATATGAGTGTGAGGATAGGCTTTTCTCTTTGGATAGAAGGAGGATGAAGTGCACAAGATGATAAGAGGCACAGATCAAGTGGACAGCTACTGGCACATATACAGTAACATCATGAAGGATCCCACCCACCCTGCTCATAGACGTGGCTGAGAAACTGGTGTAGGGGGCAGGGTTTCAGATTTCTAGATCATTGGGACCTCTTCTGGGGCAGGTGGGACCTGTACAAGAGTGACGGGTTACACCTGAACTACAAGGGGACCAATATACTTGCAGGGAGGTTTGCTAGTGTTATTGGGGAGGGTTTAAACTAGATTTGCAGGGGGATGGGAACCAGAGTGCCAGAGCAGATAGTGGAATGGGGGAAAAAGTAAATGATGCTAGTAGTTCATGCAAAGTGACAAATAGCAAAGTTGTGTGTGGTGGTAATAATCTTCTGAGGTGTGTATATTTCAATGCGAGGAGTATTGTAGGAAAGGCAGACAAAGCTGAGGGCCTGGGTTGATACATGGAATTATGACATCATAGCCATTACTGAAACTTGGCTACAGGAGGGGCAGGACTGGCAGCTCAATGTTCCAGGGTTCCGATGTTTCAGACGTGATAGAGGCAGAGGGATGAAGGGTGGGGGGTGGGGGTGGCTTTGCTAGTCAGGGAAAATATTACAGCAGTGCTTCGGCAGGACAAATTAGAGGCCATATGGGTGGAGCTAAGAAACAGGAAAGGTATGACCACATTAATAGGGTTGTATTATAGACCACCCAATAGTCAGCGAGAATTGGTGGAGCAAATCTGCAGAGAGATAACAGACAACTGCAGGAGTCAGAAAGTTGTGATTGTAGGGGATTTTAATTTTCCACACATTGATTGGGACTCCCATACTGTTAAAGGTCTAGATGGGTTAGAGTTTGTAAAATGTGTTCGGGAAAGTTTTCTAAATCAATATATAGATGTACCAACTGGGGAGGATGCAATATTAGATCTCCTATTAGGAAATTAGTTAGGACAGGTGACGGAAGTGTGTGTAGGGGAACACTTTGGTTCCAGTGATCATAATGTCATAAGTTTCAACTTGATCATGGATAAAGATAGATCTGGTCCTCGGGTTGAAGTACTAATCTGGAAAAAGGCCAAATTTGAAGAAATGAGAAAGGATCTAAAAAGCGTAGATTGGGACAGGTTGTTCTCTGGCAAGGATGTGATTGGTAAGTGGGAGACCTTCAAAGAAGAAATTTTGAGAGTGCAGAGTTTGTATGTTCCTGTCAGGGTTAAAGGCAAAATGAATAAGAATAAGGAACCTTGGTTCTCGAGAGATATTGGAACTCTGATAAAGAATAAGAGAGAGATGTATAATATGTATAGGCAACAGGGAGGAAAAAAGATGCTTGAGGAGTATAAAAAGAGTAAGAAAATACTTAAGAAGGAATTCAGGGGGGCTAAAGGAAGACATGAGGTTGCTTCGGCAGTCAGGGTGAAGGATAATCCCAAGAGCTTCTACAGGTATGTTAAGAGCAAAAGGATAGTAAGGGATAAAATTGGTCCTCTTGAAGATCAGAATGGTTGGCTATGTATGGAACCAAAAGAAATGGGAGAGATATTAAATGGTTTTTTTGCATCTGTATTTAACTAAGGAAACTGGAATGGAGTCTATGGAAACAAGGCAAACAAGTAGGGAGATCGTGGAATTTATACAGATTAAAGAGGAGGAGGTGCTTGCTGTCTTGAGGCAAATCAGAGTAGATAAATCCCCAGGACCTGACAGGGTATTCCCTCGGACCTTGAGGGCGACTAGTGTTGAAATTGCAGGGGCCCTGGCAGAAATATTTAAAATGTCGATATCCACGGGTGGGGTGCCGGAGGATTGGAGGATAGCTCATGTAGTTCCATTGTTTAAAAAAGGCTCAAAAAGTAAGCCGGGAAATTATAGGCCGGTAAGTTTGACATCGGTAGTAGATAAATTATTGGAAGGAATACTAAGAGATAGGATCTACAAGTATTTGGATAGACAGGGACTTATTAGAAACAGTCAGCATGGCTTTATGCGTGGTAGGTCATGTTTAACCAATCTATTAGAGTTTTTCAAGGAGGTTACCAGGAAAGTGGATGAAGGGAAGGCAGTGGATGTTGTATACATGGACTTCAGTAAAGCCTTTGACAAGGTCCCGCATGGGAGGTTAGTTAGGAAGATTCAGTCGCTAGGTATACATGGAGAGGTAGTAAATTGGATTAGACATTGGCTCAGTGGAAGAAGCCAGAGAGTGGTAGTGGAGGATTGCTACTCTGAGTGGAGGCCTGTGACTAGTGGTGTGCCACAGGGATCAGTGCTGGGTCCATTGTTATTTGTCATCTATATCAATGATCTGGATGATAATGTGGTAAATTGGATCAGCAAATTTGCTGATGATACAAAGATTGGAGGTGTAGTGGGCAGTGAGGAAGGTTTTCAAAGCTTGCAGAGGGATTTGGACCAGTTGGAGGAATGGGCTGAAAAATGGCAGATGGAGTTTAATGCGGACAAGTGTGAGGTATTGCACATCAGAAGGTCAAACCAAAGTAGAACATACAAGGTAAATGGTAGGACACTGAGGAATGCAGTAGGACAGAGGGATCTGGGAGTACAGATACATAATTCTCTAAAAGTGGCGTCACAAGTAGATAGGGTTGTAAAGAGAGCTTTTGGTACATTGGCCTTTATAAATCAAAGTATTGAGTATAAGAGTTGGAATGTAATGGTGAGGTTGTATAAGACATTGGTGAGACTGAATATGGAGTATTGTGTGCAGTTTTGGTCACCTAATTACAGGAAGGATATTAATAAGGTTGAAAGAGTGCAGAGAAGGTTTACAAGGATGTTGCCGGGACTTGAGAAACTGAGTTACAGGGAAAGGTTGAATAGGTTAGGACTTTATTCCCTGGAGCGTAGGAGAATGAGAGGTGATTTGATAGGGGTGTATAAAATTTGATGGGTATAGATAGAGTGAATGCAAGTAGGCTTTTTCCACTGAGGCTAGTGGAGAAAAAAACCAGAGGTCATGGGTTAAGGGTGAAGGGGGAAAGTTTAAAGGGAATAGTGAGGGTGGCTTCTTCACACAGAGAGTGGTGGGAGTGTGGAATGAGCTGCCAGATGAATTGGTGAATGTGGGCTCACGTTTGACATTTAAGAAAAACTTGGACAGGTATATGGATGAGAGGGGTTTGGAGGGATATGGCCCAGGTGCAGGTCAGTGGGACTAGGCAGAAAAATGGTTCGGCACAGACAAGAAGGGCCAAAAGGCCTGTTTCTGTGCTGTAATGTTCTATGGTTCTAAGGTTTGTTCCACTCCCATCAGGGAGGAGGCTATGTAGCATCCACACCAGGACCACCAGACTCAAAAACAGTGACTTTCCCCAAGCAGTAAGGCTGATCAACACCTCCACCCACTAACCCACCCTTACACACCCCCAACCACCACTACTCTATCATTTCCTGTCAGTCACCTTATGTATAGACACTCCTGTGCCTAGCATCACTTTATAGACTACAATCACTCAATGGATATAAACCATCTTATGTATTTATATTTATTGTTTTTATTATTATTATTGTGTTCTTTATCTTATTGTATTTTTTGGCCCTGCATTGGATCCAGAGTAACAATCACTTCATTCTCCTTTACACTTGTGAACGGGAAATTATATTAAATTATCTTAAATCTCTCTGTCCTACACTGGGTCCTCGATAGTCATCCCCGACCCTGGTCGGTGCAATACCATCCACAATAACAGTTCCAATAACAACTGGAAAATATTAACTCACCACTTAACACCGTTTGCTCGTCTCTCAGAGTGGTTTCAACAGAGTCCACGATGAGCTTTACTCGGTCCTCTGTGGGATAAGCTTCAATTACACTGTTGAAAGGAAAACCAAGATTACACCATAAGACACAGGAGGAGAATTAGGCCATTGAGTCTGCTCCACCATTCCATCATGGCTGATTCATTGTCCCTCTCAAACCCATTCTTCTGCCTTCTTTCCATAACCTTTGTCAAGAATCTATCAACCTCAGTTTTAAATATACTCAATGACTCAGCATCCACATCATTTGTAGCAATGAATTCCAAGATTCACCACCCTCTGGCTGAAGAAATTCCTCCTCATCTCCATTCTAAATGGACATCCCTCTACTCTGAGACTGTGTTGTCTGGCTCTAAACTCCCCCGTCATAGGAAACATCCTCTCCACATTCACTCTATCCAAGCCTTTCAATATCCACTAGCTTTCAAAGAGAATCCCCATGGTTCTTCTAAATTCCAGTCAATACAGGACCAGAGCCATCAAACGTTCCTCATACATAACGTCCCTGTTATTCCTGAAGTCATTCTTGTAAACCCCCTATGGAGACTCTCTGCAAAGTCAGCAAATCCTTTCTTAGATATGATGCTCAAAACTGCCTCAATCTCTGACTGTAGTCTGAACAATGCCCTACAAAGCCTAGGCATTACATCCTTGCTTTTATTTTCTAGGCCTTTCAATGTTAACATTGCGTTTGTCTTCTGCACCACCAACTCAACCTACAAGTTAACCTTTAGTTCTGTTGAAATAGCACAGGATAATTAGGGAAGAGAGCGAGTTAGAGGAAGAGACAGTGATTCATTATTCACTTATTTATTGGAGATGCAGCAAGGAACAGGCCCTATTGGCCCACTGAGTGGCACCACCCAGTAACAGACCTATTTAACACTAGCCTAATCACAGGACAATTTACAATGACCTACTAACCAGTAAATCTTTGCACTGTGGGAGGAAAGCAGAACACACCGAGGAATCTTTGGCAGTCACAGGGAGAATGTACAAACTCCTTACAAACGGCACCGGAATTGAACATATTACTGCTCCGACACCATGAGCTGTAAGAGCATCATGCTGAGATCTGCGCTACTGTGGCGCCCGAGTTACGTTATGTTCCTGAGCTGATGACTAAGGGGCTAGGTCTGACACTGAACATCTGATGAAAGCTCTATTCAAAAATGTCTTTCTCCACAGAGGCTGACTGTCCTGCTGAGCATCTCACACATTATTACAATTACCATCAATTACAGGCCAATACCAATGCGTTCTCAGGTTTTTTTTCCCCCAAAAGGTGATGCCTCAAGAAGGCGGCATCCATCATTAAGGAACCTCTCCACTTAGGACATGCCCTCTTCTCATTGCTACCATCAAGGAGGTGGTACAGGAGCCTGAAGACACACACTCAATATTTTAGGAACAGCTTCCTCCCCTCCGCCATCTGATTTCTGAACAGACCATGAACACTTCCTCACTATTTTTGAACTACTTTATATTTCATTTACTTCATTAATTTATTGTTTATTTTATATATTTCACTGTACTCCCTATTTAGTTCTCTTTTTGCAATACTTATTTATTTATTAATATTTCCTATTAGAAAGTAGAGCACATTTATGTATCGCAGGGCACTGCCACAAAGCAACACATTTCATGACATAAACCTGCTTCTAATTTTGAATCATTTTCCATCAGGGCAGGTTTAAAAATTACTATCCCCAAAAGTGACCTTGAATAGCTGTGCCAAATGAATTGCACCAACAATTCTCTTGTCCCTCTTCTTCTTCAGCCCTTTATCTCTTCTACCTATCACCTTCCCAGTTTCCCACCTCGTCCTCCTCCCCCCACCATCTTATTCTGGCTTCTGCTCCCTTCCTTTCCAGTCCTGATGAAAGACCTCAGCCTTAAATGTTCACTGTTTATTTCCCTCCAGGGATGCTGCCTGACCTGCAGAGTTCTTCCAGAATTTTGTGTGTGTTGCTCTGGATTTCGAGCATCTGCAGAATCTCTTGTGTTTAATAGAACCTCTAGTACAAAGGTTCCCAGTCTGGGGTCCATGGCCTGATAAATATTAGGGGTCCATGGCATTAAAAAAAAAGGTTGAGAAGCCCTGCTCCAGTCTGAAATCAAAGCATTTGAAACTTAGTGATATTTTGAGCAGGTCTAGAGATCAGAGAGCCACTTTAGCTATGACTACAGCAACACAGTTGTCGAGGGTGGATCAGTGATGTGGCACGAAGAGGCACCTTCTCAGAGGAAGGGGAGATTGCCAGTTCAGAGGGGAAGAAGCTGTCCCTAAAGTAATGAGTGTGTGTCTTCAGACTCCAATACCACCTCCTTGATGGTATCAATGAGAAGTGACAGGCTGGGGGTGATGGGTGGTTCCGAGTGAGGAGAGGTGATGGGCAGATAGAGGAGGGGAGAGTGGGGATAGTGACAGAGGCTGGGAAGTGATGGGTGGGTCCAAGTGAGGAGGGGAGACTGGGATAGTGACAGAGACTGGGAGGTGATGGGTGGGTCCAGGTGAGGAGGGGAGAGTGGGGATAGTGACAGAGACTGGGAGGTGATGGGTGGGTCCAGGTGAGGAGGGTGATGGACAGATGGAGGAGGGGAGAGTGGGGATAGTGCTTCTCCTTATAGATGCTGCCTGGCCTGCTGTGTTCCACCAGCATTTTGTCTTTCTGTGATAGAGTCTGATACAAGAGATTCTCCAGATGCTGGAAATCTAGGGTCAATGTACACAAAATGCTTGACATGCATTTAATGTGATAAAGGTTAAATTCAAAGGAGACATGCGGGGAAGTTTTCAATTTTACACAGTGAGTGGTGGGTGCTGCCTGGTGTGGTGGTGGAGGCAGGTATGATAGAAAGGTTCAAGAGGCTCTTGGATCGGCAGCAAATGTGTAGGAAATGACCCCGATGGGAATTATATAAAGGCCCCCAAACAGTAGCCAGGATGTAGAATATATATTTCAATGGGAAATAGAAATGCATTTTAAAAAGGACCATGTTATGATAGTCATGGGAGATTTCAATATGTGGATAGATTGGGAGAATCAGTTAGGTACCAGATGCCAAGAGAGGGAATTTGTAGAATGCCTATGAGATGGCTGTTCAGAGCAACATGGCTGAGTCGACCAGGGAAAAGGCAATTCTAGATTGGGTGTTGTGTAATGAACTAGATGTGATTAAGGAGCCCTTGGGTGCTAGTGATCATAATACGATGGAATTCACCCTGTAGTTTAAAAGAAAATAAGGTCAGATGTATCAGTATTACAGTGGAGTAAAGGGAATTACTGAGGCATGAGAGAGGAGCTGGCTTTAAGGGGAAATTCTTGCCTGAAAAATCTGTTGGAATTCTTTGAGAAAATAACAGAGTGGATAGACAAAGGAGAGTCAATGCAAAAATGCTGGAGGAACTCAGCAGGCTGAGCAGCACCTGGGGAAAAAGAGTACAGTCGACATTTTGGGCTGAAACCCTTCAGCAGGGCTTCTGTGTGTGTTGCTCGGATTTCCAGCATCTGCAAATTTTCTCTTGTTGGGGAGTCAGGGTATGCTGTGTATTTGGATTTTCAGAAGGTCTTTGACAAAGGGCCACACATGAGGCTGCTTAACAAGATAAGAACCCAAGGTATTACAAAAAAGATACTAGCATGGATAGAAGATTGGCTGATAAGCAGGAGGCAAAGTGTGGGAGTAAAAAAAGCCTAATCTGCTTGGTTGCTGGTGACTAGTGGTGTTCTGCAGGGGCTGGTACTGTAACCACTTCTTTTCACATTATATATCAACGATCTGGATGATGACTCTGTGGGCAAGTTTGCAAATGATACAAAGGTGGAGGGGCAGGTACTGTTGAGGAAGGTGAGAGTTTGCAGAAAGACAGATTGGGAGAATGGGTAAAGACGTGGCAGCTAGAGTATAGGGTAGGGAAGTGTACGGTCATGCATATCGGTAGAAGGAATAAAGGTGTAGTTAATTTTCTAAATGAAGCAGTTTCAGAAAGCATAGATGCAAGGGGATTTGGGAATCCCAGTGCAGGATTCCCTGCCGGTTAACTTGCAGATTGAGTCAATGATAAGGAAGGCAAACGTAATGGTGGAGGATACTGGTGGGGATGATGACAGAGCAGAGATGGCTGAAGTTTCTGGGAATAGTTCACAAGGTGCAAGATAGCTATGTCCCATGGAAGAAGCTCTCAAATGGCAGGAGTAGGGAACTGTAGCTGACAAGGGAGGTTAAGGACTGCATAACAACCAAGGAAAGGGTGTACGAGGTAGTAATGGTGAATGGGAAGTTCGGTGATTGAGAAGCTTTTAAAATCCAACAAAAGGCAACCAAAAAAAGCTATAAGAAGGGAAAAGATGAAATATGAGGAGCGTTTGGCAGTTTTGGGCCTGTACTCACTGGAATTTAGAAGAATGAGGGGGGATCTCATTGAAACCTACCGAATGTTGAAAGGTCTAAATAGGGTGGATGTGGAGCAGATGTTTCCTATGGTGAGGGTATCCAGAACTAGAGGGCACAGCCTCAAAATTGAGGGGTGTCCTTTTAGGAATTTTAAGGGTTTGGTCACACAGCACTTAGAGAATTGAGAGCAGTTTTGGGCCTCTTACCTAAGGAAGGATGTGCCGGCATTGGAGAATGTCCAGAGGAGATACACAATGATTCTGGGAATGAAAAGGTTCATTTATGAGGAGCATTTGATGGTTTTTGGCCTATACCAGCTGGAGATTAGGAGAACAAGGGGGATCTCATTGAAACCTATTGAATATTGAGCGGCCTGGACAGAGTGGATGGGGAGAGGATATTTCATATAGTGGGTGAGTCTAGGACCAGAAAGCACAGTTTTGGAATAGAAGGATGTCTCTTTAGAACAGAAATGAGGAGAAATATCTTTCGCTAGAGTATGGTGAATCTGTGGAATTCACTGCCACAGATGGCTGTGGAGGACAAGCTATTAAGTATATTTAAAGCAGAGGTTGATAGACTCATGATTAGTAAAGGTGTCAAAGGTTATGGGGAGAAGACAGGAGAATGGGTTTGAGAGGGATAATAAATTAGCCAAGGTAGATGGAATAGCAGAGCAGATTCGATGTGCCGAAGGGCCTAATTCTGCTCCTGCGTCTTATAGTCTAATTCAGCTTTAATGCTTAGCATCTACATTAATAATTAATTCTTGCAGGGTAGAAACTAGTTTGTAGTAATGTGCAGTTAGTGACTGCAGTTGTAGAACTACTGACTCAGAGCTCTGAGCTTGAGTGCTGTGTGGTACATTAGATTAGATTAGATTTAACTTTATTGTCGTCGTGCCGAGTACAGATACAAAGCCAATGAAATGCAGTTAGCATCTGACGAGAAATGCAAAAATAGTGTTATTTACAAAATAACTGTGAATAAACTAAGTGCTACAGCACACAAATGTAAAAGTACTGAGACAGTACAATATGGGTGCAATACTGCTTAGCGCTGTGATGTGAGGTTCAGCAGGGTCACAGCCTCAGGGAAGAAGCTCTTCCTGTGCCTGCTGGTGCGGGAGCGGAGGCTCCTGTAGCGCCTACCGGATGCGAGGAGAGTAAAAAGTCCATGGTTAGGGTGAGATGCATCCTTGATAATGCTTTTCACCCTGCCCAGGCTGTGTTTATAATGGATGTTCTCAACGGTGGGCAATTGGGTGCCGATAATCCGCTGGGCAGTTTTCACCACCCGCTGGAGAGCTTTGTGGTCCGATACGGGACAATTGCCATACCACACTGAGATGCAGTTGGTGAGTATGCTCTCAATGGTACAGCGGTAAAAGTCCATCAGTATCCTGGGATAGAGCTGAGCTTTCTTGATGCTGTGCAGGAAATAAAGTACTGAGACACAGTGAGAAGCTTGTCTTGCATATCATCCCTACAGATCAATTTGTTACAGCAGTGTATTCAACACGGGAAAACTGATTCATGATGCCACAAGTCAATGTTTCAACTGGAAGTTACATCAGATGCATCGACATTAGACATCCTTCTGATGTAAAGTTGGGTACTTACGTATTGGTGGCTGAAACAAGCAGTTTGATTCTCTTTGTTTGCTGACTCTCAGCACGCCTCATTAACAGCACAAAGGCTGGAGTGGGAGTACAGTCCTTGGTCAAAACATAGAAGCAGTCGTTGTGTATGTGATAATTCAGTTTGTTACTGTCAAAGGTGACAACTCGGTCATTCGTTACAATGCATTCCTCTGCGGAAGACAGAAGAAAAAACAAGAATAGAAGATTACTAAACTGTTTGATCAGCAAGACTCAGTCTTATTCACAGGCTTTGGAACAGACTTGATGGGCCAAGCGGCCTAATTCTGCTCCTATTTCTTATGGTTTTTTGATCTCTATCTTTGTGGGGGGAGCCTCCACCCCTCATAAACAGAAGAGATTCTACAAGTGCTGGAAATCCAGAGTAACACACAATAAAGTACTGAGACACAGTGAGAAGCTTGTCTTGCATATCATCCCTACAGATCAATTTGTTACAGCAGTGTATTCAACACGGGAAAACTGATTCATGATGCCACAAGTCAATGTTTCAACTGGAAGTTACATCAGATGCATCGACATTAGACATCCTTCTGATGTAAAGTTGGGTACTTACGTATTGGTGGCTGATACAAGCAGTTTGTTTTTCTTCTCTTCATCAGGCAAAAAAATGCCTCGGCTCATAACAACAACTGTTTATTTCTCTCCTTAGATGCTGCCAGACCTGCTGAGTTCCTCCAAGATTCTGTGTATGCTAATCTCCTCAAATCTCTTGTTAACACCTTCTGAATCCCAAATGGATTTATTAATGAATATTTATGGACACAAGACAATAGTTTCTCTCTACAGCTTATCAATTACTGTACGTTTAATATTTTAATTATTTCTAACAGGTTGCAATCAGTGATCTTTTATTTTTGAGGAAAGGCCCCAAACACTACTCATTGTTATAACTTCTTCAATATAATCATTTCTGTTGTGTTTTGTAACTTCAAAACATAAAACTGATTCAAATGAAGCTGGGAGTCCGAAATACAGGAGTAACTTCAATTTTACTGTAATCAAGGTGCACGTGTCATGTAGTAGTGATGACGTATGCAATTAATGTGTTTTTACATATAACCCTTATAGAATAGGCATCCGTTAGTCTCGTGAGACCATGGATTTGCGCCTTGGAAGGTTTTTCCAGGGCGCAGGCCTGGGCAGGGTTGTATGGGAGACCGGCAGTTGCCCAAGCTGCAAGCCTTCCCCTCTCCACACCACCGATGTTGTCCAAGGGAAGGGCACCAGGACCCATGCAGCTTGGCACCGGTGTCATCGCAGAGCAATGTGTGGTTAAGTGCCTTGCTCAAGAAGACAACGCGCTGCCTCAGTTGAGGCTTGAACCAGTGACCTTCAGATCACTAGACTGATGCCTTATCCACTAGGCCACACGCCAACACACATATATAACCCTTACTGAATTATTTAAAGAAACAAGAATGCTTACTGAACCAAGAATTTTAGTTTAAGGTAAGAAACTGTAATGATTGGCTGGGTTAACCTAGAACGTAGAACACTACAACACATCATAGGCCCTTCAGCCCATAATGTATCCTATCCTCCTTTACACCAAAGAGAAAGGTTCTATATTGTGAGAGTCTTTGTCTCCTCCATCCTTTCAGATGTGGTTAGAATCTGGAATCAGTTCTGGGTTTACCCATTCTCTGGGATAAAATATTCTTCCTAAACCTTCCCAATTTTAATACTCAACTCTTTAACCATAAATTCATGAAACACTGAAGCAGGCCCTATGGACCAGCTGCTCCATCCTGACCAAGATTCCCATCTAAGCTAAACCCATCTCCCTCTAAACCTTTCCTATCCTTGTACCTGTCCAAGTACCTTTTAAATGTTGTTAGTATACCTGACACAACCTCTTTCTCTGGCAGTTCATTCCATATTTTTTAATTTTAAACAAGAGAAAATCTGCAGATGCTGTAAATTCAAGCAACACACACAAAATGCTGGAGGAACTCAGCAGGCCAAGCGGCACCTATGAAAAAGAGTACAGTCGATGTTTCTCCCCACCACTGACAGCGTCTACAGGAGGCACTGCCTCAAGAAGGCAGTATCTATCATCAAAGATCTTCACCAACTGGGTCTTAACATCTCGCTGAAACCCTTGGGCAGGTGAGGATTAAAGAGTTGATATCTTAGGCTAAAATCCTTCATCAGGACTGGAGCAAAAAAGATGAGGAGTCAGAGTTAGAAGGGTGGGGGGGGGGTGGAAGGAAGGAACATAAGTTGATAGGTGAAACCGGGAGGGGGGAAGGGGTGACGTAAAGAGCTGGGAAGCTGATTGGTGAAAGAGATACAAGACTGGAGAAAGGAGAATCCGATATCTGATAGGAGAGGACAGAAGGCCATGGAAGAAAGGGAAGGAGGGGCACCAGATGGCGGTGATGGGTAGGTAAGGAGATAAAGTCAGAAAAGGAAAAGGGAATGGGGTATGATAAAAGGGGGGTGGCATTACTGGAAGTTCAAGAAATTGATGTTTATGCCATCAGGTTGGAGGCTACCCAAACGGAATACAAGGTGTTGCTCCACCAACCCGTGTGTGGCCTCATCATGACAGTGGAGAAGACCGTGGATCGACATGTCAGAATGGGAGCGGGAAGTGGAATTAAAATGAGTGGCCACTGGGAGATCTCGCTTTTTCTGGCAAATGAAGCATTGTGTTTGCTGAGCACCTATGCTCCATCCATCACACTCGGGTTGGAGGAGCAACACCTTAAATTTCATCTGGGTAGCCTCCAACCTGATGGCATGAATATATTTCATGTTTCAATGCCTTAGCAGATTATTTTATTCACAGTGGCGTTGAGGATGTATTGTGATTCCAGCAAGCGGGGTTCAGTTTTGTCTGAATGGAGTTTGCATGTTCTCTCTGTGACTATGAATGTTCCCCACATGCTCCTATTTCCTTGTGCATAGGATGTGGAAGCCATAGAAAGGGTGCAGTGGAGATTTACAAGGATGTTTACCTGGATTGGAGAGCAAGTCTTATGAGGATAGGTTGAGTGAACTCGGCCTTTTCTCCTTGGAGTGACGGAGGATGAGAGGTGACCTGGTAGAGGTGTATAAGATGTCGAGAGGTGTTGATCATGTGGATAGTCAGAGGCTTTTTCCCAGGGCTGAAATGGTTGCCACAAGAGGACACAGGTTTAAGGTGCTGGGGAGTAGGTACAGAGGAGATGTCAGGAGTAAGTTTTTTTACTCAGAGAGTGGTGAGTGCGTGGAATGGGCGGCCGGCAAAGGTGGTGGAGGCGGATATGATAGGGTCTTTTAAGAGACTTTTGGATAGGTACATGGTGCTTAGAAAAGTAGAGGGCTATAGGTAAGCCTAGTAATTTCTAGGATAGGGACATGTTCGGCACAACCTTGTGGGCTGAAGGGCCTGTATTGTGCTGTAGGTTTTCTATGTTTCTATTGAAAAAATATGATGGTTTAATCAACTCTAATAAATCTAATCTATAATATTAGACAATAAGACCTAGGAGCAGAATTAGGTTATTCAGCCCATCGAGTCTGCTCTGCAATTCCATCATGACTGATCCTGGATCCCACTCAACCACATACACCTACCTTTTCTCCATATCCTTTGATGCTCCGATGGATCAGGAAACTATTAACTTCTAGCATAATATCTCACAGACTTGGCTTCCACTGTAGTCTGTGGCAAAGCACTCCACAGATTTACTACTCTCTAGCTAAAAGAATTCCTCCTCACCCCTGTTCTAAAGGGTTGCTGCTCAGTTTTGAGCCTGTGTCTTCCAGTACTGGATACCCCCACCATAGGAAACATCCTCTCCACATCCACCATATCTAGACCTTTCAACATTCGGAAGGTTTCAATGAAATCCCTCAAATTCTTCAAAATTTCAGTGAATACACATCCAATGCTGCCAAATGGTCCTCATATGTTAACCCCTTCATTCCTGGAAACATCCTCATGATCCTCCTCTGCTCTCTCTCCAATGACAACACATCATATCTGAGATATGGGGCCCAAAACTGTTGACAAAACTTCAAGTGCAGCCTGAGTAGTGTCTTATTAAGACTGAGTAGTGTCTTATAAAGCCTCACCATTATCTCAAACAACACACACAAAATGCTGGTGGAACTGTTGACGTTTCAGGCCGTGAGGGTCCTGATAAAGGGTCTCAGCCCGAAACGTCAACAGTGCTTCTCCTTATAGATGCTATCTGGCCTGCTGTGTTCCACCAGCATTTTGTGTGTGTTGTTTGAATTTCCAGCATCTGCAGATTTCCTCGTTTGCTCACCGTTATCTCCTTGTTTTTACAGACTGTTCTCCTTGAAATAAATGCCAACATTGCATTTACCTTCTTTACCACAGACTCAACCTGTAAATTAACCTTCTGGGAGTCTTGCACAAGGAAATACCAACACTGTATTCCAACTGCCACTTTTTTGCCCATTCTTCCAATTTGTCTAAGTCCTGCTGCAATCGCATTGCTTCCTCAGCACTACCTACCTCTCCTTCTATCTTCATATCATCTGTAAACTTTGCCACAAAGCCATCAATTCCATTATCTATATTATTGACAAACTAAGTGAAAAGTAGTGGTCCCAATACTGACCCCTGAGGAATACCACTAGTCACTGGCAGCCAACCAGAAAAGGCCCCTTTTATTCCCACTCACTGCCTCCTGCCCGTCAGCCATTCCTCTATCCATGCCAGTATCTTTCCTGTAACTCCATAGGATTTTATCTTGTTAAGCAGCCTCATGTGTGGCATCTTATCAAATGCCTTCTGAAAATACAAGTGAATGACATCCATTGCCTTTCCTTTGTCCACCCTGCTTGGTATTTCCTCGAAGAACTCTAACAGATTTGTCATGTAAGATTTCCCTTCACAGAAATCATGCTGACTTTGATTTATTGTATCATTAGTCTCCAAGTAATCCAAAACTTCATTCTTAATGGTAGACTTCAACACTTTCCCAACTACTGAGGTGTGAGTAATTGGCCTATAAATTCCTTTCTTTTGCCTTCCTCCCTTCTTAAAGAGTGGAGTGACATTTGCAAACTTCCAGTCCTCCAGGACCATGCCAGAATCGGATGTTTCTTGAAAGATCATAACCAATGCATCCATTATTTCTTCAGCAAATTCTTTCAGGACTCTGGGATGTAGTCCATCTGGTCCAGGTGACTTATCCACCTTAAGACCTTTGAGTTTGCCTAGCACATTTTCCTTTGTAATAGCAATGGCACTCACTCCTGCTCCCTGACACTCATGGACCTCTGGCACACTGCTAGTGTCTTCCACAGTGAAGACAGATGCAAAGAGCCCATTGAGTTCATCCACAATTTCTTTTTCCCCATTACTACCTCACCAGCATCATTTTCCAGTGGTCCAATATCAACTCTCACCTCTCTTTTACTTTTTATGTAACTGAAAACATTTTTGGTATCATGCTTTATATTATTGGCTAGTCTACCCTCATATTTAATCTTTTTCCCTTCTTAGAGCTTTTTTAAATGCCCTTTGTTGGATTGTTAAAGCTTCCCAAGCATCCAATTTCTCACTCACTTTTGCTACCTTATATGCCCTTTCCTTGGCTTTTATATGCAGTCCTTAACTTCCTTTGTCAGCCATGGTTACCTAGCCCTGACATTTGAGAACCTCTGGCTCTTTGGAACAATCTATCCTGCACCCTGTGAACTATTCCCAGTAACTTCCGCCTTCTTTGCTCTGCTGTCATCTCTGCCAATATCCTACTTCAATCCACCTGGGCAAGCTCCTCTCTCATGCCTCTGTAATTCCCTGTATTCCATCATGATACTGATACATAACTTGTGCTTCTCCCTCTCAAATTGCAGTATGAATTCAATTGTATTATGATCACTGTCCCCTAAGGGTTCCTTTGTGTTAAGCTCCCTAATAAGATCTGGGTTATTACACAACACCCAATCTAAGGTAGCCTTTCCATGAGTAGGCTCAAGCACAACCTGCTCTGAAAAGCCATCTCGTAGGCATTCAGCAAATTCCATCTCTTGCAATTCGACACCAACCTGATTTTCCCAATCCTCTTGTATATTGAAGTCCCCCATTATAATTGTGTCATTACCCTTATTACATGCCTTTCCAGCTCCCTTCGCAATCCCAACCCCACATCTTGGCCACTATTTGGAGGTTTATATATGATTCCCATAATGATCTCTTTTACCTTTGCAGCTTCTTAACTCCACCCACAAAGATTAAATATTTTCTGACCCTACATCACCTCTTTCTAAAGATGTAATTCCATCTCTTCCCAACAGAGCCACACCACTGCCTATGCCTTCCTGCCCTTCCTTTTGATACAAAGTATATCCTTTGATGTTAATCTCTCAACAATGGTCTTCTTTCAGCCAGGATTCAGTGATGCCCACAACATCATACCAATCAACCTGTAATTGCGCCACGAGTCCGTCCACATTATTTGGAAAGCTACACGCATTTAAATACAGCACTTTCAGTCCTGCATTCTTTGCCCTTTTGAATTTTGCCTCTGTGGTACAATTTAACTCTTTGTTCTGTCTGCATTTGTACCCAATCACTGGCTTGTCCTTCCTTACATTCATGTTACACCCATCATCTACTTGTGAACCGGCTGGCTCATCCTCAGCTTCATCATACTGGTTCCCATCCCCCTGCCTGTGTGTCGTCTCTGATGCTGCTGCAAGATTTCATTGTATCTGCACCTCAGTGTTAGCTCCTCCAGTTGAACTTTATCTCTTTGTGTGTTTCCCCCAGCTGTCAGTCTGTGGTTTTGTATTACCATGTGCTCCTGCTCTACTCCAGCTCCTGTATTACTGAGTCCTCGTGTCTCACCTGTTTCTCATTATTACCTGTTTTGCTGCCACCTGTGTCTCATTGGGCTCCACCTATCATCTGCCTCTCTGTTTATTGCTCAGTGTATTTCAGTCCTATGTTTTCACCTGTTTGTTGCCAGATTGTGTCAGTGAATTTTCCTGAGCCTTTCCAGCATTTGTATCTCTACTCTGTTGTCCATATGATTGTGCCATTGACCTCTTGCCTGACACATCTCCCCCAAGGGGCCGCCTTTACTCCCTATCCGTACCTGAAACAGAAGCCATGAGTAAGTACATTCAAGAGTCTCCGGCTGCAGGCATCATCCGGCTGTCTTCCTCCCCTACTGGTGCCGGTTTTTTCGTTGTTGAAAAGAAGGATGTCTCCTTATGTCCATGCATTGATTACCAGGGACTGAATGAAGTCACTGTTAAGAACCATTACCCTCTTCCACTCATGACCTTGGTATTTGAACTACTGCAAGGAGCCTCAGTTTTCACCAGGCTTGATCTCCATAATGCCTACCATCTTGTCTGCATCCGTGAAGGGGACAAGTGGAAGACATCCTCTAACACCACCTTGGGCCATTATGAGTACCTAGTCATGCCACTCGATCTCACCAATGCCCCTGCTATCTTCCAAGCCCTGGTAAATGATGTTCTCAGGGACATGCTGAACCAATTTGCTTTTGTGTATCTTGACGACATTTTGATTTTTTTTCCAAGTCCCTTGCTGAACACACAGGTCACGTCCGCAGAGTTCTTCAGCACCTTCTGGAGAACCAACTCTTTGTGAAAGCTGAGAAATGTGAGTTTCATTGCAATACCATCTCCTTCCTGGGGTATGAAATTTCAGGCGGTTCCATTGAAATGGACGAACAGGTCAAGGTGGTGGTCGAATGGCCCCAACTTTTGACTCGTTTAGAGTTGCAATGCTTCTTGGGCTTTGCTAACTTCTGTCACTGCTTCATCAGAAATTACAGCACACTGGCTGCACTTACCTCATCAGCTGTCAGATTCTCCTGGTCCCCTGCTGCTGAAAAAGTGTTCTCTGTCCTGCCCCCATCCTGATTCAACCCAACACTGACCGGCAGTTCATTGTGGAGGTGGATGTGTCTGACATTGGCGTAGGAGCTGTTCTCTTTCAGTGCTTGGCCAAGGATGGGAAGGTCCACCTCTGTGCCTTCTTCTCTCACTGCCTCACTCCCACGGAGCGGAATTACGATATCGGAAACCAGGAGCTTCTAGCTCTGGAGGAGTGGAGGCATTGGCTGGAGGGAGCAAAGGTGCCATTCTTAGTCTGGACTGATCACAAGAATCTGAAATATATCCATACGGCCAAGCGTCTAAACTCCTGTCAAGCTGTTTTTATCAAGGTTCAATTTTACTCTGTCCTTCCGCCCTGGTTCCAGGAATGGAAAACCTGATGCCCTCTCCTGAAGATTTCCTTCCTCTGAGACCCCTGAGGTGCTCGATGTCATCCTCTCTGCTCACTGTCTCGTGGGGGCAGAGCAATGGGACATTGAATCCATTGTGCAAGCTGCTCAACAGAGCGAGGCAGCCCCTAGTCAATGCCCCACTAACCGTGTTTATGTGCCCAGCTCTGTCTGCTCACAGGTATTGCAGTGGGGTCATTCTTCCCGGTTATCCTGTCACCATGGAACCAAGTGTACTCAGGCCTCCATCATTCAGCGGTTCTGGTGGCACTCCATGGGAGGTGACATCCGCAACTTTGTCCAGCCTACTGGGTCTGTGCTTAAGGCAAGAACTCTAAATGATCACTGGCTGGTCTGTTACAACCCCTGTCTATCCCCAAGAGACCATGGTCCCACATTGCCCTGAATTTTATCACCGGTCTTCCCCTATCAGATGGTAACACCACCATTCTCAGTAGAATATCATTTTTCCAAATCTGTACACTTCATCCCTTTACCTAAACTCCCCTCTGCCAAAGAAACATCCAAATTATTAGTGCTGCATGTTTTTAAATTACATGGTTTACCTGTAGATGTTGTGTCAGGCAGGGGCTCTCAATTCACATCCAACTTCTGGAGGGCATTCTGTAATCTTCTGGGTGCCTCTGTGAGTCTGTCTTCAGGATTCCACCCACAGACCAACGGCCAGACCGAGCGGGCCAACCAACGGCTAGAGACAGTATTGTAGTGTCTGGTCTCCCAGAACTCCTCTGCGTGGAGTCAGCAGCTACCCTGGGCTGAGTATGCCATAAACTCCCATCAGTCTTCATCCACTGGTCTGTCCCCTTTTGAGCGCTGCCTTGGCTACCAACCTCCACTGTTTCCTGCCCAGGAGGAGGCGGCTGGACTTCCATCTGCCAAGGCATTCATCCGTCGTTGTCAGAGGACATGGAGGTGTACTTGCTCTGCCCTTCTCTGTGCCTCTGCTGGGATCAAGCTGACCACCATCACTCCAAGGCCCCACGTTAACGCCAGGGACAGTGTGTGTGGCTTTCAACCCGAGAACTGCCCCTCAAGGTGGATTCCTGCAAGCTCCCCCACGCTTCATCGACCCCTTTCCCATTGCTAAAGTCATCAGTCCTGCTGCCATCCGTCTCAAGCTCCCCTCCGCTCTCTGCCACTTTCATCCCACCTTCCATGTGTCCCACATCAAGCCTTTCATGAGCCACCCCCTGTGTCCTGTCCCCAAACACCCCTCCCCCACGACTCACCGATGGGTCAGAGGCCATCATGGTGCGTTGACTGCTGGACATTCGTTACCGGGGCCGTGGCCTCCAGTACCTTGTAGACTGGGAGGGCTATGGTCCTGAGGAGAGGTGTTGGGTCCCCACCCGTTACATCCTGGACCTCCCTCTCATCAGGGACTTTCATCGCCAGCACCCAGCTCTATCTGCTGTGATGCCAGGAGGCGTCCATAGAGGGTGGGGGTACTGCCAGTACCTCCAGTTGAACTTTGTCTTTTTGTGTGTTTTCCCCCAGCTATCAGTCTGTGGTTTTCATGCCCCATGTGCTCCTGTCCCCACTCCTGCTCTACTCCGGCCCCTGTATTACTGAGTACTCCATCTCTCACCTGTTTCTCATTATTACCTGTAATGCTGCCACTTCTGTCTCATTGTGCTCCACCTATCACCTGCCTCTCTGTTTATTGCTCAGTGTATTTCAGTCCTGTGTTTTCACCTGTTTGTTGCCAGATTGTGCCAGTGAATTTTCCTGAGCCTTTCCAGCATTCGTATCTGTACCCTATCCGTCTGAATATCGACTCTGCCTGTTTCCCGATTCTGGTTTTTGGATTTCTCTGGATGTTTGATCTCTTCCTGAACTTTGACGCTGGCTTTGTTTGCCCCTCGGGATTTGCTACTCAATATCACTGTGTGCACAGTGCTGGGTCTGCGATTGGATCTCTGCTCCAGCATCCTGACACTCAGTTGTAAAGATCATAAGACATAGGAGCAGAATTATGCCATTCAGCCCATTGTCTGCTGCACCATTTCATCATGGCTGATTTACTTTCCCTCTCAACCCCATTCTTCTGCCTTCTCCCTGTGACCTTTGACACCCAAACTAATCAAGAAACTATCAACCTCTGCTTTAAATAAACCCAATGACTTGCCCTCCACGATTGCCTGTGGCGATGGAGTTCATGGTTCCCAACCCTCTGGCTACCCTAACCCTGAAGAGTGAGCAACTTCAAGTTCCTGGTGTCAATATCTCTGAGGATCTAACCTGGACCCAAAATATCAATGCCGCTAACAAAGAAAGCTCACAGTGGCTATATTTCATTTGGAGTTTGAGAAGATTTGGTAAGTCTCCAAAATCAATCTCAAATTTCTACAGATGTACCATGGAGAGCATTCTAAATGGCCATATCACCTTCTGGTATGGGGTGGTGGGGAACTACTGCATAGGATTGAAGTAAGTCGCAGAGAGTTGTAAACTTAGTCAGCTCCAGCAAGGACACTAGTCTCTGTGGTATCTTCGAGGAGCAATGCCTCAAAAAGGTGGCGTCCATCATTAAGGGACCTCCATCGTGTGTTGTTCTCATTGCCACCATCGGGGAAGAGATCCAGAAGTCTGAAGGCACACACTCAACACTTATATACAACAGAATATGTATATTTGCTGTAATTCACAGTTTTTGTTTCTCTATCATGTATTGCAATCGACCTGCTGCTGCAAATCTCACAATATACACTGGTGATATTAAACCTGATTCTGATTCTCCTGCCTTCTCCCCGCAACCTTTCACACCCAGACTAAACAAGAACTTGTCAACCTCCACTTAAATATACTCAATGACCTGGCCTCCATAGCATCTGTGACAAGGAACTTCACAGATTTACTGCCGTCTGGCTAAAAAATTCCTCATCTCTGTTCTAAATGGACGTTCTGCTGTTCTGAGGCTGTGTCCTCTGATCCTAGACTCTCCCACTAAAGGAAACATCCTTTCCACATCCACTCTATCTGTGCCCTCTGGTCCTAGACTCCCCCACTACAGGAAACATCCTCTCCACATCCACTCTATCTGTGCCCTCTGGTCCTAGACTCCCCCACTAAAGGAAACATCCTCTCCACATCCACTCTATCTGTGTCCTCTGATCCTAGACTCCCCCACTACAGGAAACATCCTCTCCACATCCACTCTATCTGTGCCCTCTGGTCCTAGACTCCCCCACTAAAGGAAACATCCTCTCCACATCCACTCTATCTGTGCCCTCTGGTCCTAGACTCCCCCACTACAGGAAACATCCTCTCCACATCCACTCTATCTGTGTCCTCTGGTCCTAGACTCCCCCACTACAGGAAACATCCTCTCCACATCCACTCTATCTGTGCCCTCTGGTCCTAGACTCCCCCACTACAGGAAACATCCTCTCCACATCCACTCTATCTGTGCCCTCTGGTCCTAGACTCCCCCACTACAGGAAACATCCTTTCCACATCCACTCTATCTGTGTCCTCTGATCCTAGACTCCCCCACTACAGGAAACATCCTCTCCACATCCACTCTATCTAGGCCTTTCAATATTCAATAGGTTTCACTGAGATTCCTCTCTCTTTCTTCTAAAGTTGGGTTTGTTGTCAACTTGAAAGAAAGTACCAAGAAAATAATCATTACTTTGATTAATTGCCAGAAGGAGATGTGGAATTTTAGCAATGCTCTTGAATCCTTGTGTTCTCACGATCGGTGCAAGCTCAGGAATATGCAGAGGAACAGGCAGCTCAAAACCTTGGTAATAGATGGTAAACTGGAACAGAAATAACAGGACAATAGGAAACTTAAACACAGGAGATTCTGCAGATGATGGAAATGCAAAGCAACACACTCAGAATGCTGGAGGACCTCAGCAGATTAGAGCCCCTATGACAGGGGTTCCTAACCCTTTTTATGCCTTGGACCAATACCATTAACTGAGAGCCCCGTGGACCCCAGGCTGAGAAAACCTGATCGATGGAGGAGAATAAACAGACGATGTTTCAGGCTGAGACCCTTCATCAGTCGTGGAGAGGAAGGGGGAAAAAGCCACAATAAGCTGGGGGGAGGGGAAGGAGGACAAACTGGCAGGTGACAGGTGAGGGGAAACGGTGAGAGGGTTGGGGGGAGTTGAAGTAAGAAGCAGGGAGGCAATGGGTGGAAGAGGTAAAAGGCTGAAAAAGAAGGAATCTGACAGGAGAGGAGAGCAGGGCAGACCATGGCAAAAAGGGAAGGAGGAGGAACACCAGGGGCAGGAGATGGGCAAGAGAGGAGAAGAGAAGGGGTAAGAAGGGAGCCAGATTGGGGAATGGAAAAAGAAAGAAAGGTGAGAGGGTAGAAATTACCGGAAGTTAGAGAAATCAGTGTTTATGTCGTCAGGTTGAAAGCTACAACAACAGCCTGGAAAATGGAACATAGAACAGTACAGCACAGGAACAGACCCTTGGGCCATGATGTCAGTGACCAGTATGAAAATTAAACTAATCCCTAAATAGTTTATTAGTACGAGTTAGTTCACAATCCTGAAGAAGAGTATCCACCTGAAACCTTTGCTGTTTATTCCTCTCCATAGATGCCGCCTGACTAGCTGAGGTCCTCCAGCATCTTGTGTATGTACTGAACTAACCCTGTTTCCCTCCACACGACCCGTATCCATCCTCCCTGCACATTCATGTGCTACCCAAATGTTTCTTGATCATCACTGTCATATCTGCCTGCAACTCCACCCTGATGGCCCACCCACCCCAAACATTCTCACTTCTCCCTTCTACCATCGGGCAGAAGATTCGAAAGCCTGGAAGGACAAGCCTCCAGGCTCAAGGACAGCTGCTACCCCACTGTGATAAGTCTATTGAATGGTCCCCTAGTACGATAAAATGGACTTTTGACCTCACAATCTACCTCATTTTGACCTTGTACCTAAACGTCTACCTGCACTGCACTCTCTGTGCAATGAACACTGCATTCTGTTATTGTTTTAGCTTGAGCTCCCTCAATACACTGCTCCCTCAGAGATGAAGTGATGTGTATAGATGACATGGAAAACAAGCACTTTCACTGTGACCATAAGGAGCCAAATTAATTACTCTCAGGCTCCCACCACCAAGGTGTAAAATACCTTGGCCTCCACATCTTCTTTAACCTTCTCCCTCTCATTTGCTCTTATATTCAACATTTCTACCCTGTCTCTTATAATTTTAAGAACTTTGACCAGGTTTATAAAATTATAAGAGGCATAGGTAGAGGAAACATGCCGTCTCCTCACTGCCTCCATCAGGGAGGAGGTACAGGAACCTGAAGACACACCCTCAATAGTTCAGGAACAGCTTCTTCCCCTCCACCATCAGATGGACAATGTGAACACTCATCATCATCTTTATGTGCTGTGTCATATGATGTGGGTGATTGTGGTCTTTGACCATGATCACTCTTAGCAAATTTCTTAACAGAAGTGGTTTGCCACTGGTTTCTTCTGGGCAGTGTCTCTACAAGATGGGTGACCCCAGCCATTATCAATACTCTTCAGAGATTGTCTGCCTGTGTCAGTGGTCACGTAACCAGGACTTGTGATATACACCAGCCGCTCATACAACCACCCACCACCTGCTCGCATGGGTTCATGTGACCCTGTTTGGGGGTCTAAGCGGGTTCTACACCTTGCCCAAGGGCGACCTGTGGCTAGCAGAGGGAAGAAGCGCCTTATACCTCTTTTGGTAGAGAAGTAACTCCAACCCACCACCCTCATGAACACTATCTTAGTATTTTCCCTTTCTTTTTGCACTACATTTTTAATTTAATTTTTTATATGAACTTATTGTAATTTATATATTTTATTATTATTGTTACACCATGTGCAAGATTTTTACTGCTATGCTGTAGGGATTTCATTTTGGCAGTTCTGTAAGAGCAGTCTGTTCTGCTTTCAGCCTGCTTGGGTTTGATCTAAAGATAAGGGGCTTTGTTGTTCAGCTTAGGAATGTTGTGTCATCCAGTCAGGATGGTGGAGTTGGGAGAAGGTTTGAGAGAACACTGGGCAGAGACGTTTTGTGATGGACACTGGTGGGGTCAAGGTCTATTTGGCGAGAGCTGGGAGAAGACAGGAGGGAAGGAGGCTGAGGATGCAGAGCTTGTTACACAAGGTGTTGGTGCAGATGAATGGCTTCGAGGAGGAAGGACGAATACTCCCGTGGGGGAGCCCGATTGTTCGAGATGGATTTCAAGTGGCATTCAGAAGGTGCTGTGTGCTTTCATGCAGACTAGGGGTCCAATGTGTGAATTAAAGATTACTTCAAGACGAGCTCTGACTTACCTGTGCATTTGAACTGAGTTAACTGTAATGGGGCCTTTTTATTTTTTTCTTTTCTTTTTCCTACCAACTGTTCAATAAAGCTGAAATTTGTAAATATACTTCCTTTATAATTGTATGCAGTGTACACTCTGTTATTTATTGCCGATGGCTAATTGCATGGGGGTAGTAATTACACAGTATTCACACAGATCGGGGTTCGGGTGGTCAAGACACCCCAACTTCCCTATTTTGGTGACCCAAGTCATATCAACCCTAGACATATGGAGTTTGAGAAAAGTGGCTTTGTCACCGCTGAGTCTGGTGGCTGTTAACGAGAGGATAATGAGCTGCATCTTTAGAGATGGCCGGTTAAAAGGTTTTCATTATGTACTGCTGCAGCAAAACAACTAATTTCATAACATATGCCAGGTGCCTGATTCTGGTGCAAGTCTCCTCGCAGCCTCCAACACTCCAGAGAAACAGCCCAAGTTTGTCCAACCACCCCATGTCTCTAACGTTGAAGATTATGTGGAACCAGTGGCTCTGACTGCAACCTGGAGCCAAGTTAAATAATAATAAATGAAGAAAATGGTACCCTGGGTAGCTTCACGATTGTATCAACAGTCCATGGAGAGGTGAGGGCGATCAGCTGTGTAATCTGATGAGAGGGATTGCCTTTAAATCTGCTGGAAAATCCCAGTAGATAAACGAATCCTGACCCAATTCTGGTTAAAACAAAACATTACTTTGGTATTGTGGGTTAGGAAACAGTGGACACAACAGTGAAGTGACACATTTCTTACATTCTGCTGCCAGTTACGTAGTCCTTAGGGATTGAGGCCCATTTAGTTTGGATTTTCAAAGCTGGATGGTTTGCAAGATATCCCAGCGATGCCTGGAATGTCACCTTGTACTTCTCGCAGTTTTTACCCCATCTGCACATCACCTGGAAGATAGAAAAACTTTATTTTTGCGGTTAACATAGAACAGAGAACAAAGAATAGCACAGCCTTTCAACCCATAATTTTGTACCAAACCAATTAAACTAGTAATCAAGTGGCCAACTGCAAGATCGAGGATTTGCCACACGGACTTGCGCACTTTTATTTCAGACGTGGTCTCTACAGTATATTGCTTTGATATAAATGGCTTTGCTAGGCACCTCTGGAGACAGGTATGGTTGAGGTAATCAGGAGTAAGATCAAGGATTGACTTTATTTACATCTATCAGGAATTTGCTGTGGTGTATTGGTCAGGGTGAGACATGCAACAAAAAACTACATTCAACAATTATAAAGAATAAAGAAATATATAAAAATAAAATTAGAAGTACAGATATTGAATAAACTACAAAAGCAGCATGTATTTACAATGTAAACAATATTATAAAATGTGATTTAAAGTGTTTATACTGAGATTTCCTGGTGGTGGCTGATGGAGTAGCAGCAATCTTCTGTTGCTCCAACTCTAATTATCTTACTATTTCCAACCTGTCTTGAAACCTCCTGTTTAAGTGTAATATTTTTTCCATCATGGCTACATCAAGGAGTGGCAGAGGTACTAAAAAGGATGGTCCCCCTGCTTCTTTGGATTCTATTATGGATTTGCTGCAAAGTCAGACACGAGAAGCCTCTGAGAAGTTTCAACAATTCAGCTCTGAATTTAAACAAATAAAGGGTAAGTTGGCCTCTATTCAGAAAACTCTTAATGAACACAATAAAGGTATAAAAGTGTTTACAGTGGAGTAACAGGTAATGGATAGAGGGGCTGGGAGAAGATCAACTACCTGAGGAAGAAAGTTTTAAGATTGGGTGAAGTTTTTGAAGATTTGTCATTGAAATGGAAAATAAAGGGCTTTAACAAAACATGTTGCATTTTAGAAAACAAAAAGAAACAACATTCAACAATTATACAGAATAAAGAATTATGTAAAAATAATGTTAGAAGTACAGGTATGGAGAAGATGTGCAGAAATACATAAATACCATCATGTGCGTATTTATAATGTAAACAGTGTTATAAAAATTGTTGGAAAGTCTTTCCAGTTCAGTGACAGACTGAGGTAGTAGATAGGTGTGTGGGACTAACTAGAATGAATGCACATTAATTTGCCTATCCAAGAACCTTTTGAATGCCTTTATCATACCTGCCTCCATCACCACTCCATGTTAACAAAACCTACCTCTCACATCTCCTTTGATATTACCTCCTCTCATCTTAAATGCATGCCCTCTGATATTAGACATTTGTACAGTGGAAAGGTATCCAGCTATCTTGCTACTGAATTGAATTCTATTGCTTGTAGGGTTTGGAGGAAACAGAGTTAATCGAGGCTTCCAGAAGGAATTAGATAATCAAGAGAAGAGTTTCCAGGGCTATACTAGGCACTACTCTGCAGAGAACGCATTCATTAAAGCACTTTTAGTCCTCTTCAAATATGAAAGTTCAAAGTAAACTTAATATCAAAGTACATACATATCACCATATACAACCCTGAGATTCATTTTCTTATGAGCAAACTCAATAAATCCACAATAAAATAATAACCATAATAGAATCAATTAACTTGGGCACTCCACCAGTGTGCAAAAGACAACTGTGCAAATACAAAAATAAAGAAATAATAATACAAAATAAATAAACAATAAATATCAAGAAAATGAGATGAAGAGTCCTTGAGAGTCCGTCCATAGGTTGTAGGAACAGTTCAGTGTTGGGGCAAGTGAAGTTGAGTGAAGTTATCCCCTATGGTTCAAGAGCCTGATGGTTGAGGGGTGGATAACTGTTCCTGAACCTGGTGGTGTGAGTCCTGAGGCTCGAGTACCTTCTTCCTGATGGCAGCAGTGAGAAGAGATCGTGATCTGGGTGGTGGGGGTTCCTTTGATTTGGCCTACATCAGTGGTGTTGTCAGCAGTCTTGAATATGGCATTGGAACTGTGCGTAGCCACTCTGTCATTAATGTAAAGCAAGTAGAGCAGGGTCTAAGCACACACCCTTGTGGTACATCTGTGCTAATGGAGATTGTGAAGGAGATGTTACCAATCCTTACCGACTGGGGTCTGCAACTGAGGAAATCGAGGATCCAATTGCACAAGGAGGTATTGAGGCCAAGGTTTTGGAGCTAAATGGTGAGTTTTGAATGCCGAGCTGTAGTTGATGAAGACTATCCTGATGTGTGCAGCTTTGCTGTGCAGATGCTCCCGGGATGAGTGATGAGCCAGAGAGATGGCATTTGCTGTAGACTTGTTGCCCTGGTAGGCAAATTGGAGTGGATCCAAGTCGCTCCTCAGGCAGGAGTTAATATGTTTCATCTTCAATCTCTCAAAACACTTCACCACTGTGGATGCAAGTGTTACTGGATGATAGTCAATGAGGTAGGTTACCACGTTCTTCTCAGGCACTGGTAAAATTGAAGCCTGTTTAAAGCAGGTGGGTTCCTCAGACTGCTGAAGCGAGAGGTTAAGGATCTCAGTGAACACTCCAGCCAATTAATCATAACAATCCTTTAGTGCTTGGCCAGATACCCCATCAGGACCAGATGTTTTTTGTGAGTTCACCCTCCTGTAGGCTGCTTGCCTTGATGTTAACGGTCAAGGTTCATCTGCTGTGCCTGATGTGGAAGGCTTGAAAAACGACAGTATGCTTGACTGCTTAGCCTCGTGCATTTTTCTATCATATTCTTTGTAAGCACTCAAACCATCCTGCAAATATGCCCTAAACCTACGTACCCTTTCAAAATTAAAGTCATACTTTTCTGCAATCATTGCAGCGTTGTCAGTCGCAGCGAAAATCTCACGTAATTGCTTCATGTTCAGTTCCTGGATGACTTTACTTTCGGGCTGTTCGCTACTGCATTCGGTTTCAATTGTTATCCTTTCCTCTTCATCAGCTCTTCATCTGTCAGTTCTTGGTCATGGGATGCCAAAACCTCTAACTTCCACAAACCCAGCCTCCTTAGCCAAACTCACTATGTCCTTACTTCGTTCACCACAATTGAAATGCTTAATTATGTCTAGTTTTATGCTGAGTGTAAAAACCCTTATGAGTTCTTTAAGGCTTTTCCAATACCTTAGAGCTCATCTTGCTAACGGATGCACAAAATAAATCGACACAAAGCACAAATGCTCACAGGCACGCGTTTAAGCAATGGTGGCTAGAATGCAGTTCCGGGGGAGGAGCCTGGCTGCTTGGGGCGCGCGCTGCCTTTTTTTCGCACGCTGCCTATTTTCGTAACAGTTTCGTAACACTTTCTGTTAGCAAAAACAAGTAACTAATGTAGGGCTTTCGTAATAGCGAGGTGTCATAAAGCAAACGGGGGCCACCTGTATACATGCTATTTGTACTACTGTGATATGCAGTGTGCTGTGTGCTGTTGGCACTGCGTTTTACACCTTGGCCCCGGAAGAACATTGTTTCATTTGTCTGTATTCATGTATGGTTGAATGATAATTAAACGCGAACAGAACTTGGCAACCTAGGGGTAAAGGATTTGATGAACTAAAGCAGGATCAGTCTCCACTTGCTGGGTGCTAGAAGGTTATCAATGACCCAGTATAAGCACAATGACCCAAATTTCCTATGATTTATCCCTCCGATTCAGGTGGCATGGTAGCAAAGAGATTAGCACATTGCTTTACATTGCCATCTGTAAAATTGATTGGGATTCAATTCCTGCTGCTGCCTGTAAGGAGCTTGTACGTTCTCCCTGTGACTGTGCGGGTTTCCTCCCACATTCCAAATGCATTCGGGTTATAGTCAGTAAGTTGTGGGCATGCTCGATTGGCACCGGAAGCATGACAACACTTGCAGGCTGTCCCCACAACATCCTGACGCAACCAATGTATTTCAATGTAGATCTTGATGTGGATGGGACAAATAAAACAGTACTTTACATCTTTTGAGAGATTATTTTACATTCTTATCCTTAATCAGAAACAGCTAGAGGTCATGGATTACGGGTGAAAGATGAAAGGGAAACTTCTACCTTCAGAGGATGGTGAGAGAGTAGAACAGGATGTAGTGGAAGTGATGGACTTGGGTTCAATTTCAACATTTAAGAGATTTTTTTTTTTAGGTACCTGGGTGAGAGGAGTTTGGAGGGCTATGTTCTGGGTGCAGGTCAATGGGACCAGGTAAATGAATAGTTCAGCATGGACCAGACAGGCCTAAGGGCCTGTTTCTGAGCTCTAGTGTTGACTCTAGCTCATCCGTAAATCTGAGCCAATTGTTCCTATTATAAGACCATAAGACATAAGAGCAGAATTAGGCCATTCAGCCTATCAAGTCTGCTCTGCCATTCCATCATGGCTGATCCCGGATCCCACTCAACCCCATACACCTGCCTTCTTGCCGTATCCTTTGATGCCCTGACCAATCAGGAAATGATCAACTTCTGCTTTACATATACCCACAGACTTGGCCTCCACCACAGCCTGTGGTAGAGCATTCTGCAGACTTACTACTCTCTGGTTGAAAATATTCTTCCTTAACTCTGTTCTAAAGGCTCACCCCTCAATGTTGAACATGTGTCCACTAGTTCTGGATACAGTACCCCCATCATTGGAAACATCCTCTCCACATCCACCCTATCTGGTCCTTTCAATATTAGGTAGGTTTCAATTAGATCCCCACACATTCTTCTAAATTCCAGTGTTCCAAATTATGTGCTGCTATTATTTTGTACTCCCAGTGGCCAGTTTATTTGGAATCTCCTGTACCTAATATACACGTTTGTAGTGGCTTGTAATACGCTCCTGGTCTTCTACTGCTGTAGGTTTGACATGTGTGTTCAGAGATGCTTTTCTACACACCAATGTTGCAATGTGTAGATATTTGAGTTATTGTTGCCTTCCTGTCAGTTTGAACCAATTTGGCCATTCTCTTCTGAACTACCTCATTAACAAGGTGTTTTCACCCACAGAACTACCACTCACTGGATGTTTTTGTTTCTCACACCATTCTCTGTAAACTCTAGAGACTGTTGTGCATAAAATCCCAGGAGATCAGCAGTTTCTGAGATACTCAAACCACCCCGTCTGGTACCAACAATCAAAGTCACTTAGATCACATTTCTTTCCCATTCTTAGGTTTGGTCTGAACCATTACTGTCCATTACTAACACCTTATCGATTACCATTACAATGTCCATTACAAACACTTTGTCTGTTACCATTACTGCCCATTACTAAAAGCTTGTCTGTTACCGTTCCTGAGTACCTTACCGTTGCCTTGTGTGGTCTAGGACTGCCGGCATCCAGACACATCTTCCAGCTGCTGCCATCGTCCAGCTCCACAACACGCAGGTGGACTCTCGGCCTGCCGCTTGTGCTTTCCACTGTGCCGGTCAGCTGATAGCCCTGCAGGTTGCCATCTGATCTCACGGCTTTGGCAACGACGACGAGTACAGTGGGACCGAGCTCTCCAACCTGATCCAGCTGTATTACAAAGGAACATTGGCATCAAAAGATCAAATCATCAGGCAGCAGAACGTAAGCCAGGGGTCCTATTTGGGTGTGTGAGTGGGTGGGAGGGTTGGAAGGGTTGGTAAGTTGAGTTGGTTGTTAACACAAACGACACACTTCACTTTATGTTTCAATGTACACATGATAAGTAAATGAAACTGCATCTGAAAACTGCTGAAGGCACAGTGGTAGACATGGTTCAGTGGAGCTTATGACAAAGTTCCGCATCATAGGTGCCTTCAAAAGATTAGAGCAAATGGGATCCAAAACAGTGATCCAAACTTGATCCAAAATTGTCCCAGTTACAGGAGGCGGAGAGCAGCTGTCGAGAGATGCTGTCTAAAAGGATATGTGCAGTCTCTTGTGTGTCACAGCGATCACTACTGACCATAGTTGTTTCTCATATATGTATTAAAGTTCAATGCAAATTTATTTTCTAAGTACAAATACATCACCATATACAGCCCTGAAATTCTTTTTCTTGTGGGCATTCACATTCAAAAAAGAAATACTACAGAATCAATGAAAAACTACAAACAGACAATCAAACAACCAGCTTGAATGAGAATGTAGACATAGAGAACTCAGCAGGTCAGGCAGCATCTATGGAGGGCAATGAACAGTTGATGGGTTGGGCTGAGACCCTTTGTCAGGATGGATGATTTGAGAAGCTGGGAGGTGATAGGTGGAACCCTTCTCTCCCATCCCCCACCTTCCTTCTAACCTGGTGTCACCTATCATTTGGCAGCTTGCATTCCTCTCCGTTCCCACCCCCCACAACCCCGTCACTTTCTCACTCTGGCTTCCGGCCCCTTCCTTTCCAGTCCTCAGCCCGAAACTGTGTGAGTGTGAGAGAGAGAGAGAGAGAGGGGTTGTGTGTGTGTGTATGTGTGAGCACGTGCGTGTGCGTGCGTGTGTGTATACGTATTGCTCTCTGTTGATGAAGCTGACATCAGTAAGACAAACCTCCTCAGAAGATTGGCTGCTACTGCTTTGCTGCCTGGGTTTTGAGGTGGGAGTTCCTCCAGCCGATCGCCTCTTGCTCCCAACCTGAATCACAAGGTTAATGAGACAGATTAGTGTCTGAACAGTCACTGAAGCATGAAATCAAATCTTTGGAAGCTCTTAGTTATTTGGTTCCTCTCAAGTAAAGGAACAAACCAGTTTTAGGACTTCCATGGTGAAAGGTAGGGCTCTGTGGAATGCGGCAGAACAGACGGATCGGGGAACAGAGGGCTCCTCCACGCTGTAACTGAAATGCTCCCATGCCCAAAGCCTTTGCTGCTGCACAGCTGGGATTCCCTTTCACATGATGTTAAAATACTTTTGAACATATGCTAATATAATTTGAAATCTATGTTAATTTAATTATGAAATACCCTGTAATTAATTTGTGCAATGAACATAATTCATAATTTTGATAAGTAATAAACATATCACAACCTTTACTTTGAAATATTTTAGAACTTCAAATTACTTACATTGTCAGCGTTTCAAGTTAAAAATGGTTACAAATTGTAAAAATAAATAATTGTAACACTAAACACAGAATGGAAGTTCGAACCTCATTGTTAACAAACAATTCCTGCTCAGAACAATGCAAAAAAATTGGAAGGAACATTGCTGGGAATGCAGATCCATAATCCCTTGAAAGTGGTGCCATGGGTAAATAGGGTTGTAAAGAAAGCTTTTGACACACTGGCCTTCCTGAATCAAAGTGTTGAGTACAGGAATTTACAATTCTACCGCCAGGACTTAAGAACTTTTTAAAAGCTATTATTAATGCTTTTGGAGATAGTGATTTAGATGCATATCATATTTTTTACTGAGTTAAGTATTGTATGTAATTAGTTTTGCTACAACAAGTGTATGGGACATTGGGAAAAAAGTTGAATTTCCCCATGGGGATGAATAAAGTATCTATCTATCTATCTATCTATCTATCTATCCAGATGTCATGCTGAAGTTGCTTAAGGAATCTGCAAGACATAATTTGGAGTATTGTGCTCTAAATTACCTACAAGAACGATGTTAGTAAGATTAAAGAGTGCAGGAAACAGTTACAGGAATGCTCCCTGAACTTAAGGCCTTGAATTATAGGGAAAGGTTGATCAGGTTAGCACTTTATTCCCTGGAGCATAGAATACTAGGAGAAAATTTGATAGAGCATACAGAATTATAAGGGGTATAGATGGGGTAAATTCCACCGATGTTGGATGGGGCAAGAACTAGAAGTCATGGTCTAAGGGTGAAAAGTGAAGTGTTTAAGGGGTACATGAGAGGGAATTTCTTCACTCAGAGGGTCATAAGAGTGGGTTATGAGCTACCAGCACGTAGTGGATGAGGATTTGATTTCAACTTTTAAGAGAAGTTTAGATAGGTACATAGATGAGAAGGGAATGGAGGCTATGGTCTGGCTTTGGGTCAATGGGACTAGACAAATAAATAGTTTGGCATGGACTAGATGGGCCAAAAGGCCTGTTTCTCTGCTGTAGTGTTCTATGATTTTATGATATATTTGAAAACTGTTTTAATTAGGCCTCGAGGTGCAGGCTTGCCTGTTGCAGCAGTCCAGTAGAGGACACGCCAGTGGGAGCTGGCCTCTCCTGTCAGTGCTGCCCTCCACTGTTCAATTGATAGAAGACAGGCTGGATTGTGTGCCTGCCTACGTTCATCTGCAGACTGGCGAGAACTCCTTATTCTTGCCAATAACACTCATGCACCATCAATTTACAGGACATTTCACTCAGCGATTTGGGCTATATATATATATATTTCTTGTGTGTGATGGAGAGTCCTGGATGTGTGTGTGTCCTTACACACACACATGTACACACACACAAACATTACCTTGTCATTCTGCTGTCGCTTTACACCCCCAGCCCCGGAATATTCTCATTATTGGTCCTAAACTGAGCTGATGAGCTCGTGTGGCTTTATAATGTCTTTCCTACTGTACATGGTGGAATATTCTGTGTCTTTAGCAATGGGGATGTGTGTATGTATTTAAGGTAGATACTATTGTTTATTTTGTGAAGTGATTGTAACTACGTTGTGGGGTGCATCATATTCCAGTTCATGTGTAGGCTTAGTTAACTTTGTGGGTAATTAAAGACAGTGCATTCCAGTGTGAAAAAGGGGTCTGATGAGCCTCAGTGGGGGGGGGGGGGGGTGAGAGAGAGAAGAGAGACAGTGAGGGGGGGAGAGAGAGGGGGCAGAGAGGGGAAGAGGGGGAAGAGGGGGAAGAGGGGGAAGAGGGGGAAGAAGGGGAAGAGGGGGAAGAGAGGGGAAGAGGGGGAAGAGAGGGGAAGAGGGGGAAGAGAGGGGAAGAGAGGGGAAGAGAGGGGGAAGAGAGGAAGAAAAGTAAAAGGGGGAGGAGAGGGGCAGAGAGAGAGTGGGGAGAGAGAGTGGGGAGAGAAAGTGGGGAGAGAAAGTGGGGAGAGAAAGTGGGGAGAGAAAGTGGGGAGAGAAAGTGGGGAGGGGAGAGGGGGTAAAGAGGGAAGAGAAAGGGGGAGAGGGGTGAGGGGGACAGAGGAGGGGGTGGAGAAAGGGAGAGGGAGGGAGATGAAGGGAGATGAAGGGAGACATGCCAGGTTCACAATGTAAGAAATTACACTAACTGCAATGACAGTATACAGTGCATATTCTATGTTTAATTATGGGTCATTAGAGGGAAATGAAAGAATTAGTTCAGGTATATACTGTATAGAATAAGACCATAAGACACAGGAGCAGAATTATGCCATTTGGCCCATCGAGTCTGCTCCACCATTCCATCATGGCTGATCCCGGATCCCCATGCACCCGCCTTCTCACCATATCCTTTGATGCCCTGAGTGATCAGGACCAATCAACTTCCTCTTTAAATATACATACAGACTTGGCCTGAACTGCAGTCTGGCAGAGCATTCCTCAGAGTCACTTCCCTCTGGCTAATAAAATTCCTCCTTACCTCTGCTCTAATGGGTCACCCCTCGATTTTGAGACTGTGCCCTCTAGTTCTGGATACCCCCACCATAGGAAACATCCTCTCCATATCAACCCTAACTAGTCCATTCAACATTTGTTAGGTTTCAATGAAATCCCCCTGCATTCTTCTAAATTCCAGTGAGTACAGGCCCAAAGCTGCCAAAAGCTCCTCATATGTTAACCCCTTCAGTCCCAGAATCATCCTCGTGAACCTCCTCTGGACTCTCTCCAATGACAACACATCCTTTCTGAGATATGGGGCCCAAAACTGTTGTCAATACTCTAAGTGCGGCCTGACTAGTGTCTTATAAATCCTCAGCATGATCTCCTTGCTTTTATATTCTATTCCCTTTGAAATAAATGCCAACATTGCATTAGCCTTCTTTACCACAGACTCAACCTGTAAATTAACCTTCTGGATGTCTTGCACAAGGACTCCTAAATCCCTCTGCACCTCTGATTTTTGAACCTTCTCCCCATTTAGATAATAGTCCACACTATTATTCTTTTTACCAAAATGAATTATCATATGTTTCCCAACACTGTATTCCATCTGCCACATTTTTGTCCATTCTTCCAATTTGTCAAAGTCCTGCTGCAATCTCATTGCTTCCTCAGCACTACCTACCCCTCCTTCTATCTTCATATCACATACGAACTTTGCCACAGAGCCATCAATTCCATTATCCAAGTCACTGTCAGCGATTCCTCTATCCATGCCAGTACCTTTCCCATAACGCCATAGGATTTTATCTTGTTAAACAGCTTCATGTGTGGCACCTTATCAAACACCTTCTGAAAATCCAAGTAAGTGATATCCACTGCCTCACCTTTGTCCACCCTGTTTGTTACTTCCTTGAAGAACTCTAACAGATTTGTCAGGCAAGATTTCCCTGCACAGAAATCGTGTTGACTTTGAGTTATTTCATCATTAGTCTCCAAGAACCCCGAAACCTCATCCTTAATAATAGACTCCAACACTTTCCCAACCACTGAGGTCAGGCTACCTGGCCTATAATTTCCTTTCTTTTACCTTCCTCCCTTCTTAAAGAGTGGAGTGACATTTGCAATCTTCCAGTCCTCTGGGACCATGCCAGAATCAAGTGATTCTTGAAAGATCATGACCAATGCATCCATTACCTCTTCAGCAACCACTCTCAGGACTCTGGGATGTAGTCCATCTGGTTCAGGTGACTTATCCACTTTAAAACCTTTGACTTTGTCTCACACTTTTTCCTTTGTAATAGCAATGTCACTCACTCCTGCTCCCTGACACTCACAGACCTCTGGCACACTGTTACTGTCTTCCACAGTGAAGACTGTTGCAAAGTAACCATTAAGTTCATCTGCCATTTCTTTGTCCCCCATTACTACCTCACCAGCATCATTTCCAGTGGTCCAATATCAACTCTCACCTCCCTTTTACTCTTTATATCACTGAAAAAAACTTTTAGTATCCTGCTTTATATTATTGACTAGTTTGTCCTCAGATTTCATCTTTTCCCTTCTTCTAACTTTTTTAGTTGCTTTTTAATCGATATTTAGTTGATATTTCCTGGGGCTGAAATGGTTGCCACAAGAGGATACAGGTTTAAGGTGCTGGGGAGTAGGTACAGAGGAGATGTCAGGGGTAAGTTTTTTACTCAGAGAGTGGTGAGTGCGTGGAATGGGCTGCCAGCAACGGTGGTGGAGGTGGATACGATAGGGTCTTTTAAGAGGCTTTTAGATAAGTACATGGAGCTTAGTAAAATAGAGAGCTATAGGTAAACCTAGTAATTTCTAAGGTAGGGACATGTTCGGCACAACTTTGTGGGCTGAAGGGCCTGTATTGTGCTGTAGGTTTTCTATGTTTCTATCTAAGAATAATCAGGAATCTCTACTGGCAATGAAGTGCAGCCATACGGATAGACAACGAGATTGGTGAATATCAGCCAATAAAGCGAGGAGTCAGACAGGGTTGTGTTCCCTCACCAGACCTGTTCTCCCTGTACAGTGAAAACATCATGAGAACCAAACAAGACCTACCTGGAATAAGCATGAGGATACGATATCAACAACCTCCGCTATGCGGATGATACAGTACTGACAGCAAACAGTGAAGGAAATTTGCATAAACTAGTATCTACCATCAACACAGAGAGCAAAAGACTTGGCCTAACCTTAAACAAAAAGAAAACTGAAGTAATGGTAATATCAAAGAAACCTGATATCCCAGACTGTAGGATCGTATTGGGAAATGAAATCCTGAAACAAGTCCACAATTTCAAGTACCTTGGATCATGGGTAACATCTGATGGCAAATGCCAAACAGACATAAAAGCAAGAACAGCAACGGCAAGAACAGCATTTACAGAAATGAGAAACATCCTAATGAACAAGAAAGTAGCAATTGTCATCCGCCTTAGAACTCTCAGCTGCTACATTCTTTCTATATTGATGTATGGCTGTGAGTCATGGACCATCACAAATGCAATGGAAAAAAGAATCAATGCAGCAGACATGTGGTTCTTCAGAAGAATGCTATGCTATCATATACGGACAGGATAACCAACGAAGAAGTTGTACAGAGAACAAAAACAAAATGTACATTACTTAAAGAAATCAGAAAAGAGCAATCAAAATTCTTGTTCACATCATGTGAAGAGAGACATTAGAACATTTAGTTACAACTGGAAGGAAAAAGAAGCAGAGGCCGACAGACAGGGGTGTCAAACTCATTTTAGGTCACGGGCCGGATTGAGCAAAATGCAGCTTCATGCGGGCCGGATCAGTCGGACGCGTGCGAACGCAGCTTTCGTTGCCTCCATTTTTTCAGCCTGCTCTCATGTGTCTCAGTCTCTGCTATAACTACAAAGTGTTTCACTTTACAAATTCCGTTTCTTATGAAGAAGACTGCCGAGCAAGACTGCCGAATAAACACTAAAAACCCTGAAAACCTGGTACCTGAATAAACTCAGCATTAGCCATATCATACGCCATAGGCGCTTCGATTACTGGGGCCAGCTTTAATAGTAATTAGATATTATCTCGTGGGCCAAAGATAATTCCACCGCGGGCCGGATTTGGCCCGCGGGCCTTGAGTTTGACATATATGGAACATCACGGTTAGAAACAGGGGAGGCAACAACTACAATTCGGAGGCTCAGGGACCGTGATGGATGAAGAGACATGATCGTCCATGCCAAACAGCAAGGCACCTGAACAGAACGGTTGCTTTTTGTTGGATTTTAAAAGCTTCCCAATCATTGAACTTCCCACTCACTTTTGCTACCTTATATATGCTTTACTTGGCTTTAATGCAGTCCTTAACTTCCTTTGCCAGCCACAGTTGCCTACCCCTGCCATTTGAGAACTTGGTCTTCTGTGGAACATATCTATCTTGCGCCTTGTGAGCTACTCCCCGAAACTTCAGCTATCTTTTCTCTGCAATCATCCTTGCCAGAATCCTCCTCCAATCCACCTGGGCAAGCCCCTCTCTCATGGCCTCTGAAATTCCCTTTATTCCATTGTGATACTGATACATCTGACTTACGCTTTTCCGATCTCAAACTGCAGTATGAATTCAATCATGTTATAATCACTGCCTCCTAAACATTCCCTAACAAGATTTGGATTATTACACAACACCCAATCTAAGACAGCCTTTCCTGAACAGGGTCAAGCACAAGTTGTGTTTTGGGCCAAGACACGTGTGAGAAATCTGGCTTGGACCTGCCAAGTGGAAGAGCCTCATTCCAGATTGTATGGAAATTCCTGCTGAATGTTATTTTACCTCACTGCTTTGAACTGAACTCAACTCTATTTCCAGGAACTCTCTGTTCATCCACTGTAAAAAAAAAACATTTAAAAAAAATTTAATCACATTGTGCATTCTTTCCAAAAGATTTTATCAAGTGACACTCACGGGGTTAACAGTACGATATTGAGATAGCGCTGTCGACAGTGCTTCTCCCTGTAGATGCTGCCTGGCCTGCTGCGTTCCACCAGCATGTTGTGTGCGTTGCTTGAATTTCCAGCATCTGTAGATTTCCTCGTGTTTGTGATACTGAGATACATTAGTTCACAGGGAGACTGGAGCCTCCTTTCTAAACAATGTCTAGACTTCCCAGGCTAATCACAAGCGATTATAGATGCTGGAATCTGGATCAACACACAATCTGCTGAAGGAACTCAGTGGGCTGAACAGCATCTCTGGGAGGAAAGAAACTGCTGACCAGGATGGTCAAGAGGGTATACAGTGTGTTGGCCTTCATCAGTCATGGGATTGGTTTCAAGAGCAGTGAGGTAATGACGCATCTCCATAAAACTCTGCTTAGAACACACGTTTGTTCAGTTCTGTTCATCTCATTATAAGAAGGACGTGGAAGATTCAGAGAGGGCTTAAGGGGATTTACCAGGATGCTATCTGGATTAGCGAGCATGTCTTGTGAGGATATGATGAGTGACCTATGGCTTTTCTCTTTGGAGAGAAGGAGGATGAGAGGTGTCTTGAACAAGATGATAAGAGCCATAGACAGAGTAGATAATCAGAGACTTTTTCCCAGGGTGGAAATAGCTAATATGAGAGGGCCATAATTTTAACATGATTGGTGCAAAGTATAGCGGGGATGTCAGAGGGGTTTTTTTTGCATACAGAGTGGTGGATGTGTGGAATGCCCTGTCAGGGGTGGTGGTAGAGGCACATACATTAGGGACATTTAGGACACTCTTAGGTAGGCATGCGTTTGATAGAAAAATGGAGAATGTGTAGGAGGGAAGGGTTAGGTTGATCTTAAAATCAGTTAAATTGCCTCCACTGTGCTGTGATATTCAATGATCTAGGTTTTGGGTTGAACCCTGCATTGGGACTGAGAGTGGAGAGGTGAGATGGCTCCTGTAGAGGGAAGGTGAGTGGCGAGACAGGTTTCCAGGCTGAGTTGTGGATTGAAGAGGGATGCAAGATGACAGGTAGGGGAGGTGTGAAGAAGCTGGGAGGTGATAGGTGGAAGAGATACAAGGCTGAAAAAGAAAGAATCCGATAGGAGAGGAGAGTAGATCAAGAGAGAAAGGGAAGAAGGGGCACCAGAGGAAAGTGACGGGCAGGTGAGGAGAAGAGAAGGGGTAGGAGGGGAGGCAGAATGGGGAGTGGAAAAAGAGAGAAGGGGAAGGGTGAGGAATTACCATAAGTTAGAGAAATCCATGTTCACGCCGTTCAAATCAGACGTAGTCCTAATGAATCCTGGACCTAGATTGAGGGACTGATTGGCCTACTGCTCCTATGTCTAACGACCCAGCAGTAGTTATAATTACTGCTTATGTTGTGGCTGGGACACTGTGCATTCAGCTGGGCACCCAGTGGCTGACAGGCGATGGGGGGGGGGGGGGGGGGAAGAATGTATCCATGGCCTGTGGCATGATTCAAACTGTCTACCCCTGCACCTATCCCGGTCATCTGCTCACCTGGTGAGGGGTGTGGTGTCTGTGGAGGGACTGGCCACTCGACGAAGAATAGCTCTGAGAAGATTCCCCGCTCAGCGAGGAACGGCTGCTGAATGAGGAACCTCCAATGGTAGTCTGATTTCGCAACCTGGACTGTAAAGGAGAGAAGGTTACGGTCTGGATGATCCACTGTCAGGAAAGTACCAGCAGAAACAAAGAGGATCCCACAACCATTCAAAGAAACACTGAGATGCAACTTCTGGATTAGAAAGCATGGAATTAGAGAACTTTAGAAGCATGAGGATGCATAAGGGTGCATTAAGTTCAAGTTTAATTGTCATTCAACCATACATGAATGCCCGTGAATACAGCCAAACGACACAGCATTACTCAGGGGCCAAGGTGCAAATCACATTACCAACAGCACACAGCACAAGACACATATAGTACATATAAAACAGCAGTAAACATACATTCACCCAAAGAACACAATATAATTATAATAAAGCCTTGGATGTTGTCGGCAAGAGCTAGCCTGCAGCAGACAAATGCAATCAAGCTTGTCTGCCATCAGGTGAACCCTGGAGTACAGCACCGACTCCCGCATGGATGCTGCGTCACACCGCCTCCAGCTTCACCTCTCCTGGCAGCTAGCATTAGAGAGCGTGGAGCCGGCTGCCAGAGGGAGTGGTTGAAACAGGGACATTTACAACATTTAAGAGATTCAGGAAAATGGGACTAGCTTAGTCTTGGTTGGCATCAACCATTTGGGCTGAAGGATTTGTTTCAGGGCTGTACATATCCATGAATCCTATAAAGAAACTACTTCCAATCTTTCTGAGTCATCCCATTGCTCCAGTAAGATCTGCTGAACTGGAACCAGTTCTGAGCTGGCTCAGTCTCAGCATGCTGACTTCCAAGAATCATACAATGAAAAGTATGGCACAGAAACAGGCCCTTCAGCCCATCTAGTCCGTGCCAAACCATTTTAACTGCCTACTCCCATTGACATGTGCCGGGGCCGTTGCCCTGCGTACACTGACCATCCATGGTCTAGGAATAGGGCTAACAGCCTCTGAATCAGGTTTAATATCACCATCTTAAGTGAAGTGAAATTTGTTGTTTGTGTGGCTGTGGTACTGCGTAAAGACATAAAGTTCTATAAACTACAAAAATAAATATATAGTTCAAAAATAGGAATAATGATGTGTTTACACATTCATGGACCATTCAGAAATAATTTGGCAGAGGAGGGGAAGAAGCCATCAAATCTTCCAATACTGGTAGCTAACTGGCCCTGTAGAGTGGGTAAAATATGTCCTCTCCTCCTTCCTTCTCACATCTCACATCAACGCTTTGTTCCATTGCAATGATCTGAACAGTACACAAGACAAGCTTTTCACTGCATCTTGGTACATGTAACAATAGTAAAGCAGTTCCAATTCCTATGAAGTAAGAAGAGGTCTGTGGTCCCGGTGCAGGTTGATGGGACGAGAAGGAGCAGAATTGGGCCATTTGGCCCATCAATTCTGCGCTGCCATTTCATCGTGGCTGATCCATTTTCCCTCTCAGCCCTACTCTCCTGCTTGCTACACATTTCCCTTCAAGCCCTGATTAATCACGAATACGTCAACCTCTGCCTTAAGTACACCCAGTGCTTTGGCAGAAAGCCAGGTTAGATGGGCCAAAGGGCCTGTTTCTGTGCACTATAATTCTACATTTCTAAAGCTAGTAAAGTAATGCACTCCTCTCCTTGAGTGTATATATAATCTAATATCCTCCTGCACCTCATTGGCAACCTTGCCATTTCTTTAGCATTTGTCTACTTTACAAGGCTGAGTTGCTAGCTCAACACTTAACCCAGAATGGATGGAAAGCGTACAAGGAGCTGGCCGGATTTGAACCCAGGCCCACGTGCTCCAACGTCCAGTGCCAATGCTATTACACCACTGTCTGGCTTCTCCTTGTGTGTGTAGGATCATTAATTGATGGATTGCTTATTAGGCTGAGAAAGCAGAGGACAGACACCGTACCTGAGTGTGTGATCCTTTCAGTAACAAAGTTCTCCCATTAGTTCGTTCAAGTGGAAGGCTCTGTTTCTCCGGAAGTGGAATCACTTTTGTACCGGTTTCTGGCCCTGCCTGAACTTCCAGCACCAGCCTTTTGATCTCCGTTTCAGAATGGACTGGCAAAGGGAAAGGGTTTTGGTTTAGTGTAGGTGCAGTGTACAGAGGAGCCCTCTCCACTCACCAGGGTAAGCATGTCTCCCAAACTTCACACAGGGCACAACAGCATCATCGGCATCCAGGACAAAGCAAAGTGCTTGGCTGGCACAGCTTCCGAGTCCCTCAACGTCCCTTCCCTCCAGCACCGTCACACAGTGGCTGCTGTGCGGTTACTCACCCTGCCCACGCCAACGGCACCTCACTAACCGTGACCTTTACTACCAGCAAGGTCAAGGACAGCTTTCTCATTGCAACATAACAGAGACAGCCTTTGACATGGGGGGGGGTGGGGGGAGAGGGCATGATTTAGGCACTCCGGTTTGCATCAGGTAGAGAGATCGTAGAGCACTACAGCACAGTACTGGTCCTTCAGCCCACAATGTTGTGCTGAGCTTTTAACCTACTCTAAGATCAATCCAACCCTTCCCTCTTAACAGTCTGCAGTTTTCTATCAACTATGTGCCTACTTAAGAATCTCTTAAATTCCCCCAGTGCATCTCCCCTACCACCACCCCTGGTAGTGCGTTCCACACACCAACCGCTGTGTAAACAACTTACCTTGGTATCCTGCCTATACTTTCCTCCAATCATCTTAAAAATTATGTCCCCTCATATTGGCCATTTGTACCCTGGGAAAAAGTCTCTGGCTGTCCACTTGATCTATGTGTCTTGTCATCTTGCACAGCTCTATCAAGTCTCCTCTCATCCTCCTCTTCTCTAAAGAGAAAAGACCTAGCCCACTCAACCTGGCGTCCTCAGACAAGCCGTCTGCTGCAGGCAGTATCCTGGAGCGAATATCAGCAATAGCCTGTTGTGGTCCGATAAAGCTTGCTAATGCCACTGCTTTCTCAGGAGGCTAAAGAGATCTGGCGTGTCCCCTTTGACCCTCGATGCACCATAGAAAACCACCTCTCCGGATGCATCACAGCTCGTTATGGCAACCACTTTGCCACTGAGCTGTTGTGGACGCAGCTAAGCATGTCACGGAAACGGCTCGGGTGGAACGGTAGAGTAGCAGTTGGCTTAACACTTGACAGCGCCAGTGACCCGGGTCCAATTCCCGCTGCTGTACGTTTTCTCCGTCTCCACGTGGGTTTCCTCCAGGTGCTCCAGTTTTCTCCAAAGTCATAGGGGTTAGTAGTTTAATTGGTCACATGGTGTAATGAGTTGTTACCATGCTGTATCTCTAAACACAACAGGAACTCTGTCTACACCTCTATCTCGGTGAAGCAGCCAGCATCATCAAAGACCCCACCCACTCCACTCTTCTCCCCTCTCCCACTGGGCAGAAGATACAAAAACCTGAAAGCACGTACCACCAGGCTCCAGGACAGCTTCTACTGCGCTGTTATCAGATTACTGAACGACAAATAGGATGGACTCTTTGCAACCTTGCACCTCACTGTGCTGCACTTCCTCTGTAACTCTAACATTTGCTCTGCGTTGTCATTGTTTCCCCTTGCACGGTTCTAATGAATTGATCTGTAGCTTGGTAGATGTGACCAACAGTAAACCAATCATTTCTCCAAGTCACATATTATGCCAATTTGGAAATAATCACCACTTCTTTATCATCACTCAATCTCTGTCCTGGGACTCCCTGTCCAACAAAACTATGAGATTCCTTACCAAGCAGACTGCAAGGATTCAAGAATCTTCTTGAATCACACTACCTTCTTAAAGAGAAATCATAAACACAAGGGATTCTGCAGGTGCTGGAAATCCAGAGCAACACAAAATGCTGGAGGAACTCAGCAGGTCAGACAGCATCTATGGAGGGGAATAAACAGTCAATGTTTTGGTCCTGATGAAGGGTCTCAGCCCAAAACTTTGACTGTTTATTCATTTCAATAGATGCTGATGCTTGTTGAGTTCTACCATCATTTTGTTGTGTTGTGATATTTCAGTCTCCTCAATACCACTGCCAAGAAAATGATGACATTTTACTTAAGATCATTGTACTGTTACCTGGTCTGGTTAACACTCTGACAACGTGGGTTCCCATCAGCCTGTACAGCGGACAATGTTGGACAAAAAGGAGATTTTCAACTTTTATGTCCAGGCACACCTCAAAGCTGAAATGAGACATCTTGATACAAGAGTGATGTAACCAAGGCTTTGGTGAGGGCCGCTCAGCATTGTCCAAACACTCAGCTCCATCTGACACGATCCCAGGACAAATGTCATCCTATAGATACAAGGAGGAGCTCATCAGCAAACACGTCTCATAAAGTCGTGTTACATCACCCATCACTAACACAACATAATAAGTGTACGCTAACTCTATTTTCACCATTCCTGCCACTGGAACATAAGACCATAAAACATAGGTGCAGAATTAGGCCATTTGGCCCATTGAGTCTGCTCCACCATTCCATCATAGCTGATTTATCATCCCTCTCAACCCCATTCTCCTGCCTGCTCCCCATAACCTTTGACATCCTGACTAATCAAGACCATATCAAACTGCGTTTTAAATATACCCAGTGACATGGCCTTCACAGATATCTGCAACAATGAATTTCACAGGTTCATCACTCTATACCTAAAGAAATTTAAAGAACACCGAGGTCTCGGGACACAGATAAAGTGGGTAAGTCAGGAGATGGAAGGGCAAGAGGCAGATACTAGTGAGTATCCCTGTGGGTGTCCCCCTTAACAATAAGTACTCCTGTTTGAGTACTGTTGGGGGAGATGGCCTACCTGGGGGAAGCAACAGTGGCCGTGCCTCTGGCACAGAGTCTGGCCCTGTGGTTCAGAAGGGTAGGGAAAGGAAGAGGAAGGCAGCAGTGATAGGGGACTCTGTAGTTAGGGGGTCAGACAGGTGATTCTGTGGACGCACGAAAGAAACTCAGATGGTAGTTTGCCTCCCAGGTGCCAGGGTCTGGGATGTTTCAGATCTCGTCCATGATATCCTGAAGTGGGAAGGTGAACAGCCAGAGGTCGTGGTAGATATTGGTACCAATGACATAGGTAGGAAAAGGGAGGAGGTCCTGAAAACAGACTACAGGGAGTTAGGAAGGAAGTTGAGACAGGATTTCAAAGGTAGTAATCTCAGGATTACTGCCTGTGCCACGTGACAGTGAGTATAGGAATAGAATGAGGTGGAGAATAAATGCGTGGCTGAAGAATTGGAGCAGAGGGCAGGGATTCAGATTTCTGGATCATTGGGACCTCTTTTGGGGCAGGTGTGACCTGTAAAAAAAGGATGGGTTGCACTTGAATCCCAAGGGGACCAATATCCTGGCGGGGAGGTTTGCTAAGGTTATTGAGGAGAGTTTAAACTAGAATCATTGGCGGGTGGGAACTGGACTGAAGAGATGGAGGAAGGGGCAGTTGGCTCACAAATAGAGAAAGCTTGGAGACAGTGCAAGAGGGAGGATAGGCAGGTGATAGAGAAGGGACGCGCTCAGACCAAAGGTTTGAGATGTGTCTATTTTAACGCAAGGAGTGTTGTGAACAAAGCAGATGAGCTTAGAGCATGGATCAGTACTTGGAGCTATGATGTGGTGGCCATTACAGAAGACTTGGATGGCTCAGGGGCAGGAATGGTTACTTCGAGTGCCAGGCTTTAGATGTTTCAGAAAGGACAGGGAGGGAGGCAAAAGAGGTGGGGGCGTGGCACTGTTGATCAGAGATAGTGTCACGGCTGCAGAAAAGGAGGAAGTCATGGAGGGATTGGCTATGGAGTCTCTGTGGGTGGAAGTTAGGAACAGGAAAAGGTCGATAACTCTACTGGGTGTTTGTTATAGACCACCCAATAGTAACAGGGACATAGAAGAGCAGATAGGGAGGCAGATTCTGGAAAGGAGTAATATTAACGGGACTATTGTGGTGGGAGATTTTAATTTCCCAAATATTAATTGGCATCACCCTAGAGCGAGGAGTTTAGATGGGGTGGAGTTTGTTAGGTGTGTTCAGGAAGGTTTCTTGACACAATATGTAGATAAGCCTACAAGAGGAGAGGCTGTACTTGATCTGGTATTGGGAAATGAACCTGGTCAGGTGTGAGATCTCCCAGTGGGAGAGCATTTTGGAGATAGTGATCACAATTCTATCTCCCTTACCGTAGCATTAAAAAGGGATAGGAACAGACAAGTTAGAAAAGCGGTTAATTGGAGTAAGGGGAAATATGATGTTATCAGGCAGGAACTTGGAAGCATAAATTGGAAACAGATGTTCTCAGGAGAAACGTACAGAAGAAATGTGGCAAATGTTCAGGGGATATTTGTGTGGTGTTCTGCATAGGTACATTCCAATGAGACAGGGAAAGGATGGTAGGGTACAGGAACCATGGTGTACAAAGGCTGTTGAAAATCTAGTCAAGAAGAAAAGAAAAGCTTATGAAAGGTTCAAAAAAACTAGGTAATGATAGTGATCTAGAAGATTATAATGCTGGCAGGAAGAAGCTTAAGAAAGAAATTAGGAGAGCCAGAAGGGGCCATGAGCAGGCCTTGGCAGACAGGATTAAGGAAAACCCCAAGACATTCCACAAGTATGTGAAGAACAAGAGGATAAGACGTGAGAGAATAGGACCAATCAAGTGTAACCGTGGAAAAATGTGTATGGAACCGGAGGAGATAGCAGAGGTACTTAATGAGTACTTTGCTTCAATATTCACTATGGAAAAGGATCTTGGCAATTGTAGGAATGACTTTCAGCAGACTGAAAAGCTAGAGCATGTAAATATTAAGAAAGAGGATAGGCTGGAGCTTTTGGAAAGCATCAAGTTGGATAAGTCACCGGGACCAGACAAGATAAACCCCAGGCTACTGTGAGAGGTGAGGGAGGAGATTGCTGAGTCTCTGGAGATGATCTTTGCATCATCAATGGGGATGGGAGAGATTCTGGAGGGTTGGAGGATTGCAGATGTTGTTCCCTTATTCAAGAAAGGGAGATAGCCCAAGAAATTATAGACCAGTGAGTCTTACTTCAGTGGTTGGTAAGGTGATGGAGAAGATCCTGAGAGGCAGGATTTATGAACATTTAGAGAGGTATAATATGATTAGGAATAGTCAGCATGGCTTTGTCAAGGGCAGTTCATGCCTTACGAGCCTGATTGAATTTTTTGAGGATGTGATTTTTTGAGGATAGTTGATGAAGGAAGAGCAGTAGATGTAGTGTATATGGATTTTAGCAAGGCATTTGACAAGGTACCCCATGCAAGGCTTATTGAGAAAGTAAGAAGGCATGGAATCCAAGGGGACCTTACTTTGTGGATCCAGAACTGGCTTGCCCACAGAAGGCAAAGAGTGGTTGCAGACGGATCATATTCTGCATGGAGGTGTGCCTCAGGGATCTGTTCTGGGACCCCTTCATGATTTTTGTAAATGACCTGGATGAGGAAGTGGAGGGATGGATTAGTAAATTTGCTAATGACACAAAGGTTGGGGGTGTTGTGGATAGTGTGGAGGGCTGTCAGATGTTTGAGCAGGACATTGATAGGATGCAAAACTGGGCTGAGAAGTGGCAGATGGAGTTCAACCCAGATAAGTGTGAGGTGGTTCATTTTGGTAGATCAACTATGATGACAGAATATAGTATTAATGGTAAGACTCCTGGCAGTGTGGAGGATCAGAGGGATCTTGGGGTCCGAATCCATAGGACGCTCAAAGCTGCTACGTAGATTGACTCTGTAGTTAAGAAGGCATACGATGTATTGGCCTTCATCAACCATGGGATTGAGTTTAAGAGCCAAAAGGTAATGTTGCAGCTATATAGGATCCTGGTCAGACCCACTTGGAGTACTGTGCTCAGTTCTGGTCGCCTCACTATAGGAAGGATGTGCAAACTATAGAAAGGGTGCAGAGGAGATTACAGGATGTTGCCTGATTTGGGGAACATGCCTTATGAGAAGAGGTTGAGTGAATTTTGCCTTGTCTCCTTGGAGCGGCAGAGGATGAGAGGTGACCTGATAGAGGTATATAAGATGAAGAGAGGCATTGATTGTGTGGACAGTCAGAAGCTGTTTCCCGGGCCTGAAATGGCTAGCATGAGAGGGCATAGTTTTCACGTGCTTGGAAGTAGGTACAGAGGAGATGTCAGGGGTAAGTTTTTTTACAGAGAGAGTGGTGAGTGCGTGGAATGGGCTGCCAGTGACGGCGGTGGAGGTGGATACAACAGGGTCTTTTAAGAGGCTCCTGGATAGGTACATGGAGCTTAGAAAAATAGAGGGCTATGGGTAACCCTAGGTAATTTCTAAGGTAAGGCCTGTCCTGTGCTGTAGGTTTTCTATGTTTCTAAATTCTTTCTCAGCTCTGTTCTAAGTGGACGTCCTTCTAATCTGGGGCTGTGCTCGCTAATCCAAGACTCTCCCACTATAGGAAACATCCTCTCCACTTGCACTGTATCCAGACTTTTTGATATTCAGTAGGTTTCAATGATATCACCCCTCATTCTTCTAAACTCCAGTGAGTACATCAAATGCTCCTGATATGATAGCCCTTTAATTCCTGGAATCATTTTCGTGAACCTCCTTTGAAACCTCCAATGCCAGCACATCCTTTCTTAGATAAGGGGCTCACAACTGCACACAATACTCCAAGTGCAGTCTGACCAATGCTTTATAAAGCCTCAGTTCCTTCTGTTTTACAACACTCCCCAGGGCCCAACCATTTATGTAAGAGTCCTACCCTCATTTGTTTTCCCAAGTTGTAATGCCTCATACTTATCCTCTTGATCATTTCTGCTTTAAGGGGAACAACCTCCCTCAGCTCTCGAAGTAACTGATCTGATTGCCCTCTGCTACTCTTAACACGACAATGCACAGCAGAAGCCCAAATTAAGAGATCTGGATAGATGATGTCACGAGTTATGCTAGTCCCTAAAGGATACTTACACCACCCTCACATTCCTGTGATGTCTTGAATTTTTGGTTCACAATGTTTGCTTCCTTGATTTCAGGTAAGATGGGTGCCACTTTCTCGGCCACCAAAGTCTCAATGGTCCGTGAAACAGCAAACACCTCAGATCTGTGGGGTCAATACCCTGAATGAATACTCGGAGGGAAAGGAGCAAACAAAAAGGGCAGCACAGCACCAGAGACCCAGGTTCAATTCCCACTTTAACCTGGAGGGAGATTCTTCTCCTGAACATGTGGGTTTCCGCCAGGTGCCACGGTTCCCTCCCACATCCCAAACACATACGGGTTAGTAGGTTAATTGATCACATCGGTGTAACTGGGTGGCATGGCAGTACAGTGGTCAGTGTAACGTTGTTGCCATGCAAGCCACCTGATCTCCATGTGAAGAAGTTACCCCTCAGGTCTCTTTTAAGTCTGCCCCCTCACCTCCGCATCCCCCACCGTGGGGGAAAATACTGTGTGCTTTCACCTCTGCTGTACACCTCTGTAGGGTCACTCCTCAGTCTGCTATACTCTAAGCAATAAAGATCTAGCTCACCAAACCTTTCCCCACAATTCATAAGACAATAAGACAAAGGAGCAGAAGTCAGCCATTCGGCCCATCGAGTCTGCTCCACCATTTCTTCATGAGCTGATCCAATCTCTCCTTTAGTCCCATTCCCCCACCTTCTCACCATAACCTTTGATGCCCTGACTACTCAAATGCCTATCAATCTCTGCCTTAAATACACCCAATGACTTGGCCTCCACTGCCGCCCGTGGCAACAAATTCCATAGATTCACCACCCTCTGGCTAAAAAATTTTTTTGCATCTCTGTTCTGAATGGGCACCCTGCAATCCTCAAGTCATGTCCTCTCGTACTAAACTCCCCCACCATGGGAAACAACTTTGCCACATCCACTCTGTCCATGCCTTTCAACATCTGAAATGTTTCTATGAAGTCCCCCCTCATATAACCATATAACAATTACAGCATGGAAACAGGCCATCTTGGCCCTTCTAGTCCGTACCGAATGCTTACTCTCACCTAGTCCCACTGACCCGCACTCAGCTCATAACCCTCCATTCCTTTCCTGTCCATATATCTATACCATTTTACTTTAAATTACAATACCGAACTTGCCTCTACCACTTCTACTGGAAGCTCATTCCACACAGCTACCACTCTCTGAGTAAAGAAATTCCCCCTCGTGTAACCCTTAAACTTTTGCCCCTCTAACTCTCAACTCATGTCCTCTTGTTTGAATCTCCCCTACTCTCAATGGAAAAAGCCTATCCACATCAACTCTATCTATCCCCCTCTTCATTTTAAATACCTCTATCAAGTCCCCCCTCAACCTTCTACGCTCCAAAGAATAAAGACCTAACTCGTTCAATCTTTCCCTGTAACTTAGGTGCTGAAACCCAGGTAACATTCTAGTAAACCTTCTCTGTACTCTCTCTATTTTGTTGACATCTTTCCTATAATTCGGTGACCAGAACTGTACACAATACTCCAAATTCAGCCTTACCAATGCCTTGTACAATTTTAACATTACATCCCAACTCCTATACTCAATGCTCTGATTTATAAAGGCCAACATACCAAAAGCTTTCTTCACCACCCTATCCACATGAGATTCCACCTTCAGGGAACTATGCACCATTATTCCCAGATCACTCTGTTCCACTGCATTCTTCAATGCCCTACCATTTACCATGTATGCCCTATTTGGATTATTCCTACCAAAATGTAGCACCTCATATTCTTCTAAACTCCAAGGAGTACAGTCCGAGAGCGGTCAAACAGTCCTCATATGTTAACCCTCTCATTCCCGGAATCATTCTAGTGAATCTTCTCTGAACCTTCTCCAATGTCAGCACATCCTTTCTTAAATAAGCAGCCCAAAACTGTACACAGTATTCCAAGTGAGGTCTTACCAGTGCCTTATACAGCCTCAACATCACGTCCCCGCTCCTATACTCTATTCCTCTAGAAATGAATGCCAACATTGCATTCGCCTTCTTCACCACCGACTCAACCTGGAGGTTAACCTTAAGGGTATCCTGCACGAGGACTCCCAAGTCCCATTGCATCTCAGAACTTTGAATTCTCTCCCCATTTAAATAATAGTCTGCCAGTTTATTTCTTCTACCAAAGTGCATGACCGTACACTTTCCGACATTGTAATTCATTTGCCACTTCTTTGCCCATTCCCCCAATCTATCCAAGTCTCTTTGCAGACTCTCTGTTTCCTCAGCACTACCGGCCCCTCCACCTATCTTTGTATCATCAGCAACTTGGCCACAAAGCCATCTATTCCATAATCCAAATCATTGATATACAATGTAAAAAGAAGTGGCCCCAACACGGACCCCTGTGGAACACCACTGGTAACCGGCAGCCAACCAGAATGGGATCCCTTTATTCCCACTCTCTGTTTCCTGCCAATCAACCAACACTCTATCCACTTATGTAACTTTCCCGTAATTCCATGGGCTTTTATCTTGTTTAGCAGCCTCATGTGCGGCACCTTGTCAAAGGCCTTCTGAAAATCCAAATACACAACATCCACTGCATCTCCCTTGTCTAGCCTACTTGTAATTTCCTCAAAAAATTGCACTAGGTTTGTCAGGCAGGATTTTCCTTTAAGGAAACCATGCTGAGTTCAATCACTCAACTCCTGGCGGTATTCTCTGTATGAACGACAGGCTGTATCTCAGTACAGGCAACAATAATAACTTAATTCTAATTCCATTTCCTCCAGTGCCCAATGCAACACTAGCACTGGCCTACCCGCCACCAGAGACATAAATACAGAAAGGTGCCAGTGACATCATATACTATAGAAACCATAGAAAGGGTGCAGAGGAGATTTACAAGGATGTTGCCTGGATTGGGGAGCATGCCTTATGAGAATAGGTTGAGTGAACTCGGCCTTTTCTCCTTTGAGCGGTGGAGGATGAGAGGTGACCTGATAGAGGTGTATAAGATGTTGAGAGGCGCTAATCGTGTGGATAGTCAGAGGCTTTTTCCCAGGGCTGAAATGGCTAACACAAGAGGACCCAGATTTAAGGTGCTTGGAAGTAGGTATAGAAGAGATGTCAGGGGTAAGTTTTTTACTCAGAGGGTGGTGAGTGTGTGGAATGAGCTGCCGGCGACACTGGTGGAGGCGGATACGATAGGGTCTTTTAAGAGGCTCCTGGATAGGTACATGGAGCTTAGAAAAATAGAGGGCTATGGGTAACCCTAAGTAATTTCTAAAGTACATGGGCTGAAGGGCCTGTATTTTGCTGTAGTTTTTCTATGTTCTATGTCTTATCATGAAGGATACCACCCATCCTGTTTATGGACTGTTTGTCCCACTCCAGTTGGAGAGGAGGCTACGTAGCATCCACGCCAGGACCACCAGACTCAAAAAGTTACTTTCCCCAAGCAGTTAAGCTGATCCACACCTCAACCCACTAACCCACCCCTCCACACCCTTAACCACTACTATTTTATCATTTGCTGTCTAAGTCACCTTATGTACAGACACTCCTGTGCCTAGTGTCACTTTATGGACATACAATCAATCTATGTATATAACTTAGCTTATGTATTTATATTTATTGTGTTTTCATTATTATTATTGTGTTCTTTATCTTATTGTGTTTTTTTAATTAGAAAGTACAGCACAGAAACAGGCCCTTCAGCCCATCTAGTCCATTCTGGACCATTTAAACTGCCTACACCCATCAACCTGAACCGGGACTAATAGTCCTCCATACCTCTACCATCTATGTACCTGCCCAAACTTCTCTTAAACTTTGAAATCCAGCTCGCATGCACAACTTGTGATGGTAGCTCATTCCACACTTTCGCCACCTTCTGAGTGAAGAAGTTTCCCCTGGTGTTCACTTTAAACTTTTCATCTTTCACCCTTAACCCATGACCTCTGGTAGTCTCACCCAACCTCAGTGGAAGAAGCCTGCTTACATTTACTCTATCTATACCCCCATAATTATACCCCCATCAAATCTTCCCTCAATCTTTGTGCAGGTCTTGTAGCTTTAGTTTTTGGTCTTGTTTGTCTGGTGGATTTGGAGCTCCTTTCCGGGGAACGCGCTAAGATGGTAGCGCGATATTAATACGCAGCAGCCCCTCCGGACTCTGGATTGGGGATTGCCAAATGTTACGTGGATTTTCTGGTGTAGTCTGTTTTGTCATATGCTTTTGTGATATCATTCTGGAGGAACGTTGTCTCATTTTTTAACTGCATTGCATTTGTGGTTTCTAAATGACAATAAACTGAATCTGAATCGAGTTGTAACCTAATCAAGTTTTCCTTTGTGCTCTATTGGATGAGGAATAGCAATTTTTTCATTCTCCTTTAACACTTGAGTACTGGAAATTACTTTAGACAACCTTGAATCTTTCTGAAGAGAAAGGAAAGTTGGGGATGGCAGGAATAAAGCAAGAGGAAACATTACTTCAGAACCATTATCTGGTTCTCTTTCTGAAGTGGAACACTGCTAATCTGCAGATTGCCTTCTTTTGCGTTTATCTTTATCGATACGTCCACAGGTAGAGTCGAGTAGAACTTTGCAGTGAACTCCAGACCAGCCTGGACAAATGGTGCATTTATACCCAGGACAGCCTTGCTGTATAGAGCCACACTGAGGGAGGAACAGACAAGGTGTTACATTAGCCTCAGCACTGGATGTGTCTGAAACTATCACATCACAAAGATGAATGTTCTTTGGAAACAGCTGCTTTAAAAAAAATGAACTGTAAATACCTTGGATTAACCTGAGCCTTCAGTTCAATGTTGGCACTAAGTAACTGAGACAAGGTGGAGGTGGTGGCTGGGATGCTGGCTGTAACTAGTGGAGATAGAAAGCAAGTAGTTTCAGTAACAATTACCTCCTTTAACAACACAAACTTCTATACAATTCTATTAAAAAGTGATGAAACATTCCAAGGAAATATATCTTTGCTATAAAGATATTTAACCTTTCCTTTAAGGGAAGGACATCAAACAAGGCTTCAAGTTGAAGTTCAAGTTCAGTTTATTGTCATTCAACTATGCACGTTTCCAGCAAAACGCAGCAATGTTCCTTCGAACCAAGGTGCACAACACAGTACATATAACACACACACAACACACAAAGTAATATTACCACGAATATATTACCAAATAAGGTGCATTTATGACACAAGTTAAAAAGTAAACAGTAAATGCTACTGGTGCTTCATGCGCGATGAGACCCAGGTAGTGGCAGGATGTTCAGCAGTCTCTCAGCTTTGGGGAAGAAGGTGTTTCCCATCCAACTGTCCTTATTCTAATGCCACAGTACCTCTGCCTGACAGCAGACGGTCAAAGCGATTGCTGAATGGATGGGTGGGATCTTTTATGGTGCTAAGGGCCCTGCATACATAATGCTCCTGGTAAATGGGTGGAGGAGAGACCCCGATAATCCTCTCAACAGTCCTCACAATCCTTCGTAGGGACTTGTGGTCAGATTCCTTACAATTTCCATACCAGACGGTGATGCAGATAGGTTGAGGTCAAGGCAGAAAATGATGGAAACACTCAACTTTCTCAGAGCTGAACCATTAACTATTTCTCTCTGCTGCCTGGCCTGCTGAGTGCCCCAGCATTTTCGGTTTATATTTCTCTGGAGAGAGAAATACTTTTAACATTTCGGGTGGGAGACTCTTGGTCAATCTCACAGCCTATCTTGTTATTGACCTTGCATCTCATTGTCTGCCTGCACTGTACTTTCACAGTAGCTCTCTCACTTTATTCTACATTCTGTTATTGTTCTACCTTGACCATCTCAATGCATTGTATAATGAATTGAACAGTGTGAACAGCATGCAAGACATGTTTTACACTGAACATATGACAATAATAGGCCATTTAATCAGTTAACGGTTGATGTTTGAATTGAGACCCTTCATCTGCACTGCGGAGAGTCCATTTCCTTATGCTATTTCCATGCTCCCAAACTCCATCAGCCCATCACCCTCCTTATTTGATCCATTCATCACCTGCCAGCTCTTTCACCACCTCTTTATACATGTGATTTTACCTTTTGTTGCTGTTGTTTCACATATTTATATGACTATTGTTTTATTATAATTGTGCCAGTAATATTATACTGTCTCTCATGTACACATGGTTCCTGCAGGTTGTTCTAGCCAGAGGTGGTAGTGGGATAAGCTTTTGCTGCCTATTAAATGCTCCTGATGGTGTGCGTCTCAAATAGCTTCCGACAACCAAGTCCAAATCCTCACATTCACATGTGACTTAGCTACTAAGCCCAGTGGAACTATTTCTATTGACCTAGCCTCTGTAGCATCCAGGTCATCTTCAAGGAGTAGTGCTTCAGAAAGGCGGTATCCAGTATTAAGGACTCCATCACCCAGTAAATGCCCTCTTCTCATTGCTATCATCAAGGAGGAGGTACAGAAGCCTGAAGACACACATTCAATGTTTCAGGAACAGCTTTTTCCCCTCTGCCATCTATTTTATGAATGGACAATGAACCCATGAACACTAACCCATATCTTTTCTTTACCTCTTTATATCGTTCTGTTCCCTCAATATTTCAGTCCGTATTGGTTCCCAGGTGCCAATATGATAGAGTCCTCAGCAAGTGGGAGAGTGAACAACCAGAAGTTGTGGTCCATGACTGACAAGTGACAAGGTTCTGCATAAGGAGTTCAGGGAGTTAGGTGCTAAGTTAAAGGGCAGGACCTCCAGGATTGTGATCTCAGGATTGCTACCCGTGCCACAGGCTAGTGAGGCCAGAACTAGGAAGATTATGCAGCTTAATACATGGCTAAAGAGTTGGTGTAGGAGGGAGGGCATACGATTTTTGGATCATTGGGCTCTCTTCCAGCGAAGGTGGGACATAAACTGAAGGGACAGTTTGCATCTGAACTGGAGGGGCACTAATATCCTAGTGGGAAGGTTTGTTAATGCTACATTGTGGGGTTTAAACTAGAGTTGCAGGGGGATGGGAACCAGAGTGCCAGAACAGTTAGTGGAGAGGTTGTGGAGGCAGATGTTGGCAAGATCTCAGACAAAGTTAGGAATCAAAAGGTTGAGCATGGTGTGACTGGCGTCTTGAGTTGCGTATAGAAACATAGAAAACCTACAGCACATTACAGGCCCTTCGGCCCACAAAGCTGTGCCAAACATGTCCCTACCTTAGAACTACCTAGGCTTTACCCATAGCCCTCTATTTTTCTGAGCTCCATGTAGCCATCCAGGAGTCTCTTAAAAGACCCTATCGTTTCCGCCTCCACTACCGCCACCAGCAGCCCATTCCACACACTCACCACTCTCTGAGTAAAAAACTTATCCCTGACATCTCCTCTGTACCTACTTCCAAGCACCATAAAACTATGCCCTCTCATGCTAGCCATTTCAGCCCTGGGGAAAAGCCTCTCATTATCTTGTACACCTCTATCAGGTCACCTCTCATCCTCTGCCGCTTCAAGGAGAAAAGGCCGAGTTCACTCAACTAATTCTCATAAGGCATGCTCCCCAATCCAGGCAACATCCTTGTAAATCTCACTGAAAATATATTTCAATGCAAGTATCATAGGAAAGGTGGATAATAGTCCTGAAGATGAGGGAGCTGGTTTACAAACAGAGGCAGTGTGTAGTGAGGGGAGGCTGCTGATGGGGCAAAATTGCAGTCAACAGGATGAGTTGCAATGTAAAAGGCGGACAAAGTCAAAAAAGGTGAATACAGGACTGAAGGTGTTGTATTTGCACATACAAACAAGCTGGATGAACTCAGCAGGTCGGGCAGCATCCGTTGAAATGAGCAGTCAATGTTTCAGGCCGAGACCCTTCGTCAGTCCTGGGAGAGCTTGTGCAGTATTCCCTAAAGGTTAATTTGCAGGTTGAGTTTGTGGTGAGGAAGGCAAATGCAATGATAGCATTCATTTCAAGAGGACTAGAATATAGCAGCAAGGATGTAATGTTGAGAACTTATAAAACACTGGTGAAGCCTCACTTGAAATATTGTGAGAAGTTTTGGGCCCTTTATCTTAGAAAAGATGGCCATATTTATTTACTGTGCTTGAGAAGTTTAACTTTAGTCCGACATTCATATCCTGGATTAAATTGATATATCATACTCCAGTAGCCTCGGTTTTTACTAACAAAGATCTCCTTTTTTTTGTTTATTTCGGGGTACCAGGCAAGGCTGTCCTCTTAGTCCATTATTATTTGATATTGCTCTGGAACCTTTGGCAATTGCTATTAGAGAATCACCGAACATTTTTGGCATTACTCACAGGATGGATATTCATAAGTTATCATTATACGCAGATGACTTGTTATTATACATTTCTGATCCTGAGAAATCCATTCCTCTAGTTATATCATTGTTGGCTCAGTTCAGTAATTTTTCCGGGTATAAATTGAATCTTAATAAGAGTGAATTGTTCCCCTTAAATAGGCAGGTTCCAATTTATGGAAATTTACCTTTTAAATTAGTTAATGATTATTTTATATACTTAGGGATTAAAATCACAAAAAAATAAGGATTTATTTAAGGTTAATTTTCTACCCTTAATTGATCAGATTAAATGTTTGTTTACTAATTGGTCACCATTGTCTTTATCATTGATAGGTCGAATTACTGCTATTAAGATTATTATTTAACCTAAGCTTTTATATATATTTCAAGCGGTAACAATTTTTATTCCGAAATCCTTTTTTGATAATGTTGATTCCAAAATTTCTTCATATATATGGCAGAATAAAAATCCTAGGTTAGGTAAAAAATATTTACAGAAGTCAAAAAAGGTGGATTGGCATTGCCAAATTTTAGATTTTATTACTGGGCAATTAATATTCGATATTTGAAATGTTGGTTAGGGGATTTAGATTTATCTCCTAGCCCTCATTGGGTAAATTTGGAAATTAAGTCTGTCCAAGGATTTTCATTGGGTTCTACCTTAGGGACTTCTCTTCCTTTTGCTCTTTCTAAATTACATAAACGAATTGACAATCCGATAGTTAAACACACTTTACGTATATGGTTGCAATTCCGGAAATTTTTTGGGTTGAATCAATTTGTTTTAGTAAGTCCTATTGTATCCAATTTCTTTTTTCATCCCTCTATTTATAGACCAAGCTTATTTAGTTTGGAAGACTAAAGGTATACTATGATTTTCGGATTTATTTTTGGATAATTGCTTCATGTCTTTTGAACAATTATCTAATAAATATAATTTGCCCAGATCTCTTTTTTTTACAGATTAGGAACTTTTTAAACACTGTACTTTCTACCTTTCCAAATCTAGATTCTGAGTATTTTGGAGAAATTGTTAGAATTAAATCCTTTTCAGAAAGGTGTAATATCAAATGCTTACAATATAATTATGAAAGTACATTCAGAGGCCTTTTATAAGATTAAGAATGATTGGGAAAGAGAACTTAACTTTTCTATCCCTATTGAGAATTGGGATAAAATTCTTCAACTAGTTAATTCATCGTCTATATGTTCTAAACATTCATTGATACAGTTTAAAGTTGTGCACAGGGCTCATATGTCCAAGGATAAATTAGCTCATTTTTATTCCTATATAAATCCTATTTGTGACAGATGTCATTCTGAGATAGCGTCTTTAACTCATATGTTCTGGTCTTGTCCGCTTTTGAAAAAATATTGGAAAGACATTTGATATTATTTCCACGGTATTGAACATTGATTTACAACTTCATCCTATTACTGCAATTTTTGGTTTACCAATGATGGACTCACTCCATTTATCCTCTTCTGCTTGTCAAATGATTGCATTTCTTACATTAATGGCTAGAAGATCTATTTTGTTGAAATGGAAAGAAATTAATCCTCCTACTGTATTTCATTGGTTTTCTCAAACTATGTTATGTCTAAATTTAGAAAAAATTAGAAGTGTTGTATTTGATACTTCTATTAAATTTGAAAAGATATGGAGACCATTTATTCAATATTTTCATATGATGTAATATGACCCTGTTCCAAGCCTATTTGTTTTTCCAGTTTCGATTTTACATATGTTGAGAGGATTGGAGTTGATGACACTAATGATTTTGTATTTCTGTTAGATATTATAAACAGCCCTTTTTTTTCATTTTTTCTTTTTCCCTTTTTTCTTCTTTCATTTTTTTCCTTATTAGTTATTAGATTGTTAGATTAGTTTTTTTTGCATATTTTTTTTTCTTTTTCCTTTTTCTTTTTTTTAATATATATTATGATATACCTAGGTTTGCCTTGTTTATTTGTTACTTGTATCATCCATGATTTGGGAAGACTCATTTATACTGTAACTATTGCTTAGGTATTCTTTCATGTTCAGTTGAAATGTGTATGTTTGTAATCCCATTATCTATGTATCAATTTTATTATGTTGATATTAATAATAATAATAAAAAGATTGAAAAAGAATTGGAAAGAAATTAATCCCCCTACCACATTTCATTGGTTTTCTCAAACTATGTTATGTTTAAATTTGGAAAAAATTAGAAGTGTCATATATGACCCTTCTATTAAATTTGAAAAGACTTGGAGGCCATTTATTCATTTTCACATGAAGTAATTTGACCCTGTTCCAATCCTATTTTTTTCTGGTTCTGATTTTATATATGTAGAGAGGATCGGAGTTGGGGACACTGATGATTTTTTGTCTTTTCTTAGACAGTATAATAAGCCCATGTTGTTGTTTTTTCTTTTCTTTTCTTCTTTTTTTTCCTATTAGTTAGTAGTTAGTTTGTTAGATTAGTTCTTGTTTTTTGGGGTAATAATTTTTTTTCTTTTTCTCCTTTTTTTGTTTTTTTATATTGATATACCTGGTTTTTTCTTTGTCTTGTCTATATTATATTTGTATCTTGTATGATTTGGGAAGACTTAACTACATTGCACTTATTGCTCATGTATCCTTTTGTGCTCATTTTAGATTTTGTAATTCTGTAATCCCAATAACTATGTATCAATCTTATTATGTTGATATTACCAAAAAGATTGGAAAAAAAGACCAGAGGACACAGTCTCAGAACAGAGGTGCATCCTTTTAGAACAGAAGTGAGGAGCAATTTCTTTAGCCAGACTGGTGAATCTGTGGAATTCTGTCACAGACAGCTGTGGAAGCCAAATTTTATATATTTAAGGCAGAGGTTGATAGATTTTTGATTGGTCAGGGCATGAAGGGATACAGGGAGAAGGCAGAAGATTGGGGCTGAGAGGAAAATTGGATGAGCCATTATGAAAGGGAGGAGCAGACTCGATGGGCCAAATGGCCTAATTCTGCTCCTATATCTTACGGTCTCATGAGAGGTCTTGGCCCAAAATGTTGACTCTCCATTCCCCTCCACAGATACTGCCTGACCCGCTGAGCTTGTCCAGCAGTTTGGTTGTTGCTGTAGATTCCAGTGGCTGACCTCTCTTGTGTCACTTTGCTTCTGAGAGACTTACCCTGAAAGGCAGCTTTAGCCAATACTGCCGAGAGAAGGGACAGTTCCGTGGACAGGCCCAGGCACGTCGGGACAAAGCGGTGTACCTCCGATGTCACCGAGGCCGCTGACAGATGCAATTCCATAGGCTTTCTGAACCGGGCTATAATCTTCTGCAGTGTGCCATGTTTCCCATTCACACCAGACAATAACTGTCAGGGGAAGATTCAACGGTTCAAGGTCAGCAGAAGGCACCATGCATTTTAAGTTCAAGTTTTTAGTTCGAGGTATACATAGCTGTTAGCATAACACCATTACAGCACCAGTTACCGGGTTCAATTCTATCGCTGAATGCAATGAGTTTGTACGCTCTCCACATGACCAAGTGGGTTTCCTCCAGGTACTCTGGTTTCCACCCACATTCCAAAAGACATATGTGCTGGGGTTAGTAAGTTGTGTTGGCACCAGGTGCATGGTGACACTTGCAGGCTGTCCCAGGCACATTCTCGGACTGTGGTGGTCGTTGATATCAAAGGACACATTTCACTGTGCGTATTGATGTTTCAATGACTATGTGAAAAATGAAGCTAATCATTATAGTTACCCTTATTCCCAGGGTATGAATTTCATGTACAGTAGCTTCTCACCACTTTGTAGTTCCAAGACAAGAACAAACGTGAGTTAACATAAACTTAACTCATGAGGTGGCATTGTAGCACAGTGGCTAGCACAACGCTTTACAGTACCAGTGACCCAGCTTCAATTCCCATCACTGCCCATAAGGAGTTTGTACATTTCCCCTCTCACAATCCAAAGACGTAACGGTTGGTAAGTTAATGGGTCATTGTAAATTGTCCTATGATTAGGCTATGGTTAAATTGGCAGGCTGCCGGGCGGTATGGCTCAAAGGGCCAATTCTACACCCTCAATAAATTTATTCTCAATAAATAAAATTATATAAATATTATAAAATTATGGCTTTATAAAACTTGGGTTTCATTTCTGGTCACTCCATTATGGGAAGGATGTGGAGAGGGTGCAGAAGATGTCCACCAGGATGCTGCTAAGTTTGGAGGGTAGGAGATATAAGGATAGGTTGGACAGACGGGGTTGTTTTCTCTGGAGTGGCGGAGGCTGAGGGCAGATTTGATAAAATTCTGAGAGACATAGCCATACAGCCAATGACATTTTTTCCCAGGATTGAAGGGTCTAATACCAGAGGGCATGCATTTAAGGTGAGAGAGGAAAGTTCAAAGGAGGTTTAAGGGGCAAGATTTTTTTTTTTTTTACTGAGTTGTGGGTGCCTATGACACATTGCACTGCCTGGGGTGATGGAGGCAGATAACATAGAGGCATTTAAGAGGTTTGTAGCCATACTGTACATGAATGCACAGAGAATGGAGGGGTATGAACATTGTGAAGACAGAAGAGATTCATTTACTTAGTTTAGCACAACATTGTGGGCCAAAGTCCCTGTTCCGTTGCAGTACTACACTCGGTCTCTTCATTTGTGTCCCTCCTGTACCTAATAAAATGGCTACTGAATGTATTTTTGTGGTCTTCTGCTGCTGTAACCCATCCACTTCAATGGTCAACGTGTTATAACTACTGTAGTAATGTGGTTATTTCGATTACTGTCAACTTGAACCTTTCTGGCCATTCTCCTCCAGTCACTCCCATTTTGCCCACAGAACTGCCACTCACTGGATTTTTGTTTTGTTTATCGCACCATTCTCTGTAAACTCTAGAGACTGAAAATCCCAGGAGATCAGTAGTTTCTGAGATACTCAAACCACCCAGTCCGGCACCAACAGTCATTCCACAGTCAAAGTCACTTAGATCACATTTCTTCCCCATTCTGATGTTTGGCCTGAACAGTAACTAAACCTCTTGACCATGTTTGCATGCGTTTGTGCATTGAGTTTCTGTCACATGATTGGCTGATTAGATATTTGCATTAACGAGCAGGTGCATAGGTGTACCTCATAAAGTGACTACTGAGAGTATGTTCTATAGTCTAAATTACATCAGTCGCAGGAGAATTGACAAAGCTATCTCTTACCTCGATCACTTTGTGAATATAATCCTTTCTGAAATCCACAAAGGCGATTTCTTGATTAAATACTTTCAGGTATGCTGAAGCAAGTGGGACTTTCTCTGGCACAGATTTTAAATTGGGGATCTGTTGAAAAAATGAATACACAACATAAGAATTCAAACATTGACAGCAGTACTTTGAAACACAGGAACCTGTGTTATTTCGGAGGACCTGCCCTGGGCCCAACAGGTATGTGCAACTGCAAAGATTCAGCATGATATCCAAAACTTTGATAAACTTCTATGTATGCGTTGTGAAGAATATATTGACTGGCTACATCACAGACCAGAATGAGTTAATAACTCATCAGGGGTGATTGATAAATTCGTGGCCTAAGGTAGAAGGAGATGAGTTATTAACTTCAAACTTTCTGCATAATCACTCAAAGAGTTGACCTGCATGTGCATGTAACGAGAGCTGTATAACTCATCTCCTTCTACCTTAGGCCACAAACTTATCAATCACCCCTTGTGTATGTACTTTGATAATAAATTTGCTTCAAACTTTGACTGCAGATGCTGGAACCTGGAGTAATCAGCAATACATAGGAGGAACTCAGTGGGTCAGGCAACATCTGTGGCGGGAAATGAACTGTCAAAGTTTTGGTCCAAGACCATTTAATTACATCTCCTAGACCCATCTCCTGCACTGTTAAATCCCAAAACCAGCTAGTACTTCTGTCTTCAGCCATTGTCCCTGTTTGTTCTCCACCCTGTGACAAACCTTGCCACGACTCTCACCCTCACCATCCTTTTTACCCTGTGCAGTTATGGTCACCCCATTCCAGGAAGGATGTAGGGAGGGTGCAGAAGAGATTCACCAGGATGCAGCCTGTATTAGAGGGTATGAGCCATAAGGAGAGGTTCATCAAACTTGGTTTGTTTTATCTGGAGCTTCTGAGGCTTGGATAAGGGGCCCAAAACTGCTCACAATACTCCGTGTGGTCTGACCAATACCTTATGAAGCTTCAGCATTACATCCTTGTTTTTATATTCTAGTTATCTCAAAATGAATGCCACCTTTACATTTGCCTTCCTCACCACAAAGGGTTCCCAACCTGGGATCCACGGTTAATGGTACTGGTAATCTTTGCTTAATGGTATTGGTCCATGGCATAAAAAGATTGAGAACTTACATTGGAAGCTTACAAAATTATTAGAGGCATAGACAAGGAAGACAGAGTCCTTTTTCCCAGGGTGTAAATGGTGTAGACTGGAAGACATTCACTTAAGATGACCGAAGGAAGGTTTAAAGGAGATCTGCTGGGCAAGTTTTACACACAGAGTGGTGGGTGGCTAAAATGCGCTGTCAGGGGTGGTGGTGGAGGCAGATATGACAGAAGCATTTAAGAGAATTTTAGATGGTCATCTGAATATTGGTACAGACATATTTATTTAGGATGGTTGAGAAATTGGTAGCTCGGGTTGAGGCGCTTGATGTTGCAGTGTTACAGAGCTTGGCATTTAGCTTGCAGACATTTCATCACCAGTCAAAGTGACAACCTCAGAGCACAGTTATTGGTGTTCCTCTGCAGGACTGCTCGTATTTTTATAGGCCCCCATTTGCTTGCCCCGGTCCTGACTGGCCACCGCTTCAGTTGACCTTTGAATTCTACTGTTTCACATTTCTTTGGCTCTTAGGGGTTCATACATGGTGTTTATTTTGATATGCAACACACACAAAATGCTGGTGGAACGCAGCAGGCCTGGCAGCATCTATAGGGAGAAGCGCTGTCGACGTTTCGGGCCGAGACCCTTTGTCAGGACTAACTGACAGGAGAGATACTAAGAGATTTGAAAGTAGGAGGGGGAGGGGAAAATGCAAAATGATAGGAGAAGACCAGAGGGGGTGGGGTGAAGCTGAGAGCCAGAAAGGTGATTGGCGAAAGCGATACAGAGCTGGAGAAGGGAAAGGATCATGGGACGGGAGGCCTAGGGAGAAAGAAAGGGGGAGGGGAGCACCAGAGGGAGATGGAGAACAGGCAGAGTGATAGGCAGAGAGAGAAAGAAAAAGGGAGGGGGAAAAAAACAACTAAATATATCAGGGGTGGGGTAAGAAGGGCATTAACGGAAGTTAGAGAAGTCAATGTCCATGCCATCAGGTTGGAGGCTACCCAGCCGGTATATAAAGTGTTGTTCCTCCAACCTGAGTGTGGCTTCATCTTGACAGTAGAGGAGGCCATGGATAGACATATCAGAATAGGAATGGGACGTGGAATTAAAATGTGTGGCCACTGGGAGATCCTACTTTCTCTGGCGGACAGAGCGTAGGTGTTCAGTGAAACGGTCTCCCAGTCTGCGTCGGGTCTCACCAATATATAAAAGGCCACACCGGGAGCACCGGACGCAGTATACCACACCAGCCGACTCACAGGTGAAGTGTCGCCTCACCTGGAAGGACTGTCTGGGGCCCTGAATGGTGGTGAGGGAGGAAGTGTAAGGGCAGGTGTAGCACTTGTTCCGCTTGCAAGGATAAGTGCCTGGAGGGAGATCGGTGGGAAGGGATGGGGGGGATGAATGGACAAGGAAGTCGCGTAGGGAGTGATCCCTGCGGAAAGCAGAAGGGGGGGGGGAGGGAAAGATGTGCTTGGTAGTGGGATCCCGTTGGAGGTGGCGGAAGCTACAGAGAATTATACGTTGGATCTGGAGGCTGGTGGGGTGGTAGGCGAGGATATGCTTGTTTTCAGAGTTATCATGCCTGCTTCGTGCTTGCCTGCATCGAAACCTGTGCAGTGTTCCAGTTAAAGTGGAGTCCTCTTTGGTCTTTGTGAACCAGTGGATCCTGTCTCCACGTCACCATTTTGTGTTCCTGCAAAGAAGTGGAGAGCTCACGTCCTGTCTGGGCATCATGGTTCATATGTTGCATTCTCCACACGTGATCCTGTACACCACATTGCTTTTGTCTGTTGTCTTTACTGGTACCTTGGTTCTTGAGCAAGCTTCCTTAGAGATGTTATTTGTTTGTGAGCTATTGCGATGCCATGAGGTCAGAGCAATCAAGCTGTATTGCCACATACAACGAAAAGCCTGTCTTGCATACCGTTCACGTGGATCATCTGATTACAGTGCAGTGAGGTAGCACAAGGTCAAATATTAACAGAATGTAGAATCAAGTGCAACAATTACAGAGAAAGTGCGGAGCGGGTAGTCAATGATCATAACGAGGTGGATTGTGTTGGAGGAATGGAGAGATATGGGTCATTTATGGATAGAACTAGTTTAATTTAGCACCACAGATGGGCCTGTTCCTCTGCTTTACTGTTCCATGTTCTATTTTCCTTCCTACTCTCTGTACTCATCCAGAAATTGCTAAACCTCTAAACTTCCAATTTTGGGGAAAAACATCAATCCAGTGCAATCTTTGCCTAGGTTTGTAGAAATTAAGGGAATCAAAGGATTTGGGAATAGTTCGGAGAAAGTAAGGCTGATACTGAATGGGACAGCAAGGATAAGAGAACAAATCGCCTGAAGGTCTAATCCCACTTAGCTGCTCTAACACTGGCGCTCTGCCAGCTTGATCTTACCTTATTTAAAATGCGTTGGATTTGCTTCATGTCGGGAATTCCCTGGACCTTCTCCCGATTTTTCATGATCGCTTCCTGGAGACCTTCCATTCGTAAGCCAACCTGGTGAGGAATAAAGCAAGGAACATTTTCTCAGGGTGGGGGATGGGGCACGAGCATTTGGAATTCATTATCCTCGGGAAGCTGTGGAGAATTGAATTGATATTGGGAATAATGGGATGGGGAATCCTGGGGACTCCAGATAAAAGGAGATCAGGCAAGAAACCAGAAAGAATTGGCAAGTTATTTCAGGGGTGGCAGAGTAGAGTTGTGGTTAGGATTCCTGTATGTTTTACAATTGTTCAATGCCACCGCTGTCTGTGAAGAGTTTCTATGTTCTCCCCGTGACCACGTGGCTTTCCTCCTGGTGCTCCAGTTTCCTCTCACATAACAAGGACATACAGGTTAGAGTTGGTAAGTTGCGGACGTGCTCTGTGGCTCTGGAAGTGTGGCCATAGTTGTGTGCTGGCCCCAGCACAACCCTTGGACTGTGCTGGCAGTGGTTCATGCTTTCTGGTTTCTGTATCTTCTGCCCAGTGGGAGAGGGGAGAAGAGATCATGTCCGGGGTGGGTGGGTCTTTGATTATGTAGGCTGACTTAGTGAGGCAGTAAGTGCATGGAAGGGAGGCTGGCTTCCATGATGTACTGAGCTGTGTCTGCAACACACTCTGTAGTTATTGCAGTCACATGCTGAGCAGTTGCCGTACGAAGCTGTGATGAACTGACCAACTGAAGATGACATTACCTCCAAAAGATCTGCAAAGACTCCCAACGTGTATCCTGAAACCTTGGCTGCTGCTACGGATGGAATAAGGCTCCCCACATCCTTCATAAGGACAACTTTAGTAGATGCTCCTGCCATCAGTTTATCTACACCACAAGGAGAAAGAGCTAATTAACCAAGTGCTACCACTCGTTAACAGGATAACAGAGATGTTAATAGAGTGAAAGAGCCCAACTTGTCCATGCCAAATTAGGCACCATTTTTATCGTCACTGGGTCTGAATTCTGGGACGTCCTCCCAACAGCACCTTCACCAAAGTGAATGCAGTCATTCAGCAAAATGTGTGACCATTATCCTCTCAAAAGAAGTTGAAGTCATGGAGCTACACAGCACAAAAACAGTCCATCGTGCCCATGCTGACCAAGTGCCCACTTGATATTTTCCCACTTGCCGATATTTGATCCATAACTTTCCAAACCTGTCCACACAACAGTCCAAATGACTTTCAAATATCATTATTTTACCTGTCTCAACTACTGTCCATGTACACACCCTCCTCTGCATGAAGAGGCTGTGACTGGTAAGGTAGTGGCGAACATGGTTACTGCGGCCTCTCCAACTCCAACCAAAGGTGTAACTGTTCGCTCTTAACGTCGTGTTAACAATTGCAAGACACTGATAGATGCTAAAAGCATCAAGTACAGCAGGTCAGCCTCGTCAGTGAGTTGCTGGCTGAACTTGTAGACCACTTTGCTGTCCGCTACATGAAGGCATCAGAGTCTCACAAACAGTGAGAGCTATTTCCTTGGGTGTTTTTCTTATGATCGCAAGATCTTGTTGCACGTTGGTAATGCAGAATACTACAAGTCTGGTTCACTGGTTCGTTGGCGAGACCGATGGCAGAGGAGCCGCATGGCTTTGGGCGTAGTGTGGAACAAGCCCTCATGTCACGGGTCGTCTGTTCTAGCCATCTGGGGGGGAAAACGCTGAAGGTAGTGTTCATGCCAGATTGTGGGTGGCCCTTCCAGTGTTCACTCAGTGTAAAACAAACGGGATTGCGTTTGTCTGCAGCTGCTCTACTATGTGATGATCATTCTGCTGTGCACTTATTCCTTTCAACAATATCCACACACCACCACTCCACAGGACGACACACAGGGGCCTTTAGATCATTATTTCCACACACCACCACTCCACAGGACGACACAGAGGGGCCTTTAGATCATTATTTCCACACACCACCACTCCACAGGACGACACAGAGGGGCCTTTAGATCATTATTTCCACACACCACCACTCCACAGGACGACACAGAGGGGCCTTTAGATCATTATTTCCACACACCACCACTCCACAGGACGACACACAGGGGCATTTAGATCATTATTTCCAGACACCACCACTCCACATGACGACACAGGGGCCTTTAGATCATTATTTCCACACACCACCACTCCACAGGACGACACACAGGGGCACTTAGATCATTATTTCCAGACACCACCACTCCACAGGATGACACACAGGGGCATTTAGATCATTATTTCCACACACCACCACTCCACAGGATGACACAGAGGGGCCTTTAGATCATTATTTCCACACACCACCACTCCACAGGACGACACAGAGGGGCCTTTAGATCATTATTTCCACACACCACCACTCCACAGGACGACACAGAGGGGCCTTTAGATCATTATTTCCACACACCACCACTCCACAGGACGACACAGGGGCCTTTAGATCATTATTTCCACACACCACCACTCCACAGGACGACACAGGGGCCTTTAGATCATTATTTCCACACACCACCACTCCACAGGACGACACAGGGGCCTTTAGATCATTATTTCCACACACCACCACTCCACAGGATGACACACAGGGGCCTTTAGATCATTATTTCCACACACCACCACTCCACAGGATGACACACAGGGGCCTTTAGATCATTATTTCCACACACCACCACTCCACAGGATGACACACAGGGGCCTTTAGATCATTATTTCCACACACCACCATTCCACAGGACGACACAGAGGGGTCTTTAGATCATTATTTCCACACACCACCACTCCACAGGACGACACACAGGGGCCTTTAGATCATTATTTCCACACACCACCACTCCACAGGACGACACAGAGGGGCCTGTAGATCATTATTTCCACACACCACCACTCCACAGGACGACACAGGGGCCTTTAGATCATTATTTCCACACACCACCACTCCACAGGACGACACACAGGGGCCTTTAGATCATTATTTCCACACACCACCACTCCACAGGACGACACACAGACAGGGGACTTTAGATCATTATTTCTGATGCACCAATTGATGCACCATCAATAACTCACGCCGAGACTTAGGAAGTGAGATATCGGCTTTTATTGACTGAAGAACAACACTACATCCTGGGGAAAATGAGGGAGAGCAGCAGGCCACAGTTGCCTTTATACAGGGGTCTGTGGGAGGAGCCACAGGGGTAGTCAGCAGGGTCTTGGGAGGAGCCACAGGAGCAGTCAGACAGGTATATCTAGTTCACCACAATTTCCACACACCACCACTCCACAGGATGACACACAGGGGCCTTTAGATCATTATTTCCACACACCACCACTCCACAGGATGACACACAGGGGCCTTTAGATTATTTCCACACACCACCACTCCACAGGACGACACAGAGGGGCCTTTAGATTATTTCCACACACCACCACTCCACAGGACGACACAGAGGGGCCTTTAGATTATTTCCACACACCACCACTCCACAGGACGACACACAGGGGCCTTTAGATCATTATTTCCACACACCACCACTCCACAGGACAACACACAGGGGCCTTTAGATTATTTCCACACACCACCACTCCACAGGACGACACACAGGGGCCTTTAGATCATTATTTCCACACACCACCACTCCACAGGATGACACACAGGGGCATTTAGATCATTATTTCCACACACCACCACTCCACAGGATGACACACAGGGGCCTTTAGATCATTATTTCCACACACTACCACTCCACAGGACGACACAGAGGGGCCTTCAGATCATTATTTCCACACACCACCACTCCACAGGATGACACACAGGGGCCTTTAGATCATTATTTCCACACACCACCACTCCACAGGATGACACACAGGGGCATTTAGATCATTATTTCCAGACACCACCACTCCACAGGACGACACACAGGGGCATTTAGATCATTATTTCCAGACACCACCACTCCACATGACGACACAGGGGCCTTTAGATCATTATTTCCACACACCACCACTCCACAGGACGACACACAGGGGCACTTAGATCATTATTTCCAGACACCACCACTCCACAGGATGACACACAGGGGCATTTAGATCATTATTTCCACACACCACCACTCCACAGGATGACACAGAGGGGCCTTTAGATCATTATTTCCACACACCACCACTCCACAGGACGACACAGAGGGGCCTTTAGATCATTATTTCCACACACCACCACTCCACAGGACGACACAGAGGGGCCTTCAGATGCCTTGTGCAGGAAGGCACAGAGTTGACTGTACTTCCTAAGAAGGTTGGCGTCATTCAATGTCTGTAGTGAGATGCTGAAGATGTTCTATAGGTCAGTTGTGGAGAGCGCCCTCTTCTTTGTGGTGGCGTGTTGGGGAGGAAGCATTAAGAAGAGGGACGCCTCACGTCTTAATAAGCTGGTAAGGAAGGCGGGCTCTGTCGTGGGCAAAGTACTGGAGGGTTTAACATCGGTAGCTGAGCGAAGGGCGCTGAGTAGGCTACGGTCAATTATGGATAACTCTGAACATCCTCTACATAGCACCATCCAGAGACAGAGAAGCAGTTTCAGCGACAGGTTACTATCGATGCAATGCTCCTCAGACAGGATGAAGAGGTCAATACTCCCCAATGCCATTAGGCTTTACAATTCTACCGCCAGGACTTAAGAACTTTTTAAAAGCTATTATTAATGCTTTTTGAGATAGTGATTTAGATGCATATCATATTTTTTTACTGAGTTAAGTACTGTATGTAATTAGTTTTGCTACAACAAGTGTATGGGACATTGGAAAAAGTTGAATTTCCCCATGGGGATGAATAAAGTATCTATCTATCTATCTTTAGATTATTTCCACACACCACCACTCCACAGGACGACACACAGGGGCCTTTAGATCATTATTTCCACACACCACCACTCCACAGGACGACACACAGGGGCCTTTAGTTCATTATTTTTGTGTGAATGTATGTTTACGGGTCACCATCATTGTTATGTGCCATGTTGTATGACATGGGCGATCATGGGCTATGACCATGACTATAATTGTTCTGGGCAAACTTTTCTACAGAAATGGTTTGCCATTGCCTTCTTCTGGGCAGTGTCTTTACAAGACAGGTGACCCCTGCCATTATCAATACTCTTCAGAGATTGTCTGCCTGGCGTCAGGACTTGTGAACCACCAGCTGCCACCATGGCTTCACATGACTCTGATCCGGGAGCTGGACAGGTGCCCGAGGGTGGCCTGCAGGCCAGCGGAATACCTTATGTATCCTTTGCTGGAGACATACCTCCAACCTATCACCCAGTGTTTACCAGTATTGTAATTATATGTGCTAGATGTGCCTTGTGCTGTCTGTGACTGTTGGTATTGTGTTTTGCACCTTGGTCCCAGAGTAACGTTGTTTCATTTGGCTTTACTCAGGGATCTTCATGCATGGTTGAATGACAATGGATCAGCCCAAATGGTCAATGTGACCAAGATTCCCTGTCTAAGCTGGTTCCATTTTCCTACATCGGGGCCATACCCCTCTAATCTCATCTTCTCATTTTTTTATCCAGTCCTGATGCACAGTCTTAGCCTGAAATGTCAACTGTTTACTCTTTTCTGTAGATGATGCCTGATCTTCTGAGCTTCTCCAGCATTTTGTGTGAGTTGCTCTGGATTCCAGCATCTGCAGATGTTCTCGTGTTTGTCCCTCCAAACCTTTCCTATCCATGAACCTGTCCAAGTGTCTTTTAAATGTTGTAAATGTCCCTGTTTCAACCACTCCCTCTGGCAGCTGGCTCCATGCTCTCTAACGCTAGCTTGCAGGAGAGGTAATGCTGGAGGCGGTGTGACGCAGTGTCCATGTGGGAGTCGGTGCCGTACTCCATGTTCACTCAGTGGCAGACCATATAACAATTACAGCACGGAAACAGGCCCATCTCAGCCCTTCTAGTCTGTGCCGATGCTTACACTCACCTAGTCTCACTGGCCCGCACTCAGCCCATAACCCTCCATTCCTTTCCTGTCCACATACCTATCCAATTTTACTTTAAATGACAATACCGAACCTGCCTCTACCACTTCTACTGGAAGCTCATTCCACACAGCTACTACTCTGAGTAAAGAAATTCCCCCTCATGTTACCCTTAAACTTTTGCACCCTAACTCTCAAATCATGTCCTCTTGTTTGAATCTCCCCTACTCTCAATGGAAAAAGCTTTTCCACGTCAACTCAATCTATCCCCCTCATCATTTTAAATACCTCTATCAAGTCCCCCCTCAACCTTCTACGCTCCAAAGAATAAAGACCTAACTTGTTCAGCCTTTCCCTGTAACTTAGGTGCTGAAACCCAGGTAACATTCTAGTAAATCTTCTCTGTACTCTCTCTATTTTATTGACATCTTTCCTATAATTTGGTGACCAGAACTGTACGCAATACTCCAAATTCGGCCTTACCAATGCCTTGTACAATTTTAACATTACATCCCAACTCCTATACTCAATGCTCTGATTTATAAAGGCCAGCATACCAAAAGCTTTCTTCACCACTCTATCTACATCAGATTCCACCTTCAGGGAACTATGCACCATTATTCCTAGATCACTCTGTTCTACTGCATTCTTCAATGCCCTACCATTTACCATGTATTCCCTATTTTGATTATTCCTACCAAAATGTAGCACCTCACACTTATCAGCATTAAACTCCATCTACCATCGTTCAGCCCACTCTTCTAACTGGCCTAAATCTCTGCAAGCTTTGAAAACCTACTTCATTATCCACAACTCCACCTACTTTAGTATCATCTGCATAGTAACTAATCCAATTTACCACCCCATCATCCAGATCATTAATGTGTATGACAAACAACATTGGACCAATACAGATCCCTGAGGCACACCACTACTCACCGGCCTCCAACCTGACAAACAGTTATCCACCACTCTCTGGCATCTCCCACCTAGCCACTGTTGAATCAATTTTACTACTTCAATATTAATACCTAATGATTGAACCTTCCTAACTAACCTTCCGTGCCGAACCTTGTCAAAGGCCTTACTGAAGTCCATATAGACAACATCAACTGCTTTATCCTCATCAACTTTCCTCGTAACCTCTTCAAAAAATTCATTAAGATTTGTCAAATATGACCTTCCACGTACAAATCCATGCTGACTGTTCCTAATCAGACCCTTTCTATCCAGATATAAATTAGCAAAAAAAAGCAGCACAACTGAGGACTGGGAGAAATTCAGAAACCAGCAGAGGAGGACAAAGGGCTTAATTAGGAAAGGGAAAAAAGATTATGAGAGAAAGCTGGCAGGGAACGTAAAGACTGACTGTAAAAGCTTTTATAGATATGTGAAAAGAAAAAGATTGGTCAAGCCAAATGTAGGTCCTTTACAGTCAGAAACAGGTGAATTGATCGTAGGGAACAAAGACATGGCAGACCAATTGAATAATTACTTTGGTTCTGTCTTCACTAAGGAGGACATAAATAATCTTCCGGAAATAGTAAGGGACCAAGGGTCTAGTGAGATGGAGGAACTGAGGGAAATACATGTTAGTAGGGAAGTGGTGTTAGGTAAATTGAAGGGATTAAAGGCAGATAAATCCGCAGGGCCAGATGGTCTGCATCCCAGAGTGCTTAAGGAAGTAGCCCAAGAAATAATGGATGCATTAGTGATAATTTTTCAAAACTCCTTAGATTCTGGATTAGTTCCTGAGGATTGGAGGGTGGCTAATTTAACCCCACTTTTTAAAAAAGGAAGAGAGAAACCGGGGAATTATAGACCGGTTAGTCTGACATCGGTGGTGGGAAGAATGCTAGAGTCGGTTATCAAAGATGTGGTAACAGCACATTTGGAAAGAGGTGAAATCATCGGACAAAGTCAGCATGGATTTGTGAAAGGAAAATCATGTCTGACGAATCTTATAGAATTTTTTGAAGATGTAACTAGTAGAGTGGATAGGGGAGAGCCAGTGGATGTGGTATATTTAGATTTTCAAAAGGCTTTTGACAAGGTCCCACACAGGAGATTAGTGTGCAAACTTAAAGCACACGGTATTGGGGGTATGGTATTGATATGGATAGAGAATTGGTTGGCAGACAGGAAGCAAAGAGTGGAAGTAAACGGGACCTTTTCAGAATGGTAGGCAGTGACTAGTGGGATACCGCAAGGCTCAGTGCTGGGACCCCAGTTGTTTACAATATATATTAATGATTTAGATGAGGGAATTAAATGCAGCATCTCCAAGTTCGCGGATGACACGAAGCTGGGCGGCGGTGTTAGCTGTGAGGAGGATGCTAAGAGGATGTAGGGTGACTTGGATAGGTTAGTTGAGTGGGCAAATTCATGGCAGATACAATTTAATGTGGATAAATGTGAGGTTATCCACTTTGGTTGCTAGAACAGGAAAACAGATTATTATCTGAACGGTGGCCGATTAGGAAAAGGGGAGATGCAACAAGACCTGGGTGTCATTGTACACCAGTCATTGAAAGTGGGCATGCAGGTACAGCAGGCGGTGAAAAAGGCGAATGGTATGTTGGCATTCATAGCAAAAGGATTTGAGTACAGGAGCAGGGAGGTTCTACTGCAGTTGTACAAGGCCTTGGTGAGACCGAACCTAGAATATTGTGTGCAGTTTTGGTCCCCTAATCTGAGGAAAGACATTCTTGCCATAAAGGGAGTACAAAGAAGGTTCACCAGATTGATTCCTGGGATGGCAGGACTTTCATATGAAGAAAGACTGGATCGACTAGGCTTATACTCACTGGAATTTAGAAGATTGAGGGGGGATCTTATTGAAACGTATAAAATTCTAAAGGGATTGGACAGGCTAGATGCAGGAAGATTGTTTCTGATGTTGGGGGAAGTCCAGAATGAGGGGTCACAGTTTAAGGATAAAGGGGAAGCCTTTTAGGACCAAGATGAGGAAAAACTTCTTCACACAGAGAGTGGTGAATCTGTGGAATTCTCTGCCACAGGAAACAGTTTAGGCTGGTTCATTGGCTATATTTAAGAGGAATTTAGATATGGCCCTTGTGGCTAAAGGGATCAGGGGGTATGGAGAGAAAGCAGGTACAGGGTTCTGAGTTGGATGATCATACTGAATGGCAGTGCAGGCTCGAAGGGTCGAATGGCCTACTCCTGCACCTATTTTCTCTGTTTCTATGTTTCTATAATTATATATACCATTTCTAAGAGTACTTTCCATTAATTACCCACCACTGACATCAAACTGACAGGCCTATAATTGCTAGGTTTACTCTTAGAACCCTTTTTAAACAATGGAACTACATGAGCAATACACCAATCCTCTGGCACCATCCCTATTTCTAATGACATTTGAAATATTTCTGTCAGAGCCCCTGCTATTTCTACACCAACTTCCCTCAAGGTCCTAGGGAATATCCTGTCAGGACCCGGAGATTTATCCACTTTTATATTCCTTAAAAGTGCCAGTACTTCCTCCTCTTTAATTGTCATAGTTTACATAACTCCCTACTTGTTTCCCTTACCTTACACAATTCAATATCCTGCTTAGTGAATACCGAAGAAAATAAATTGTTCAAAATCTCCCCCATCTCTTTCAGCTCCACACATAGCTGTCCACTCTGATTCTCTAAGGGACCAATTTTATCCCTCACTATCCTTTTGCTATTAATATAACTGTAGAAACCCTTCGGATTTATTTTCACCTTACTTGCCAAAGCAACCTTGTATCTTCTTTTAGCTTTTCTAATTTCTTTCTTAAGATTCTTTTTACATTCTTTATATTCCTCAAGCACCTCATTTACTCCATGCTGCCTATATTTATTATAGATCTCCCTCTTTTTCCGAACCAAGTTTCCAATATCCCTTGAAAACCATGGCACTCTCAAACTTTTAACCTTTCCTTTCAACCTAACAGGAACAAAGATTCTGTACCCTCAAAATTTCACCTTTAAATGACCTCCATTTCTCTATTACATCCTTCCCATAAAACAAATTGTCTCAATCCACTCCTTCTAAATCCTTTTGCATCTCCTCAATGTTAGCCTTTCTCCAATCAAAAATCTCAACCCTGTGTCCAGACCTATCTTTCTCCATAATTATATTGAATTATGAAGAAGGATATATATGGTATATGATATATATGGTATTGTGATCACTGGACCCAAAGTGCTCCCCAACACATACATCCGTCACCTGACCTATCTCCTTCCCTAACAGGAGATCCAACACTGCCTCTTCTCTAGTTGGTACCTCTATGTACTGCCACAAAAAACTATCCTGCACACATTTTACAAACTCCAAACCATCCAGCCCTTTTACAGAATGGGCTTCCCAGTCTATGTGTAGAAAATTAAAATCTCCCACAATCACAACCTTGTGCTTACTACAAACATCTGCTATCTCCTTACAAATTTGCTCCTCCAATTCTCGCTCCCCATTAGGTGGTCTATAATGCACCCCTATACGTGTTACTACACCTTTCCCATTCCTCAATTCCATCCAAATAGTCTCCCTAGATGAGCCCTCTAATCTATCCTGCCAAAGCACCGCTGTAATATTTTCTCGGACAAGCAATGCAACACCTCCTCCTCTTGCCCCTCCAATTCTATCACACCTGAAGCAACAAACTCCAGGAATATTTGGTTGCCAATCACACCCCTCCTGCAACCATGTTTCACTAATAGCTACAACACCATATTTCCAGTTATCAATCCATGCTCTAAGCTCATCCACCTTTCTTACAATGCTCCTAGCATTAAAATAGATGCATTTAAGAAACTCTCCACCTTTTCTTCTCTGTTTATCCCTAACAATGTGATCAACTTTATTATCTTTTTCTTCCTTCTCCCTTACATCTTCGGGAGGCAAGCTGGATTGCATTCGTCTGCTGCAGGCTTGCTCTTGCCGACAACATCCAAGGCTATATTATATTTTTATATATATATAGTGTTCTTTGTGTGAATGCATGTTTACTGCTATCTTATATGTACTATATGTGTCTTGTGCTGTGTCCTGTCAGAAATGAGTTTTGCACTTTGACCCCAGAGGAACACGGTTTCATTTGACTGTATTCAAAGGTGTTCATGTTGAATGACAATTAAACTTGAAATTAAACTTGCCCCTCAGATCTCCTCAGCTTAAAACTATCCCCTCAGGTTTTTTGTTTCATTTCCATGGGGAAAAGACTGAAAGCATTCACCCCATCAATACCCCTCATGGTTTTATGCCCCTCTACATCACTCCTAGACTCCAAGGAATAAAGTCCTAGCCTGTCTCACTCTAAGTCAGACAACATCTCGCAAACAAGAGAGAATCTACAGATGCTGGAAATCCAAGCAACACACAAAATGCTGGAGGAACTCAGCAGGCCAGGCAGCATCTACGGAAAAAAGTACAGATGATGTCTCCAGCCAAAACCATCCTTGCAAATCTTCTTGCACTTTTTTCCCCAGTTTAATATTGTCTTTGAACTTGGGAATTAGTCAGTAAGAGTTGAGTTATAAATACTTGCCTTGACAATGAACAAGATAAGTAATAAATAAAAAATAACAGACCGTGACCACACTTACAGCTGAACACATCAAGATGAAAACCGTGGCTGAACTGCAAGCCAAGCCGGTCATATCTGGCCTCCAAGAGTTTCAAAGCCATCTTGCTAGCAGCAGCCCTGTCATAATGAACAGGAGTTATGTTAGAACCAAAGACCATAAAACATAGAAGCAGAATTTGGCCATTTGGCCCATTGAGTCTGCCCCCCACTCCATCATGGCTGATTTATTGTCCTTCTAAAACCCATTCTCCTGCCTTCTCCCCATATTGGCTCAAGCCCTGACTAATCAAGAACCTACCAAATTCCACTTTAAATATACACAATGACTTGGCTTTCACAGCTGTCTGTGGCAATGAATTCTTCATGTTCACCACCCGCTGGCTAAAGAAATGTTTCCTCATCTCTGTTCTAAATGGACATCTCTCTGTTCTGAGACTGTGCCCTCTAATCCTAGACTCTCCTACTCTACTAAACTTCATCTTCACATCCACTCTTTCTATGTTCAATAAGTTTCATTAAGGATCCCCCTCCCCCCATTCTTCTAAACTCCAGCAAGTCAGGCCTGGAGTTAAACACTTCTCGTATGTTAACCCTATCATTCTCTAAAACCTCCTCTAGACCCTCTCCAACACCAGCACAACTTTTCTTAGATAAGGGGCCCAAAGCTGTTCACAATACTCCAAGGGTGGTTTGATCAATGCTTTATGAAGACTCAGCGTCATAACCATGCTCTTACGTATATTCGAGTCCTCTCGAAATGACTGCTAACATTGCATTTGCCTTCCTTACCACCGATTCAAGCTGCAAGTTAACCTTTAAGGAATCCTGCACGAGGATTCCCAAGTCCCTTTGCACCTGTGCTATCCTAATTCACTCCCAGTTTAGAGAAAAGCCCTTGTCTCTATTCGTTCTACCAAAGTGCATGACCGTACACTTCCCTAGGCCAGAAGTCTTATCAATAACATGCTCCCCTCCAGCTGGAGCCATGAACTCACAGGCGGTTGTGGGATGGGAGGGAACTTCTTGACAGTGATCTTAGCAGAGAGTAGGCAAAACTTGCCACCTGCAAGTTGGTCTCCTTCAGCAAAGAATTGGCGAGAATGAGCACAGCGTTCAGAGGAGGCTTGGTATACAGGTAGACCGCACAAGCAGACATTCTTAGTTCAGGGTGATTTTGTTTGTTCATAAATACCCACAGGGTTACAGATTGCACCTGTATCAACAGAGGAACAGAGTCATTCTTGCAACAACACAGGAGATTCTGCAGCTGCTGCAAATCCAGAGCAACACCTGCAAAATGCTGGAGGAACTCATCAGATCAGGCAGCATCTATGGAGAGGAATTAACAGTCAACCATTAATCTGCCTAGTCCCATCAACCTTCACCCAGACCATAATCTTCCATAACCCTCCCATCCATGTGCCTATCCAAACTTCTCTCAAATGTTGAAATCAACCCCACATCCACCACTTGTGCTGGCAGCTTGTTCCACACTCTCGTCAACCTCTGAGTGAAGAAGTTGGTGGGTCCTCAGCTGGCTGATCTAGGATCCATGTATTCTGGTGCAGTGCGGGCCAGAGTAAGTGGTGGTTGTTGTTTGTGGATGGGTCTTTTGGTTGTTCATAGACGTAGAAAACTACAACAGAGAAACAGGTCCTGTGGTCCACCTAGTCCATACCAAACCATTAATCTGCCTAGTCCCATCGACCTGCACACAGGGGCCCTGTTACCCCTCCCATCCATGTACTTATCCAAACTTCTCTTAAATGTTGAAATCAAACTCTCATCCTTCACATCTACTGGCAGCTCGTTCCACACACTCACCACCAGTGAGTGAGTAAATTCCCCCTCAGTTTCCCCTAAAGCATTTCATCTTTCAGGTAAGGCAGCAAGGAATAAACAGTTGACATTTTGGGCTGGGACCCTTCATGAGTTCTGCACTCCATCTTCCTCGCCTATCAATTCCCACCAAATGCGACCCTTTATCACATCCACCCATCACCTCCCCAGCCTCTGCTGCTATTCCCAGTCCCCCCTCCTCCATCTGCCTAACATCCCCACAACCCCTCATCCCACTCTGGATCCACCTGCCAGCTCTTGCCCCACCCCTTCCCCCATCTCTTTATACCAGTTTCTCTCTCTGTCTCCCACTCCTGACGGACTGTCTCAATCTGAAACATCGGCCGTCCCTTTCCCTCCACAGATGCTGCTTGACCTGCTGAGTTCCTCCAGCTGCTAGTGTATTCCTTTAAGTTACAGAATCACACACCATAACCACAGGCTATTCAGCCCATCACAACCACACTGACCAGTGGGCACCCATCAGTGTTATTTCCATCTCCCAGCTCATGGCCCAAGGAGTGTTCTGCTTGGACAATTCTAAGGCTTGACTGGACTCTTCTGAAACACTGTCAGTGATTCTGCTGTCATCACTCTCTTCAGCAGTGCATTCCAGGCCTTCAGCACCATCTGGATGAAGGAAGTTCCTCTCAGACCTCCTCTAAATCTCTTTCCCTTTACCATAATGTGCAGAATTAGGCCATTCGGCCCACTGAGACTGTTCAACCATTCAATCATGGTTGATATTTTTTCTTCACCCGCTTCTGCCAATAACTGTTCACCCACTTCACAGTCACAGGCATATCAATCTCTGCCTTAAATACAAGGCAGCATGGCAGTGTAGTGTCATTACAGTGCCAGTGACCAAGGTTCGATTCCCGCTGCTCTCTGTAAAGAGTTTGTACGTTCTCCCCACAACCACATGGGTTTCTTCTGTGTGCTCTGGTTCCCTCCCATAGTCCAAAGACATATGAGTTAGTAGATTAATTTGTCACATGGGTGTAATTGGGTGGCACAGGCCAATTGGGTAGGAAAGGGCTACTTAATAATATATTATTCTTTAATTACATCACTTATTATTATTAATTGCTATTATATTACTAATAAATAAATATTGGCCTCCAGAGCCCCCTAGAATCCACAGATTCACCACCCTCTCACTAAAGAAATTCCTTCTCATCTCTGTTCTAAATGGACATCCTTCTGTTCTGAGGCTCTGCCCTCTGGTCCTTTACTCTGCCACTGTTGGAAACATCTTCTCCGTGCCCACTCCGTCTATACCTTTCAATATTCAATAGGTTTCAATGAGATTCTTTTTAATCCATCGAGTTCAGGGAAGAAACTGTTCTCCTCTAGTTCTATTTACATTAATACTGAGACAGTAAACCAAATGAAGATGGCAAATGCCAGCTTAATCGTTGCAAGCTATTAATTTTCCTTGTTACCTTTGTTGGGTCTTTCCTCAGAATGTTACGCAGCGCCATGACAGCGTCGACTTGGATTTTGAGCGGGACATTGGCGGCTGGTGCTTGGGAGCCGGGTAAGAGTTTCACGATGTGCTTCATGCTCTCTGGCTGCCCTGCGTTGCCAATTGCCTTCAGAGCAAGGGTCATGTCCTCCTCATTGCCCTGAGCAGCAGAGTCCATCAGAAAACTGTGGAGCAGCTGTGAGAAGAGAGCCTCCGTGAGAGGGATTACTGGAGTCATACCGACAGGGGAACTGTGTGGGGTGTGGGGTGGGAGGGGGCAGTGACGGTGAGGAGAGGGTGGGAGAAGGCCTCCGATCAGCTTACCGTAAGCACACTGCTGGGACATGTTGGCTGGTCTGCACAGTACCGGTATACCATCGAACCGTAGCCCAGGAAAACAAGCGGGCGAAGGACAGGTGACTGTTGCACTTGGATCATAACCAGTAATTGCTAAGACAGAGGCAAACTAGTCAGTAGTTAACTGTCAGTTCAAACACTAACCTTGTTAATAATCTATTGGACGGAAGATACAAAATCCTGAAAGCACGTACCACCAGGCTCAAGGACAGCTTCACTGTTATAGGACTATTGAACAGCCCCTTAGCACCATAAAATGGACTCAATCTCAGATATTTCTTCATGGCTTGTGCACCTTGTCTATCTGTATTATTCTTTCGCCTCAACACTGAACCGATTCATAATCGATAGACTTGCTGTGTAGGATTCCAACTCATGTTTTCACTTATAAATAAATAAATTTTTTTGTGTATTTGCACTATTTGTCTTCTTTTATATGTCGGTTGTTTGTCAGTATAGCTACAATACCACTACAGCTGTGAAGATCCCTGCTGCACCTGATGACCCTGTGATCTCTGTCTCAGAGGCCGATGTTAGGCTGTCTTTAAAGACAGTGAACCTTCGGTCCCAATGGAGTACCTGGTAAGGCTCTGAAAACCTGTGCCAACCAACTGGTGAGAGTATGCAAGGACATTTTCAACTTCTCGCTGCTATGGGCGGAAGTTACCACTTGCTTCAAAAAGGCAACCAGTGCCTAAGAATAATAATGTGGGCTGCCTTAATGACCATCGCCTGGTAGCACTCACATCTACAGTGATGAAATGCTTTGAGAGGTTGGTCATGACTAGACTGAACTCCTGCCTCAGCAAGGACCTGGACCCATTGCAAGTTGCTTATTGCCACAGTAGGCCGATGGCAGATGCAATCTCAATGGCTCTCCACACGGCTTTAGACCACCTGGACAACACAAGCACCAATGTCAGGATGCTGTTCATCAACTATAGCTCAGCATTTAATACCATCATTCCCACAATCCTGATTGAGAAGTTGCAGAACCTGGGTCTCTGTACCTCCCTTTGCAATTGGATCCTCGACTTCCTAACCGGAAGACCACAATCTGTGCGGATTGGTGATAACATATCCTCCTCACTGACGATCACCACTGGCGCTCCTCAGGGGTGTGTGCTTAGCCCACTGCTCTACTCTCTTTATACCCATGATTGTGTGGTTAGGCATAGGTCAAATAGCATCTATAGATTTGCTGATAAATTAACCATTGTTGGTAGAATCTCAGGTGGTGATGAGAGGGTGTACAGGAGTGAGATATGCCAACTAGTGGAGTGTTGTCGCAGCAACAACCTGGCACTCAACATCAGTAAGTTGAAAGAACTGATTGTGGGCTTCAGGAAGGGTAAAAGGAGGAACACATACCAGTCCTCATAGAGGGATCAGAAGTGGAGAGAGTGAGCAGCTTCAAGTTCCTGGGTGTCAAGATCTCTGAGGATCTAACCTGGTCCCAACATATCAATGCAGCAATAAAGAAGGCAAGACAGTGGCTATACTTCATTAGGAGTTTGAAGAGATTTGGTACGTCGACAAATACACTCAAAAACTTCTATAGATATATCATGGGGAGCATTCTGACAGGCTGCATCACTGTCTGGTGTGGGGGGGGGGGGGGTGTTGGCTACTGCACTGGACCAAAAGAAGCTACAGAGTGTTGTAAATTTAGTCAGTTCCATCTTGGGTACTAGCCTACAAAGTACCCAGGACATCTTCAAGGAGCGGTGTCTCAGAAAGGCAGCGTCCATTACTAAAGAACCTCTATCACCCAGGGCATTCCCTTTTCTCACTGTGACCATCAGGTAGGAGGTACAGAAGCCTGAAGGCACACACTCAGCGATTCAGGAACAGCTTCTTCCCCTCTGCCATCCGATTTCTAAATGGACATTGAACCCTTGGACACTACCTCACTTTTTTAATAAACAGTATGTTTTTTCCACAATTTTTAATCTATTCAATGTACATATACTGTAATTGATTTACCCATTTATTATTTCTTCTATATTATGTATTGCATTGAACTGCTGCTGCTAAGTTAACAAATTTCACAACACATGCTAGTGATAATAAACCTGATTCTGATTCAAGTCTTTATGTCTAGATTTTCAGTGATTCTATTGTATTTCTGTGTTTCATTGTGAATGCTTGTAAGAAAATGAATCTCTGGATTGTACCTGATGATGTATGTGTACTTTGAGTTTTCTCTGTAATTTCTTCAAGAGGACCACAACCTTGTTGTGGTCTGGAGGCTACCATGCCTCCAGAGAGCTGGAGCCAGGACTTGTGATTTGTCATTTGGTAGCATCACCAATGCCAAACAGGTCAAAGGGTAGAAGCCAGACTAACAGTTGTCCACTGGTCCTCCACATCTGGGTGATTTAGCTTAGGGCTAACAACCTTGACTGGTAAACAAAATTCTTCAGAAACACCAATGAAGAATCCTTCTACACCTGAGTGAGACAATATTCCTGAGTCTCCACCTGGGACTTGCATGACTGACAGCAGTGAAAACAAAGAGGAAACTACTGGCACGAGACAGAGGCCTTGAACATTGAACAATGGAGGACCTTCATTACTGCCCTGAATGCCAGAAGTGTAACAGGCAGTAAGTTTCTCTCTACCTGCAACATTATAATCTGCACCCAGGTATTGCTTTTCATTTGTACTACTTCAAAGAAGCTGTAGAGAGTAGTGGACTCAGCCCGATACTTCACAGATGCTTCCTGACTTGCTGTGCATTCACAGAATTTTCTCCTTGTATCTCCATTGTTTCCTGATTTTCACCATTTACAAAGGTACTATCCTTTCCTTTATCAGCACTGAAATGAATGTGTTCACATTTGAAATCCATTCAGACAAGTTTGCTGATATCCATTTGGGACAACTTTACTAAACAATTCCAAACATCAATACATTTCAGTAAGTTGGTGTTCAAACTTCACAGTGTAGAGAAGTGTATGGTCATGCACTTTGGTACAAGGAATAAAAGTGTAGACTATTTTATAAATGGAGTAAATTCAGAAATCAGAGGTGCAAAGGGACTTGGGACCCTTTGTGCAGGATTCCCTAAAGGTTAACTTACAGGTTGAGTCGTAGTAAGAAAGGCAAATGCAATGTGAGCATTCATTTCGAGAGGACTAGAATATAAAAGCAAGGACATAATGTTGAGGCTTTATAAGGCATTGGCCAGACTGCACTTGGGATATTGTGAGCAGTTTTGGGCCACTTATCTAAGAAAAGATGTGCTGACATTGGAGAGGGTCACAAGAATGATTCTGGGAATGAAAGGGTTAACACATGAGAAGTGTTTAATGCCACCAGGTCTGTATTCATTGGAGTTTAGAAGAATGAGGGGGGATCTCGATGAAACCTATCGAATATTGGAAAGGCTGATTTGGAGAGGCTGTTTCCTGTAACAGGAGAGTCTAGGACCAAAGGACACAGCCTCAGTATAGAGGAACAACCACTTAAAACGAAGATGAGAAGATATTTCTTTAGCCAAAATCTGTGGAATTCGTTGCCACGAATGGCTGTGGTGGCAAGTCATTAGGTATATTTTAAAGCTGAGGTTGGTATTTTCTTGATTAGTAATGGGGAGGTTACAGGTAGGAGACAGGAGAAAGGGTTAAGAGGGATAATAACACAGCTGTGATGGAATGGCAGAGCAGACTCGATGGGTTTAATGATCTAATTCTGCTCCTATTAATTGAATTTATGAATTCAAATTTGAATTGAATTGACTTTATTTCTTACATCCTTCATATATGAGTAAAAATCTTTACGTTACGTCTCCATCTAAATGAGCAAAGTGCAATCATAATAATTTATAATAAATAGAACAGTCAATGAATTGTAGGGGGTCCATTGTGGGTGGTAGCAAGCTGCAGATGTAATCCTTGACCAGCTTCTTAAAGCATTTGCTTATTATCGAGGTGAGTATGACAGGACGCCAGTTACCTTGGTCTTTTTTGGTACAGGGACAGTGATGGATAATTTGAAGCAGGAGGGTGATCTACACTGGGAGAGGGAGAGATTTAAAATGTCAGTAAACATATTTGCCAGTTGTGCTGTGCACTTCCTGAGTACTTGCTGTCCCGGAGCCTGTTGGTCCTGGCTTTTATGCTGCGGTACCACCTCCCAGATGGTAGCAGCTGGAATAGATTGCGTTTGGGGTGACTCGGGTCCCCAGTGATCTTACAGGCCCTTTTTACACACCTGTCCTTGTAAATGTCCTGAATCATGGGAAGGGACCCAACAGCTTCTTCCACCAGACCATCAGACTCACGTTGATTTGAGTGTACTCTATATTACACCCCTCTGACTCTCAATACAGGAGCCCCTCAGGGCTGTGTACTGAGTCCCCTCCATTACTCCCTGTAAACCCATGACTGTGTCGCTACCCACAGCCCTAATCTGCTAATTAAATTTGCAGACAGCACTACATTGATTGGCCTTATCTCAAACAATAACGAGGAGGCCTCAGGAGAAGAAGTCATCTCTCTGACACAGTGGTGTCAAGAAAACAACCTCTCCCTCAATGTGGCAAAACCAAAGGAGCTGGTTGTGGAGAGGCTGTTTGTTCTCCAGGAGGAATGGAGACGGGCTAACCCCTATTGACATCAATGGATCTGGGGTTGAGAGGGTGAACGGCTTTAAGTTCCTCGGCATACACATCACTGAGGACCTCACGTGGTCTGTACACACCAGCTGTGTGGTGAAAAAGGCACAACAGCACCTCTTTCACCTCAGACGGTTGAGGAAGTTTGGTATGGACCCCCAAATCCTAAGAACTTTCTACAGGGGCACAATTGAGAGCATCCTGACTGGCTGCATCACTGCCTGGTATGGGAACTGTACCTCCCTCAATCGCAGGACTCTGCAGAGAGTGGTGCGGACAGCCCAGCACATCTGTAGTTGCGAACTTCCCATGATTCAAGACATTTACAAGGACTGGTGTGTAAAAAGGCCCATAGGATCATTGGGGACCCAAGTCAGATGTGCTGGGCTGTCCGCACCACTCTCTACTTCTGTGTCAGAGAGATGACTTCTTCCCCTTAGGCCTCCTCGTTATTGTTTGAGATAAGGCCAATCAATGTAGTGTTGTCTGCAAATTTAATTAGCAGATTAGGGCTGTGGGTAGCAACACAGTCATGGGTATACAGGGAGTAAAGGAGGGGACTCAGTACACAGCCCTGAGGGGCTCCTGTATTGAGAGTCAGAGGAGTGGAGGTGAGGGAGCCCACCCTTATCACCTGCTGGTGATCTGACAGGAAGTCCAGAATCCAGCTGCACAAGGCAGGGTGAAGGCCGAGGTCTCTGAGCTTCTTGTCAAGCCTGGATGGAACTATGGTGTTGAATGCTGAACTGTAGTCCAAGAACAGCATTCTCACATAAGCATCCTTCTCCAGATGTGTAAAGATGGTATGCAGAGCTGTAGCTATTGCATCTTCTGTTGATCAGTGGTGTTGGTATGCGAATTGTAGGGGTCCATTGTGGGTGGTAGCAAGCTGCAGATGTAGTCCTTGACCAGCCTCTCAAAGCATTTGCTTATTATCGAGGTGAGTATGACAGGACGCCAGTTACCTTGGTCTTTTTTGGTACAGGGACAGTGATGGATAATTTGAAGCAGGAGGGCGATCTACACTGGGAGAGGGAGAGATTAAAAATATCTGTAAACACATCTGCCAGTTGTGCTGCGCTTATCCTGAGTACCCGCCCTGAGATGCCGTCCAGTTCCGCAGCCTTGCGACAGTTCACTCGTTGGAAACATCTATGTACCTCAGCCTCAGAGATGACCAGGTCGCAGGCTGTAGCGGTGGCTTTCCTCAGAGGCTCAGAGTTAGTGACATCGAACCGAGCGTAAAAGCGACTGAGCTCATCTGGGAGAGAGGCCATGATGTTGGCGGCACCACAACGTTTGGTTTTGAAGTCTGCAATGGTATGCAACCCTCACCACAAGTCATGTGTGCTATTACAGTCACCCAAGGCGAACCATGCAGCCACCGGGAGAACATGCAGACTCCACACAGACAGCACCAGTCAGGATCAAACCTGGGTCTGTGGAGCCACAAGGCAGCAGCTCCACCTGCAGCGGCAGTGCGTCAGGAGATGAATCGTTGTACATCTTCGAAGTAAGCATAAGAAACTGGAGCAGGAGTGGTCATCCAACTTGTTGAGTCTGCTCCACCATTCAACAAGATCAAGGCATATCTGGTCGCGGACTCAGCCCCACCCACAACCTTTCCCCCGGACAGGGTCTTCTTGGTTGGGGTTGACAGCATCTAGCTGTCTAAATTTCAATGTGCAAGCCAGTACGATATGGAGAGCAAGCTGTTGCCCATGTAACAGGCTCCAGGCAGCTGATGAATCCAAAGGAATGGCAGATACTGATAGTTTGGCACCAGCGGTGCTGCTGGAGTTTCCGGTCAGCGATGAACTCAACATGGGACTGCCTAAGGAACTCCAGGTCTGGATCTTTGCTCAGAGTTTACTCCTGAAGCCTCCCCTGTGAGTGGGTATAACCGCAAAGCAGTGAAGGTTTGAGATCAGAGTTTTCCTTCTCCTAGATGAGCTTCCAACCACGGCTGATGAGCCCCATTTGCCCAGAATCTTTCTCCGATAACCCTTAATTGCCTAGCTGTGTGAAACCTATTCAACCATATCTTAAATATATTTAATGAAGTAAACTCTATAGGTTGTTACGTACCCTTGTCACGTGACTGGGGTTGAAGCTATACTGGACTTGAGGTAATGGTCTTGTGATGGTGGAGTGACGTCATTTTCCCGCCAGTAGAGGGCATGTGACAGGTTTTTTTTTTACAGGGTATAAAAGGAGGACCCCTCCCTGTGAGGAGGGGCAGTTCGTGGCTGAATTTGCCGTGTTGACTTCATGCCGCTGCGTGATTTAATGTTATGATGCAGTTTAGTTGAAAGATGAAGTTTTATCTAATGCCTAAAGTTTAAAAGGTCATTGCCAGCAGTTTCTCTACAATACTGCTAGTTGAGAATCAGTGGAGAGTGAAGATCGGAGTTCGGGAGATAAAGATCGAGGAGAATCGATTTCGACGGTGAAACAGGTTCGACCTTGTTTGATCCTTATTCGGAAGGAATTCGTTGACTGTTCTCGTGTTAATCCCTGCGAAATAGCAGAAAGGATTGGGAATAGTTCTGTAAAGGAAAGGTCAGTGCCTTTAAGCCGTTTCGTTTCGGTACGTAAATTCATTGTGGGAAAAGTTCGATCTTGGGAACCGGAGCAACACGACGTGAAAGAGAATTTAAATCGTCTTAAAAAGTCTCTCCCTTAAATGGACTGTGAGCATTCTGAACTTTTGACAATACTACTTTGAAGAACTGTTTTTGCAATATCGCTTTAAGAACTGTTCAAGCTGCCGCACAGCAGCTGATTTCCGGTTACATTAGTGATTTGTTTACTTTTGGGGGGGTTTGTTTTCAGTGTTTAATAAACGTGTTATTTGTTATAAAAACCCCTGCCTAACTCATATATTTGTTGTTGCCTGAATCCGTAACATGAATATGGGGGCTGCGTCCAGATTGGATCATTTGAGTTTAAATGCTTGTTAAATTTTGAGTCGGTGTTTTGGAAACGGGGAATTGTCGATTCTTTTGTTTGATTGGCTTGTGTGTGGTATTCGGCAACAATGAATATTGATGAGTTTCTGGTTTCGCCAGGCGCGGAGATGTTAGTGAAGGCGGAAAAAACTGAGGTATCTGAGATAGCTAGTAGATTGCAACTTAAAGGTATTTTGCAGACTACATCAAAGGCTGTAATACAGAGAAAAATCGCGTCACACTATGTGGATTCGGGTGTTTTTGATGAATCGATTTTAGAGTTGTTTCCAATAAGTAATCTGGAGATGCAGTTGCAAATCGAGCAAATGAAGTTGGAGCATTGTAGGTTAGAAGCTGATCAGAAAAAAAGGGAATTTGATTATGCAATGGCGGAATTAAGGTCTGGGAATCAGTCTTCTGGTTCTAGAAAGCCGTTTGTTGCTAGTCAAGAAATTAAATTGGTCCCTCCATTTAGTGAAACAGAAGTGGAAAGATATTTCCAACATTTTGAAACTATTGCTCGGATGTCAGAGTGGCCGAAAGATAAATGGTCAGTGTTGTTACAGAGTGTAATTAAAGGTAAAGCACAAGTTTACACAGCTTTAACTGCTGCGCAAGCATTAGATTATGATATTGTGAAAATGCATATTTTAAAGTCATACGAATTAGTCCCAGAAGCATATAGAGAAAGATTCAGAAGTTTGAAGAAGTCTGTGGAAAAGACTTATGTGGAATTTGCCTATGATAAAGCTATGTGTTTTGAGAGATGGGTTTCTTCTAAAAATGTAAATGGGGACTATGATACATTGAAAGAGCTGATTTTAATGGAGGAATTTAAAAGAAGCATTCCTGTTGAAGTAAGGACCTACTTAAATGAGGGGGATACTGATAAATTGCAGGACTGTGCTAGATTAGCTGATGAGTATGTTTTAATCCATAAGAACAAATTTCCTCAGGGCAGAATTTTTAAGAGGAAAAATAACACGGAGACTCAAGGTAAATCAGAAATTAAATCAGAAGTTAATGAGAAAGGTAAGGAGGAAGAAAAACCTGTGAAGGAAAGACAGTTTGGTCTTATTTGTAACTATTGTAGGAAACCTGGCCATGTAATAGCTAACTGTTTCAGATTGAAAAAGAAAGAGAAGGAAGCAGTTCCAGATGCTTGTGTGCAACATACTGAAGCACCTGTAAAATTACAGGGTTTGATAAACACAAATGAGGTTTTTTTAGAGTCTGATCAAGTTAAAAAGGGATATGATCATTTTATAACTGAAGGGTTTGTATCCTTGAAAGAAGGATCTACTCTGGTGCCAATAAAATTCCTTAGGGATACTGGAGCTTCTCAATCACTGATGTTAGACAGTGTATTGAAGTTTAATGAAGAGAGTGATACTGGTGAGGTAAATTACATAAGAGGTGTTGGGAGTGATTTTATGCCTGTACATTTGCATAAAGTAAATTTAAAGTCAGGGTTAGTTACAGGATTTGTTAAAGTAGGATTACAGCATAGCTTACCTGTGAAGGGTATTTCTTTATTGTTAGGTAATGACTTGGCAGGTGGACAAGTTTTTCCTGAAGTGCATTTGACAATGGAGTTAGAGGAACCAGAGATGAATTCTAACACAGATTCTTCCTGTGTTGTGACTAGAGCTATGGCTAAAAAGATTGATGCGCAGAATGAGGTTGTTACTCATGACTGTTCAACTCAGGATTCGAGTTTTGAGAATGTGTCAGAGACTTTCTTACCTTCGTTTGAACAAGATTCTTGGAGTAAGTCTGACTATGAAGATTTATCTCTGTCTCGGAAGGAGATGATAGCAGAGCAGAATAGAGACCCTGAGATTATAAAATTAAGAGAACAAGCTTTACTAGATAGTGAAATTGAGAAGGTGCCAGTAGGATATTACTTGGAAAAAGGAGTGTTGATGAGGAAGTGGAGATCACCTACAATTCCTGCAAGTGAGGAATGGAATGTTGTTTACCAGGTAGTTGTCCCTAAAGTTTATCGAAATGAGATTTTGACTTTAGCTCATAGTGTGCCTTTAGGTGGACATCAAGGGGTAAGGAAAACTGTGGACAAGATTTTAAAACATTTTTACTGGCCTGGTCTAAGAAAAGATGTGGCGATGTTTTGTAAAATGTGCCATACTTGTCAAATTGTGGGTAAACCAAATCAAGTTACACCAATAGCTCCATTACAACCTATTCCAGCATTTGGTGAACCGTTTTCTAAAGTTATTATAGATTGTGTTGGTCCATTACCAAAGACAAAAACTGGTTATCAGTATTTGTTGACTATCATGTGTACTTCGTCTAGGTTTCCAGAGGCAGTACCACTTAGGAATATAAAAGCTAAAACTGTGACAAAGGCCCTTATAAAATTCTTTACTTATTTTGGATTACCTAAGGAAATACAAACTGATCAAGGCAGTAATTTTATGTCTGGATTGTTTCAACAGATAGTTTATAAATTGAGAGCTAAGCAAATCACTTCATCTGCATACCATCCAGAGTTGCAAGGTGCCTTGGAGAGGTTTCATTCTACCCTCAAGAATATGATTAGGACATATTGTGTGGAAAATGAGAGTGACTGGGATGAGGGTATAAACTTACTTTTATTTGCAGTAAGAGAATCAGTACAGGGATCTTTAGGTTTTAGTCCATTTGAACTTGTGTTTGGGCATAGAGTTAGAGGACCTTTAGCTTTATTAAAAGAACAGTGGATTAGTAAGGAAATACACACTAATTTGTTGGACTATGTTTTGAAATTTAAGGACAGGTTACATAAAGCTTGTAGCTTAGCCAAGGAAAATTTAAAATTGGCTCAGGAGAAAATGAAAACTTGGTATGATAAAGAAGCTAGGATGAGGATGTTTAAGCCTGGAGATAAGGTGTTGGTTCTTTTCCCAGTGCAAACGAATCCTTTACAAGCTAGATTTCATGGTCCTTATGAAATTGTGTCTAAAATCAATGATGTGGATTACGTAATAAAAACTCCAGATCGTAGAAGGTCAACACAACTTTGCCATATAAATATGATTAAACCATATTTTGGGAAACAATCTGATACTGTGACTGTTGTGGTTAGTGAGAATGAGTTTGATGTAACTAGGAATATGATAGATGATTCATCTGAATTTCATTCTAAATCCAACATTGTTTCTGTTAGGTTACCAAATTCAACCATTCTGGAAAATATTGATGAGAAATTAGCACACTTACAGCTAGAGCAGAAATAGCAGATGAAGGAATTAATTTTTAAATATAAGGATTTGTTTTCAGATGTTCCGAGAAGGCTTCACATGATGTAGATGTTGGAGATGCCAAACCTATCAAACAGCACCCATATAGGATGAACATAGAAAAATATGAACTTGCTGAGAAAGAAATTAAATATATGTTAGAGAATGATATTATTAGACATTCTAACTCGAATTGGAGTACACCATGTGTTATGGTGCCAAAACCAGATGGTAGTATTAGGTTTTGTATGGACTATAGGAAGGTGAATGCTGTAACGAAAACAGATGCATATCCAATTCCTAGAGTAGATGATTGTGTAGATAAAGTTGGAAAAGCAAAGTTCCTTACAAAGATTGATTTATTGAAAGGGTATTGGCGTGTTCCATTAACGGAAAGAGGTAGAGAGATTTCTGCATTTGTAACTCCATCTGGTTTATATGAATATAATGTTCTTCCATTTGGGATGAAGAATGCTCCAGGTACTTTCCAGAGGATGATTAGCTCTGTGATTCAGGGATTGAAAGATACTGATGCTTATATTGACGATTTAGTGACAGGAAATGATACTTGGGAAGCACACATTATTGCGGTGGAGAAATTGTTTGAAAGGCTTTCAAAAGCTAACTTAACTATTAATTTAGCTAAGAGTGAATTTGGACATGCCACTGTGACTTACCTTGGTTATGTTGTGGGTCAAGATAAGGTAGCTCCTGTTCAGGCAAAAGTTCGGGCAATTTTAGAGATTCCCACTCCAACGGGGAAAAAAACTCTCAGAAGATTCTTGGGAATGGTAGGATATTATCGAAAATTTTGTAAGAATTTTGCTAATGTTGCCCTTCCATTAACTAACCTCTTGAAGAAGAATGTAAAGTTTGTGTGGACAGTGCCTTGTCAAGAAGCATTTGAAAAATTGAAAACAATGATATGTCAACAACCTGTGCTTAAGGCACCTGTACTATGTCTGCACACTGTCTCTGTCAGCCTGTGATCTTGGTTTTTGCCTTACATCCACACTCAGGAAAGGCTGTAACAAAGAGGAGTCCAGCAGAAGAGGTTCATCAGGATGTTGTCTGGATTAGAAAGCAAGAGGTTGCACAAATTTGGGTTGTTTTCTCTGGCGTGGAGGAGGCTGAGGGGCAATCTGATAGCGGGTTATAAGATTATGAAAGACATAGATAAAGTAGACAGATATCTTTTCCCCAGGGTTGAAATACTAGAAGGCATGAATTTAAGGTAAGGGTGTTTAAGTGCAAAGGAGATGTGAGAGGCAAATCAGTTTGTTTTTCTTACTCAGATTGTGGTGAGTGCCTGGAATGTGCTGCCTGGGGAAGTGGTAAAAGCAGATACATTAGAAACTGTTAAGAGATGTTTAGATAGGCACATGAATGTGAGGAAAATGGAAGGATGTGCACATTGTGAAGGCAAAGGGGGATTAGTTTAATTCAACATTTGATTACTAACTTAAAGTTCAAGGTTCAAAGTAAAATTTATTATCAGAGTACATACATGTCACCACGTACAACCCTGAGATTCATTTTCCTGCAGGCATACTTAGCAAATCTAGAGAACAGTAACTGTAAACTGAATCAATGAACAACTGTGAAAATGTAACTATAAATTAATAGCAATAAACAATGAGTATGAAACAACAAGATAAAGAGTCCTTCAAGTGAGACCATCGGTTGTGGGAACATCAGAACAGAATGAGTGTAGTTATCCCCTTTTGTCTAAGAGCCTGATTGTTGAGGGCTCGTAACTGTACTTGAACCTGGTGGTGCAAGTCGACAGCATATTGTGAGCTGAAGGGCCTGTTCCTGTGCTGTACTGTTCCTTGTTCTATGTTCCTGCTGTCACAGGTTTGGTTCAGCTTATGACCCTACAGTGTCGGCACTCTGTTCAGTCAGCACACTACTTTAACCCCTTCCTTGCTGTGTCTTCCACACTTGGACGGGGAATTCCACTGTATTCACCACTCTCTGGGAAAAACAGTTCCTCCTCATCTCCATCCCAAATCTACTCCCCCATGGAAATGCAGAAGAGTGGTTCGGACTCACCTTGACGATCGACAGGGTGTGAAGGTCAGCTGTGACCTGATGCATGGCGAGGGCCAGAGTCCGGGCTGCATCAAGCATCGTGACCTCGAACCGCTGGATCTTGGTCTTGAGGAACTGCAGAGCATCGACTGTGCCCGCAGCAGGAAGCGCAAACAGAATCCAGCGCCTGACGTGCCGGAACAAAGACAGAACACTTTCACACTCTGTGGGCAGCATTTGGACACAAGGGAGGAGAAATTCTTGCTAGGACGAAATGGGAAGTTACTGCCTTAGCAATAACCTGGTTTGGCAGGAGTCTGTGGTTAGAGATAATTGAACCCAAAACATCCCAATGCAAGTAGTGAGAAGAGAGATATTTGGCCAGCCGATGATTAGATCATAGAACACTACAGCACAGTAAAACCGTTCAGCCCATGACCTTTAAACCTACTCCAAGAACAATCTAACCCTTCCCTCCCCTAAATCCCTCCATTTTTCTTTCATCCATGTAACTAAGACTCCTTTAAATGCCCCTAATGTATCTGCCTCTCCCACCACTCCCAACAGTCATTCCACACACCCACCACTCTGTGCAAGCTGACATCCTCACATACTTCTCTCCAGTCACCTGCTGGTATTAGCCATTTCTACCCTGGGAGAAAGTGTCTGACTGCCCACTCAATCTATGACTCTCATCGTCTTGCACACCTCTATCAAGTCACCCCTCATCCTCTTTCACTGGTATCTGGGATGGAGGGGTTAGTGAGTGTGAAGATAACGATTATCGTCAGGGATGCTGTCACCCAGATACCCCCTTTCCTCCCTTTCTACCTTCCGAGAGAAAATCCAGGAGCTTTAAAGACCAGAAGACCAGAGTTAAGAAGAGTGTCAGGAACAGGGGCAGGATTGGACCCAAACGCAGGACGCAGACACTGAGGTACTAGGGGTAGGACAGGATGGGGATGCCATGGCATGTGAGGGGTAAGGCAGGTGAGGCTGGGTCCCAGAGTTCAGACGAGGCAGGCAGGAGGGTCCCAGAGTTCAGGCGAGGCCGGCAGGAGGATCCCTCATGGCGGGCCGCATGGATCCCAGGCAGAAACACAGAGGCCTAGGCCAGTCGCGGACACCTGGGCAGATGCGGGGCACAACCCATGGGAAACGAGGGGAGGAAAGGGTAGGAGTCCTTAGGGAGGGCCACATGGATCCGGGGCAGGGCCGCCTCCCAGGCGGAAAACACGGAGGCCTGGGCAGGTGCGGTGCACAACCCTTAGGGAGCAATAGGTGGAAAGGGCAGAAACCCCCGCCGGCCAGCGGCAGTCCAGTCAGACCTCCCCGACGGGGGCAACGAGTAGGACGGGGCAGAACCCCCGCTGGGCAGCGGCAGTCCGGCCGACCTGCCCGACAGAGGCAAGGGATCAGAAGGAAGCTGGGTCCAGGGTGAACAACAGGACTACCATGATACACCGGTAATTTGGGAAAGGTGACCGACAGCGTGGCAGCGCGAGCAAGTAGAATAAGGCGGAACAGCGGGACCAGTGCACAGGAGAGAAGCAGGGGAACAAGACCAACCGGATAGACCATATACAGAACGAGCCAGCAACCAGGGCAGAGCAGGATTCCGAGCAGGATTCAGAGCCGGTGGACCAGGTACAGAGCAGTTAAACCGGCTTCAGAACAGGACAACCCCACAACTAGGCCCAGTCCCCGAGCCCCTTATAAACACCTGTCCCCTAATAGGCAACAGGTGTACCTCCTTAAGCCAAGATGATCCAATGGATCCGGGTGACAGGAGGGCTGGCTGCAAGGCCCCGAGTCCGGAGTCTGCGGACCGGAGCAAGATCCGGAAGGCGGACTCCGGACCGGACCCTAACAAAGAGATTCATCCCCACCGCTGTCAAGCTCCAGAACCAATCACCTCTCTTACATCCCCTTCCTGTTGGGGCTGCCACCTTCTCTGTTTCTTAACTCCACCTCTTCCATCACTTTAGTGTATACTTATGATTGGGCTTCCATTACACCCTGGTGCATATGACAATAAACTAAACTGAATCGAACCATAAACTCAAGAGATTCTGCAGATGCTGGAAATCTAGAGCACACACAAAGCCCAATGCCACTGACCTGCGCCTGGACCCTCTCATCCCTGTACCTACACAAGCTACTCTTAAATGTTGCAATAGAACCCACATCCTCCACTTCCACTGGTAGCTCATTCCACACTCACCACACTCTGAGTGAAGAAGTTCCCCATCATGTTCCGCTTAAATATTTTACCTTTCACCCTTAACCAATAACCTCTAGTTCTAGTCTGACCCAACCTCAGTGCTTGCATTTACCCTATCTATACCCCTCTATCAAATCTCTCCTCAATCTTCTACATGCCAGGGAATAAAGCCCTAACCAATTCAGCCTTTTTCTGTGACTCTTGTTTCTTCACTGAAGCCACTGGGGGAGGGAATGGAAGAAGTGGGGGTCTGGGTGAGGAGAAAGACAGATCTGCCAAGCGATGTGCTCCTACTTTCTCCCACAGGGAGCTGTTTACCGGATCTGTGGACTGTGGTTGTTATCCCACAGGGAGGTGATGGTCTTCTCCGAGGCGGATCGGAGGAGCTGGACGAGCTGCAGAAACTTGGCTGGTGTGTCAGAGTGGACCTTCAGCACTGAGTGGGCTTCCAGCTGCTTCAGCGTGTCTACAATCTACAGGAAGACCACACAACCATAAGACATAGAAGCAGAATCAGGCTAGTCGAACCGTCGAGACCACTCCACCATTCAATCCAGGCTGATTTATTAACCTGTCTCCTGCCTTCTCTCCACACTCTTGACACCCTGACTAATCAAGAACCTATCAACCTCTGCTTTAATCTACAGAAGGACGTTGCATTGAATTGGACAGAAGCCATTCACCTCGTATTCCTGACCAATTTCACTCTCATTGAATACAGAACAGTACAGCTCAGGAACAGGCCCTTCAGCCCGCAATGTTGTAGTAAATTGATTAAACTTAATCAAATACCCAACTAAACTAATTTTGTCTGCCTACACTGTGTCACACTCTGCACATTTGTGGGCCTGTCTAAGAGCCTCCTGGAAGTTTCTGCTGTACCTGCCTCCACCACCACTCTGGGCAATGCATTCCAGCCAGTCAGCACACTCCGTCTAAAAAGCTTGTCCCACACACCTCCTTTAAACTTACTCTCTCTCACCTTAAATGCATACCCTCTGGTATTAGACATTTCAACCCTGGTTACAGATTCTGGCTACTCTATCTATGTCTCTCATAATGTCTCTCCTCAGCCTCCACTTCTCCCGAGAAAACAACCAAAGTTTGTCCAGCCTCTCCTTACAGCTCCTGCCCCCTAACCCAGGCGCCATCCTGGTAATAAGCACAAGAGATTCTGCAGGTGCTGAAAATCCAGAGCAACACACACAAACTGCTGCAAGATCTCAAGCAGGTCAGGCAGCATCTGTGGAGAGGAATAAACATTTGACGTTTCAGGCCTTCATCAAGACAGGAGAGGAAGGGGAAAGATGCCAGAATACAAAGGTGGGGGGAGGGGGAGAAGGGTAGCTAGAAGGTGACAGGTGAAGCCAGATTGGGGGGGAAAGATGAAGGACTGGAGAGGAGGGAATCTGCTAGGACAGGGAAATGGACCATGGGAGAAGGGGAAAGAGGAGGAGACCCGGGGGAGGTGATCGGCAGGTGACAAGAGGTAAGAGGCCAGAGTGGGAAAGAGAGGAAGAGGGGAAGGAGACGGATTTTTTTTTTAACAGAAGGAGAAATTAATATTTATACCATCAGTTTGGAGCTTAGTCAGATAGAATATAAGGTGTTGTTTCTCCACCCTGATAATGGCCTCATCTTGGCACAAGAGCATTCAAGTAAACTTCTTCTGCATCCTTGCTAACGTCTCCACATCCTACCTATAACGGGGCAACCAGAGTTGGGCATAATACTGCAGATGTGGCCTGGTTAGAGTTTTACAAATCTTCCTGACTCTTGAACTCAGTACCTCGACTAATAAAGGCAAGCTATACATACGCCTGCTTTACCATCCTATCAACCTGTGTCACTACTTTCAGGGAGCTTTGGGCATCTACACAGAGTAATACATAAAAAATTGCTATGTTACAATAAAAAATAGAAAAATAAATGGTGCAAATAGAGAGCAAAATAGTGGGGTAGTGTTTATAGATTCATGGACCATTCAGAAATCTGATGGTGGAGGGGAAGAAACTCTTCCTGAAATGTTAAATTCATCGCTATCCAAACCATCTCAGCTAATCCCAACAAGTTATTTATTTTGTGTTTTCTTTTACTTTCATTATATTTAGAGATACAGGATGGTAACAGGCCCTTCTGACCCTTGGACCCCACACCGCCCAATTACACCCATGTCACCAATTAACCGACTAACCGGTACATCTTTAGAATGCAGGAAGAAACTGAAGCACGGGGAGAACACAAAACACTCCTACAGACAGCGACAGGAAATGAACACCCATCACTGGTGCTGTAATAATGTTGTGCTGACCACTACACTACTGTGCCACCCATTATCTTGAGCATGTGATTATACCGGAGAGAGTGCCAAGGAAATTCTCTAGACTTAGGAGAAGAATTAGGCTATTCGGCCCATTAAGTCTGCTCCACCATTTATCATGGCCGATTTATTATCCCTCTCAGCCCCATTCTCCTGCCTTCTCCCCACAACCTTTGATGCCCGAATAACCAACAAATTTCGGGACATATGCTAGTGATATTAAATGCGATTCTGATTCTGATCAAGACCTATTAAACTCTGTTTTAAATATACGCAGTGGCTTGGCCTCCACAGCTGTCTGTGGCAATGAATTCCACAGATTCCCCACCCTCTGGCTAAAGAAATTCCTCCAAATCTCTGTACTAAATGCACATCCCTCTATTCTGAGTCTGTGCTATGTGGTCCTAGACTCCCCCACTATAGTGAGCATCCTTTCCACATTCACTCTTTTGAGGCCTTTCAGTATTGAAGAGTTTCAATAAGATCCCCCTCTAAACTTCGGTGAGTACAGTCCCAGAACCATTAACTGCTCCTTGTTTGTTAACCCTTTCATTCCTGGGATAATTCTTATGAACTTCCTCTCGACCCTCTCCAATGCCACCTTTTCTTAGATAAGAGGCTCACAATACTGTACTCCAAGTGCAGTCTGACCGATGCAGTTCACCAGAATGTGGCCTGACTGGTGGACTTTACTTATGGAGTGGAGTAAGACAGGTTGGAACTGGCTTATTGTCATTTGACATTTTATATTCTGAGTTTTTTGCTCATTTTTTGCCGCTTTAATGATTTGTTCTTTTTTTGCAAGATTGGAGTTTGATATTTTCTTTGAACAGGTTCGTCTTTGGGAAGACTAATCTCAGGGTTGTATATCACATGCATACTTTAATAATAAATGTACTTTGAATCTTTGAATCCCTGGAGCAAAGGAGGCTGAGGGACATCCAGCACATCTTCAAAATGTGATAACCTCAAAAAGGCACACCTGTCATTAAGGACCCCTATCACCCAGAACATGCCCTCTTCTCATTGCAAGATTTCCAAGATGGCGGCACGACGCAGCTTGCAGCGGCCACTCCGGAGCTGATTATCTGTTATTTGTGAAGTGCCGTGCGCAATCATAATCAATTGAAAATGGACGTGGGAGCATGGAGGAACATCGGGAAATTCCAGGAAGACCTTCTTCATTGCTGCTGCTGCTGTGAGGTCCGGGACTCTGCTGGGAAGAACAGGCCCCCAGTCCTCGGGGTCGCGTTGCCGATGGGCGTTGGTGGGGCCATCTTAATACGCTCGGCAGAGGATGGTGCTCGGAGAAGCTGTGCCGGAGGGGATGGTCGTCAGCTCGGAGGTTCGACGAACTCAGAGTCCACTGCAGTCAGGTCGCTTTCGGTGTGTGCTGCGTCTGTGAGGCTGGGTTCAACGGAGCTTTCATTGTGTGCTGCGTCTGCGAGGCTGAGTCGGGCAGCGCTGTGGAAGTCCATAGCGGGGGTATTCCCTTCTGCCGCCAGCGTGGGATGGCGAGTCTGTCGGGACCCTGGGGACTTGTGGAAACTGTGTGGTGATTTCTTTTGAACTTATAGTCCTTTAACATCTTTGGACTATTTTTACTGTGCCCATTGTCTGTTTTTTATCAATTATGCTATTGTTTGCACTGTTGTAACTATATGTTGTAACTATGTGGTTTTGTGCAGGTCTTGTAGCTTTAGTTTTTGGTCTTGTTTTGTCTGGTGGATTTGGAGTTCCTTTCCGGGGAACGCGCTAAGACGGTAGCACAATATTAATACGCAGCAGCCTCTCTGCACTCTGGATTGGGGATTGCCAAACGTTATGTGGATTTGCTGGTGTAGTCTGTTTTGTCATATGCTTTTGTGATATCATTCTGGAGGAACATTGTCTCATTTTTTAACTGCATTGCATTTGTGGTTTCTAAATGACAATAAACTGAATCTGAATCTGAATCAGGGTGTTGGTACAGGAGCCTGAAGACACACTCAACATTTTAGGAACAGCTTCTTCCCCTCCACCATCAGATTTGTGAACAGACCATGAACCCGTGTACACTACCTCACCATTTTTTTCTTTTTTAGCTCTCTTTTTGAGCTGATGCTCAACCCAGCATGGAAACAAAGCGTGCAGAAACCGAACAGATTCAAACCCAGGAACACTCACCTCAAAGTCCAGTGTGGATACCACTACACCACTAGCCAGCTAATATGATTAACAACAGACTTCTTAATTAGAAAGGGAAAGGGAGACAAGAGATTGTGGATAACTGGGATATTTACCGCTTTTTTGATATTTTGTAGATGAGTTAGTTGTAAAGGTTTCTGTAGCACGTCCCCACTGTAACGATACCTCAGGGTCCCTCGCTCTACAAACTGAACCTGTGGCAGGCTCCTAATGGCAGCTTTGACTTCAACCAGCGCAAGTTTCTGTCTGCAAATGGTATGGTTCAGAGGTCAAACTGGTGCATTTGGTAAACTAGTAAATAGGTGTATGTACATGTACCGAGACGAAAAGCAGTCCTTCAAATTATTTTAGCTGAGATATATTTATTGAATAGCTTTATTCATTTTTTAATAGTTATTTTTTATTTAGGAAATACAATGCAGAATAGGCCATTCCAGCCCTTTGAGTTGTTACTGAAACTACTTGCTTTCTGTCTCCACTCGTTGCAGCCAGCATCCCAGCCAACTTGTCTCCACCTTGTCTCCGTTACTTAGTGCCAACATTGAACTGAAGGCTCAGGTTAACCCAAGGTTACATTTCAAATATTAGTTTTGTGAAAGTAGCTCTGCTTCCAAAGAACATTCACCTTTGTAATTCTGTTTACTTATCTATGTAGAGATATAGTGCGGAACAGGTTCTCTGATAAATCCAGCTAAACCATCCAGCAACCCACAAATTTAACTCTAGCATAATCATGGAACAATTTACAATGACCAATTAAGACCATAAGACATAGAAACTGAATTAGGCCATTCAGCCCATCAAGTCTGTTCCCCATTCCATCATGGCTGATTCCTGATCTCACTCAATCCTATACACCTGCCTTCTCGCCATATCTATGAAATGATCAACTTCCACCTTAAATATACCCATGGACTTGGCTTCCACCACAGTCTGTGACAAAGCATTCCACAGATTCACCACTCTGGCTAAAGAATTCCTCCTTTCTTCTGTTCTAAAAGGTCGTCTCTCAATTTTGAGGCTGTGCTCTCTAGTTCTGGATGCCACACCATAGGAAACATCCTCTCCACATCCACCCTATCTAGTCCTTTCAACATTTGGTAGGTTTCAATGAGATCCCCACGCACTCTTCATCCTTGTGAACCTCCTCTGGCCTCTCTCCAGTGACACCGCATGCTTTTTGAGATATGGGCAAAACTGTCGACAATACTCCAAGTGTAGCCTGACTAGTGTCTGATAAAGCCTCAGCATTATCGCCTTGCATTTATATTCTATTCCCCTTGAAACAAATACCAACCTTCTACTTGCCTTCTTTACCACAGACTCAACCTGTAAATTAACCTTCTGGGAGTCCTGCACGAGGACTCCGAAGTCCCTCTGCACCTCTGATGTTTGAACCTTCTCCCCATTTAGCTAATAGTCAGCACTATTGTTCCTTTTAGCAAAATGCATCATCATACATTTCCCAGCACTGTATTCCATCTGCCACTTTTTTGCCCATTCTTCCAATTTGTCTAAATCCTACTGCAATTACGTTGCTTCCTCAGCACCACCTACCCCTCCACCGATCTTCATTTCATCCACAAATTTTGCCACAAAGCCACCAATTCCATTATCTAAATCACTGACAAACAATGTGAAAAGTAGTGGTCCCAATACTGACCCCTGAGGAACACCACTAGTCACTGGCAGCCAACCAGAAAAGGCCCCTTTATTCCTACTTGCTGCCTCCTGCCTGTCAGCCATTCCTCTATCCATGCCAGTATCTTTCCTGTAATGCTATAGGATTTTATCTTGTTAAGCAGCCTTATCAAATGCCTTCTGAAAATCCATATAAATGACATCCACTGCCTCTCCTTCATCCACCCTGCTTGTTACTTCCTCAAAGAACTCTAACAGATTTGTCAAGCAAGATTTCCTTTTACAGAAACCATGCTGATTTTGACTTATTTTATCATTAATCTCCAAGTATCATGAAACCTCATCCTTAGTAATAGACTCCAACACTTAGCCAGCCATTGAGTTTAGGCTAACTGGTCTATAATTTCCTTTCTTTTGCCTTCTTCCCTTCTTAGAGAGTGGAGTGACATTAGCGGTCTTCCAGTCCTCCAGGACCATGCTAGAACCAAATGAATCTTGAAATATCATGACCAATGCATCCATTATCTCTTTAATGCGTTTGTTATTAGCCTGCTAACCCATACTTCTTTGGACTGTGGGAAGAACCCTGAGCACCTGGAGGAAACCCACGCATACAGGCCAAGACGAAGCAAACTTGCTTATAGAGGATGCTGGAATGGAACTCTGAACTCTGACACTCCAAGCTGTAACCGCATCGCATTAATCACCATACTGCAATGGCACCATTGCTTAGGTTTTCTCCGGGGGCTCTGGTTTACTCCATGGTCCAAAGGCATACAGGTTAGTAAGTTAATTGGTTACATGGGTGTAATTGGGTGGTGTGGCTCATTGTTATCATGTAATTTTAATTGTTTGCTTAATTTTTACCTGCTTTCAGAGTTTTCTGTCACACTGGGAACTCTCGGGTCTGAGTGTGATGGAATCCAGCGGTCACTACGGACACTGGGCTCCGCTCAATGGTTCAATGTACACGGCCTACCTTGCCTCAATTACAGCCACTCCGTCGCGCTCATGGAAGGGTGTAAACTGGTGCACCTCGTGGACTCTGGCTTCCTGCAGGATCATGCCAGAAGCTGTTGGCTTCAGGACCAGGATGAAATTTGTGGCAGCTCGGATGTTCCTGCCCTTCTGCAGGTGAGACAAGAGCATCGTGGTTAATCTTCCATAGCTAACCACCAATAGAGCCAGGAAACAAGGTCAGGTCACTGAGAACCCACCCTATCTCAGAGGTGTAGAACTTGAGAAGTAGGAGCAAAATCAGGCCATTCAGCCCATCAAGTCTTCCCCAACATTCCATCATGCCTGATTTTATTATCCCTCTCAATCTCATTCTCTTGCCTTCTCCCTGTAACCTTTGACACCCTTACTAATTAGAACCTGTCAACCTCTGCTTTCCGACTTGGCCTCCACAGCCATCTGTGATTGTTTCACAACCCTCTGGCTAAAGACATTGAGGCACGTCTTTGAGGCTGGGGCTGCACTCAGGCAAGTCTGGAACGCGCTGAAAAAAACAAAATGCATCACTGGCTAAGAAACTGATCAAGCAAAGTGAGTGAAGGCAAGCAGGGTCACTCACAGACCGAGGACTAGGGGTCCCGATTCCAAACATCCATGCTTTGAAGAAATGATGAAACAGTACCTATTTCTGATCTGAAATGCATGAAGGTGGTTGTCCGTCATATCCAACAATGGCAGGAGAGTGTAAGGAAGAGTTTTTAAAGTTGAAAAGGAATCGTACTGGGACAGTTCAGTTCTTTCAACCTCAGAAGCCTGGGTCCAGTGGTACGAGTAGTCACAATGGGGCCTTGGCTGGATATAGTGGATGACCATGGCTTCTGTGCCTTGTCATGTCCTTTGCTCTCCATGAAGTGTTGTAGAACCACCTTCCTGGCAGTGGATCTCACTGTAGATCTCATCTGCCCAGTCCACTGGAGCTGATTTCACATGCAGGGACAGGCATGTCCCTACCTCACCAGGGTATGGGGCCCACTAACTACCCTCACCTGGTTTAGCCCGCCTGTCAAAGCGGTATTACACAGTGTGGCTGCTGTCGCTTGCAAACAGCTACTTAGAGCCACAGGTGGGAGCTGAGTGTCTGGTGGGGACCAAAAGTGAATGAGCTACCCCACAACGGATTTGGCCAGCCCTTTCATGAGACATGCTACCCCTCTCTGGACACCCCATACATCTCTATTGGGGGTATAGCTTGAAGGAGGATATCAAATGAAAAATAAGATTCTGTCTTACTTCTTCCAAGGAATATATTTGGGATTTCACATTTGTAATTATAAAACAAAATCATTTTAGCAAAATAGGAAGCCACACCATTTCATGTCTTTTGAGTTAATTCTGTTCCTAAAACTATAAGGGATGCAGACTCAGTCAGCACTTTCAAACACCAGCTCTAAACCTCTTTATTTGACCTTGCTTTTATCTAACATCTTCTTGTCTTTTATCTTCATGCTTATTTTTAATTTTAATTTTATTTTCATGTTGCACCCTATCTCATTGTAAAGCACTTTGAACTACATCATCTGTATGAAACATGAGCGATAAATGTTATTGTTATTATTTTTGTGACTGGGGTCAGGATGGAAATGTTTCCCTGCTTTGTGGATAATATTTGGGGTCAGGAAAGGCTGGAGAAATTATTCAATAGGAAGAGAAAACATTCAAAGTCCCAAGGTGGCAACAGGCTAGGACAGTGGCTCCAATCAATGGTGGAATTTTTTGACCTGTTCATTTTTTCTGTGACTGAAAGGCACTGCTGGTCACCAAGAACACTAAAATCTAACGCTTTATTAACATATTTATAGTGATGTTTTAGTTTACGTGCTGTGTGTGATACGCTCAGTAGTTCAGAGGAACGTTGTTTCGTTTGGGTGTTCTCATGTACAGTCAGATGACAATAAGCAAAGTTGATTACCTGTTGGAAAACAGGGCTGCGACTTGCATAGGCAGCACCGGTGAACAGCATGCCCTTCTCCTGACAGTTGTTCCGGTCCTTCGATTTAGTGACGGTGATGCGATTGGCTTTCTTGTTTTCCTGAATGATGTAATTTGTAAGACAAACTCCTTCAATTCCAGCCTGTGGGCACAGAAAGTAACGTGAGTTTATTACAGACAAGAGAAAATCTGCAGGCGCTGGAAATCCGAGCAACACACACAAAATGCTGGAGGAACTCAGCAGGCCAGGCAGCATCTACAGAAAAGAGTACAGTTGATGTCTCGGACTGAGACCATTCAGCAGTTCATCATGCTGGCCACAAACTAGATTTGAATATCTCAGCTTATATTTTTGGGTTCATTAGACATGTCCTTTGGACACTAAGTGGAGAAGTTGGAAAGTAACGTAACAGTTGTATGAACCTTTGGTTCGGCTGTACTTGGAGTATAATGTGCAGTTCTGTTCACCGCATTACAGGAAGGATGTGGTAGATTTGGAGAGGGCGAAGAGGAGGTTCTCCAGGATTGGGCCTGGATGAGAGCATATTCGTGAACCATCAACACTACCTCATTATTTTGCTCCTTTTTTTCTCTACTTGTGTACTTTTTAGATACGTGTTATGGTAACAGATACATCACGGTTGCAGGTATGCTCGGAGAAATAACCCAGCCGAGTATGAAGTGTTGAAACTTGGTAGATCAAATGTAAAGAGGCAAGACCCTTAACACTGCTGATGAGCAGAGGGATCTTGGGGTTCCAGTTCATTGCTCACTGAAAGTGGTTACACAGGTTGATAGGGTGGTTAAGAAGGCTTTTGGTATGCTTGCCTTTATTAGTCAAGTCAGGAAGTGCTGCATCTTTATAAAACTCTAGTTAGGCTGCATCAGGAGTATTACATACAGTTCTGGTCGCACTATTATAGCAAGAATGTCAAGGCTTTGGAGAAGAGGTTCACCGGGATACGGCCTGGATTACAGGCTATGTGCTATAATGAGATGCTGGATAAACTTGTGTTGTTCCCTCTGGAGCAGTGGAGGCTGAGGGGAGATCTGATAAAGATTTATAAGATTATGAGAGGCACAGATAGAGCAGACAGACAATATATTTTTCCCAGCATTGAAATGCCTAATACAAGAAGGCATGTATTTAAGGGGAGAGAGGTTAATTTCAAAGCAAGTGTGAGGGGAAAGTTTTTTTTTGGTGGGTGCCTGAATGCACTGCCTGGGGTGGTGGTAGAGGCAGAAATATTAGAGAATTTAAGAGTCATTTAGATAGGCACATAGATGTGAGGGAAATGGAAGGATATGGACATTGTGTAGGCAGGAAAGATTAGTTTAGTTGTCCATTTGATTACTAATTTAATTGGTTCAGCACAACGTTGTGGGCCAAAGGGCCTTTCCTGTGCTGTACTGCTCTATGTTCTAACTTTTTTAGTTTTTTTTTAATATATTGCACTGTACTGCTGCCACAAAACAACAAATATCATGACAGATGTCAGTGACAGTAAACCTGGTTCTGATTCAGGGGTAAGGAACTGTCAGACAACCTTTGATTGCTTTCTCTGGAACATCAGAGGCCGAGGGGAAACCTGATCAAATATTGAAAGGCCTAGAGTGGATGTTTCCTCGGGTGGGGGAGAGTCTAGGACCGGAGGGCACAGCCTCAGAATAGAGAGATAAAGAACAATACAGCACAGTACAGGCCATTCGGCCCATAATGTTGTGCCGACCCTTAAACCCTGCCCCTCATATAACCCTCCACCTTAAACTCATGTACCTGTCTGGTAGTCCATTTAGACGTCCATTTAGAACAGAGATGAAGAGGAATTTCTATAGCCAGAGGGTGGTGAATCTGTGGAACTCATTCCCGCAGGGAACTGTGAAGGCCAAGTCATTGGCCATATTTAAGGTGGAGGTTGATAGGTTCTTGATTAGTCTTGATGTCAAAGGTTACGGGAAGGAGGCAGGAGAATGGGGTTGAGAGGTTTAATAACTCTGCCATGATAGAACTGTGGACCAGACGAAGGGCTGAATGGTCTAATTCTACTCTTATGTCTTATCGTCTTAGACCTTTATAAAATATGAGAGGTGTAAGTAAGATAGTCAGCCTTCTGTCAGGATGGCAAGGTCAAATACTAGAGGGCATAGGTTTCAGGTGAGAGGGCAAAAGGCAGCATAGTGGTATAGCTGTTAGGGTAACACCATTACAGCACCAGCGCCCAGGGTTCAATTACCATCATTGTCTACAAGGAGTTTGTATGTTCTCCCTGTGACAGTGTGTGTTTCCTCTGGGTGCTCTGGTTTCCTCCCACATTCCAAAAACATATGGGTTAGTAGGTTAATTGGTCACATGGGTGTAATTGGGCAGCGTGGGCTCGTTGGACTGGAAGGGCCTGTTACCAAACTGGATCTCTAAATAAAATAAAAAATAAAATAATCAGCATAGTCATAGACCCCTCCCATCCCTGACCTTCTCTCTCCTTGCCCCTCCCATTGGGAAGAACATGAAAAAAACAGAAACCACGTATCACCAAGCTGAAAGAAAGCTTCGACTTTGCCCTTACGGTATAAGAATATCGAATGAACCTCTCGTACAATAGCAATAATCTCTAGATCTCTCAATTGGCCTTACACAACACCGTCTCCCTGCAACCGTACACTTTGCCCTGCATTTGGTTAGTACTTTTCCATTTGTACCATCCAGATGTAGTTACATCACAGTCACAACCTATCCCACCATCGAGAAAACCTTCAAAAGACGATGTCTCAAAAAGGCGGTATCCATCTTTAAGGATCCTAACCTGCCAGGGCACGCCCTCTTCTCATTACTATGATCAGGGAGCAGGTACAGGAGCCTGAAAACACACACTCAATGTTTTAGGAAGAGTTTCTTCCTCTACACTATCAGATTTCTGGATGGTCCATGAACCCATATGGGTTCATGGGTAAAGCAACCTCGTTATTCCTTTTTTGCACTGTTTATTTTTTGTAATGGCTCAGCATGGGATAGATGGGCTGAATGGCCTGTTTCTGTGCAGTACTTTCCTATGTCTCAATGACACTAATTTATATCTTTATACTGTTGCTGCAAAACAACAAATTTCACATCATATAGGTTAGCAATTCTGATTCTGAACCTATTAGTAATATCAAGCCCTACTGCTACAGTACAGCCAGGACCCGGGGGAGAGGGCAAAGATACCTCTTGCAACTCATAGAAGTTCTGTGACTTCTTGATGGTGATCTGGAAGATATTGAGGATGCCTCTGTGGATGTTCAGGATGTCTTCAGGCAGGTTGGCCGGGGCGAGGATGTTGCCCACTTGTCCATTGCTGTACTTGAACCTCACAGGCTTGGTTATCTCAGCGGCCAGTCTCTGAGTCAGCTTGTGTGCAGAGGTGAAGGGTTCCCAGGGCCACACTCCACTGTATTCCTGAATCTGAAAATCCATGATCTAGGTTTGAAACAATTGGAAAGGAAAAAAATTAACTTTATCACATCAACACCTGAACATAGAAATACAGTGAAACATGTCAATTGCATCAACAACCAACAATGTTCTCAGACGTGCTGGGGGCAGCTCACAAGTTTCACCATATTTCTGGCACCAACATAGCGTGTCCACAACTCACTGACCCTAACCCGTACGTCCTTGGAACGTGAGAGGAAACCAGAGCACCCGGTGGAAACCCACGTGATCATGGAGAGAATGTAAAAACTGCTTGCAGACAGTGGCAGTAGCAGGAATAGAACCCCAATCACTGGCACTGTAAAGCGTTACATTAGACTTTACGCTGACATGCCATACTCATGAATGTATTAACACATAATGGGGGAGGGAGAGTTGGGAGAGAGAGGGGGCAGGAGAGAGGGATCAGGGGAGAAAGGTCAGGGGGAGAGGGGTCTGGGCGGGGAAGGGTCAAGAGGGGAATGGATGAGAGGGGGAAGGGACAAGAGGCAGAAGGGGAGAGGGGAAAGGAGTGAGAGGGGTAAGGGGTAATGGGGGAATGGGTGAGACTAGAAGAAGGGAGTGGAGGAAGTGGGATAGTAAGACACATAAGGGGGTGGAGTGGAAACACTAGGTAAGGATCACCTGACCTGGAAGATTCAAATGTTTGAGGGTCACTCCTAATGACTGGATAACAATGTGTTACATTTAACCCATAAACCATTGTCATTAAAGTACATGTGTTGCTCTGGATTTCCATTGTCTGCAGAATCTCTTGTGTTAAACCCTTAAACATTGTCATTAAAGCACATTATCTGTAGGACTGTGGTTTTAGGAGAATATCTGCATAAGAAAATCGTAGGCAGATTTCAAGATATAGAGTCATATAAAGCTATGCCTTATAAATATACACTTCCCTATCTAGATGATACCAGTCCTGTTACCCATTGCAAACTACTCTTTCAAGATGGTTGTAGATGGGGTAAAATTGGGAAAGGTTTCTGCAGAACACAAAAGGGATGGATCAATTGGCCAAGTGCTCTTGGGGACCTGAGGAGCTGATAGGGAAAGATTGAACAGGTTAGATCTTCACTCAGTACAGGCTCAGAGGCATCAAACACTCCTGGAAATGGTTTGTGCTGTGTGTTTATCGAATTCAGGCTTCATCATCTCTAGAGCTCCCTCCCCTGCAACACCAGAGAAGCACCTTCACTGGGAAACCCAGAGTAGCTCAACCCATCATCTCAAGTGGCAATACTTGAGACGATGTTGCCCCAATTTTATATATATCTCGGTCAATCAGAGTATTGAGTACAGTTGGAGGAGTTGGGATGTTATGTTGAACTTGTATAAGACATTGGAGAGCCAAATTTGGAGTATTATGTGCAGTTCTGGCCAATGACCTCCAGGAAAGATATCAATAAGATTGGGAGTACAGAGAAAATTTACATAGATGTTACTAGGACTTGAGGAACTGAGCTACAGGGAAATATTGAATTATTCCCTGAAGTGGAGGAGACTGAGAAAAGACTTGATAAAGGTGTACACAATTATGAGGGGTATAGACAGGGTAAATGCAAACAGGCTTTTTCCACTGAGGTTAGATGAGACTACAACTAGAGGTCATAGGTTAAAGGTGAAAATTGAAATGTTTAAAGGGAACCTGAGGGAGGAATCAAAGATGGTGTGAGTATGGAACGAGCTGCTGGTGGAAGTGGTGAATACAGGTTCAATTGCAACATTTAAGAGAGTTGGAAAAGTACATGGATGGGAGAGCTATGGGGGCTATGGTCCAGGTCTGGGTCGATGGGACTAGACAGAATAACAATTTGGCATGGACTAGATGGGCCACTAAGCTCGTTTCATTATGATTCTATGACCCTATGACTTTAGAAGGACAAATTGGTCAAGTGGTCTGTTCCTGCATTCATTCCACTATTTCTGTGTTAACTATCAGACACACGTGTATTGCAATCCCAACCTCATTCCAGGCACCCTCTGGTTGAAAATGTTCTTCTCAACTCTTTTCTAGCCCTCTTGTTCCTCACCCTAAACCCACACCCTGTGGTCACTGACACCCAGTCTAAGACTCTCTCTCATGTAATTGAAAACCTCCTTCAGATCCCTCCATTAGCTCCCGCTAAAGAAAAGCCAATTATCCAGTCTACCTTAAGGAGGTAGGTGGCACGTCCACATGGAATAATGGACAGTCTGCAGTTTATTTTCACACCAGCTCTGCTCAGACCATTTTCTGGAAGTCCAGACAGAATAACGCCCTCATACTTGTAAATATGCATCAGGCCATCAGAGAAGCCAGGCTCTGCAAAAGATAAAAGTTCAAAGTAAATTTATTATCAAAGTACACCTACATCAGCTCCGCCATGGACACTCCCAAGCCCGGCTGTAAAAGGAGATGGGTCAGGCATATAGCTAGTAACCCCATCCTGTAAAAACTCAGTGCTACAAAAATGCCAACAGATCACACCCCTGGGAGGGAAAGGATCTTCAATGGGCTATAATCCAGGGGTCCCCAACTTTTTTTATGCCATGGACTCCTACCATTAACAGAGGGGTCTCTGGACCCCAGGCTGGGATCTCTTGGGCTACAGCTTGAAATACTAGAAGACAACCCGAGTTCAGAGGATTCTAGTGAGCTGTTGCCAGCAGTCTATGCCCCTGTAGGTGTGGTGGCCTGAAGACGAATAAAGAAACATACTGAGAGCATGAGTTGTTAAGGGTCCGTGGGAGTGAAATTATATGGCATAGTATCGGTTCAGAGTTGAGGTGAGTGAAGTTATCCGTGCTATGTCAGATGCCTGGTGTCTGAGGGGTAATAACTGTTTCTGAACCTAGTGCTGTGCACCCTAAGGCTGCAGTACCTCCTGCCCAGTGGTGGTATTGAGAAGAGAGTGTGGCCCAGATGATGGATGCTGCTTTCTTGTGGCAGCACTCCATGTAGATGTGGTCAATGGTGGGAAGCATTTTGGCTGTGATGGCAAAATAATAAGACCACAATTAGATACTTGCAGCAAAACCCATCAGTCTGTTCATTTGAGGATCTTAAGGGAATTTGGTTATGGCAAATTTCTACAGATATACAGTGGAGAGCATTCTGACTGGCTGCATCACTCCCTGGTCTGGAGGCTTCAGTGCGCAGGATTGCAAAAGGTTGGAGAGGGTAGTAGGCTCAGGCAGCTCCATCACAGGCACAGCCTTCCCCAACATCAAGGGGTGGTTCTTCTAGAAAGCAGCGTCCGTCATTAAGGACCTTCACCGCCACCTAGGACATGCCCTCTTCTCACTGCTACCAGCAGAGAGGAGGTACAGGAGCCTGAAGACACACACTCAGTGTTTCAGAAATGGCCTCTTTCCCTCAGCCATCAGATTTCTAAATGGTCCATGAACCCATGAACACTATTCCTTTGTTGTACATTCTCTATTTTTTCCAGGTAACTTCAGTAAATTTTATGTCTGTATAGCTGCCACAAAAAAAAACAAATTTTACAACATACATTAATGATAATAAACCTGATTCTGATTTGGAACTCCCCTCTAGCCCGGAAACAAGGAACATACCATACTTCAGCTTTTGACTGCCTGAAAGAGAAAAGCAAAAGAGAGCATAATTTGGCAAGAATCATTCCAAGTGTCTCTTTCGAAAGGACCAAGGTTTGCTGTAACCAAACTCACCAACAAGGGACACAATCAGCATGAAAATGATGGCCCTCATGTCGGCCACTGAGTGGGACAGAGGAGACCCAAGCACCAATAAATGAAAGTTCAGCACCTCATGATTGTGCAGATCTGTTGTTTGATTGGCTTCAGGGAGATTTCAAAGTCGAGTTCCCTTTGCAAATTAGGTGAGCCATTCATGGGCACGGGTCATAATGACCCGAACCAACTGAAAACAAAGTTTGTTCTTCTAATTTGGCTCACGTTTTATTTATAAAACTAAAACCACAAGGCTACTAAACAGCTTCCTCCCACAGGCAGTCAGGCTGCTAAATGGCTGCTCTACCTGACTCTGCTTTGGACACTTTTAACTTGCACTGGACACTTATAACTTGTTTTTAACTGACATGTGGCTGTTGAGTTTTACTATTTATTGTTGTGTTTATTATTTAGTGTTGTGTTTGTTATGTTATGATTGCACTGCTCCTGGGGAACGCTGTCTCATTCTGCCCTGCAGAGCTGATGTATGGTTAGAATGACAATAAAATTTTTGAATCTTGAATCTTGAATACAGCTTTGATCGAACAAGATTTGGGCTTTCCCCAGCAGATTTTCAGGTTCCGTTGATTGTTGGCTGTTTGTCCTATTGTCCCACTCCTATCCACGAGGGGGCTACATAACATTCACACCAGGACCACCAGCCTCAAAAATCATTACTTTCCTCAAGCGGTAAGGCTGATCAACACCTCCACCCACCAACCCACCCCTCCACACCCCCAACCACCACTATTTTATCATTTCTTACATACAGACACCTCTGTGCCCAGCGTCTCTTTATGAATATACAATCAATTCTATGGATCTATAGTAAGTTATCTTATGTATTCTTATTTTTATGTTTATTTTTACTATTATTGTGTTCTTTATCTCATTGAGTTGTTTTTTTGCACTGTGTCAAATCCAGAGTAACAATTATTTTGCTCTCCTTTGTACCTGTGTCCTGGAAATGACATTAAACAATCTTGAAATGATGCATTTCACTGTATGTCAGAATCAGAATCAGGTTTATTATCACCGGCATGTATCATGACATTTGATAACTTAATGTATCAATATTTATGTTACAAATAAAACTAATTTTTATCTTGATATCTTCAAATATAAGCCGATCAGAATATACTAGCAAAGGTTTTCAAAAGCTAATTTACATCCAACCACTTATCTTAAGGAGCTCATTAACTGGTGGCTTTCGAGTATGTTATCCCTATGGATTTTCTAAGTATTTGTTGAAGTCCCACACAAGAGAAATTGAAAAGGAATTGGGATTGGTTTATTTGTTAAAGTTCAAAGTCAATTTATTATCAAAGTACATATATGTCACCATATACCGTCCTGAGATGCATTTTCTTGCAGGCATTCACAGTAAGTACAAGAAACACAATAGAAAGACAGCATCCAACAGGACGGACAAATAACCAAAGTGCGAAAGACAACAAACTGCGCAAATACAAAAAGGTTTTTTAAATCAAAACCAGAAAAATAAATAAATAAGCAATAAATATCAAGAACATGAGATGAAGAGTCCTTGAAAGTGAGTCCACAGATTGTGGGAACAGTTCAGTTTTGGGGCAAGTGAAGATGGGTGAAGTTAGCCCTCTGGTTCAATATCCTGATAGTTGAAGAGTAATAACTGTTCCTGAACCTGGTGGAGAGAGTCCGGAGGCTCCTGTACCTTCCTCCTGATGGCAGTTGTGAGAGGAGAGCACGGCCTGGGCGCTGGGGGTCCACGATGATGGGTGTTGTTTTCCTGTGACAGTGTAGATGTAGATGTGCTCAATGTTGGGGAGGGCTTTACCTGTGACAGACTGGACTGTACCCACTACTTTTTGTTGTCACATGTAGAGTGAGAAGCTCGTCTTGCACATTGTTTGCTTGTTATGTCTCCCTTCTCGCTGTGAAATGGGGACATCTATTTTTCCCCTATTAGGGAGAGAGTGAGCCTGTGGAATGTTGAATTACAGGGTGAAGGAGTAGGCTTTGAGGTACAGTAATCCGTATCTTTATTGATGTTTTGCTGCACGTTCGAGTGCTCGGTGGGGGGGGGGGCTTCAATGCTTTCTTGCTGGTGGGGGGGGGTCATTGCTTTGCTGCCGCTTGTGTGTGGGAGGGGGAAACTGGGGGGGACTTTGGGGTTCTAACATTTAACTGTCTTTCATTCTTTGGGGCACCCTCTGTTTCAGTAGATGTTTGCAAAGAAAAAAGCATTTCAGAATGTATACTGTATACATTTCTCTGACATTAAATGTTCATTACAATGTGCATTGACATAATTACACAATGCAAAATAAAGTGTAACAGCTACAGAGGAAGTTCAGAGCAGGGTGACAATAAGGTGCAAGATCGTAATGTGCGGTCTGACCAATCCCTTATAAAGCCTCGGCATTACGTCCTTGCTGTTACAGGATAGATAGATAGATAGATAGATAGATAGATAGATAGATAGATAGATAGATAGATAGATAGATAGATAGATAGATAGATAGATAGATAGATAGATAGATAGATAGATAGATAGATAGATAGATAGATAGATAGATAGATAGATAGATAGATAGATAGATAGATAGATAGATAGATACTTTATTCATCCCCATGGGGAAATTCAACTTTTTTTCCAATGTCCCATACACTTGTTGTAGCAAAACTAATTACACAGTGTCACGAAATAAATGCTGCACTGCATGAACTGCCTTATGACTGAATGTACAATTAGCCAGTCACGGTACTATAACCCTCAGGGTTGGCCGGCGGCGTTAGTCTATGGAAGACAGTCTTTGGCCCCGCCAAACGTGTGAAATCTGAGGTGCAAACCCTCTTTTTTGTGTGGATGCTGTGTGATCTGTTTCCCCGTTACAAATCAGTACCATGAAATAACAGACAGCACACCATATGCAATTAAATGATTTAGCTTTATAATGCTTAATTTGACTAAAGGGTTGGTAAAGTAAAACAAAAGAAAAGGCCCATTTTAATGTAACAGTCTAATGTGCACAAGTTGGAGCTCACGGTTTCCCTTCCGCTGGTCCTCCATCGATTTCCCCGGGCTTCGTCGACTCCCGGCCCCACTCCAAATCCACTCCAGTCTGGTGTCTACGACCTCTCCTTTCTGGCACCTTCTCTCTCCATCTTCCGCTGAACAAAAGACCCAGATCCTCGGTCTCAGGCAAGAGAAAAACACTCCCTTCATATTCCAATTTTCCATATTGCCTTCATATTGGCACATATTCCAAAGTCCCCGTTATCTTTAGCCATAACACAAACACTGCTGCTACAGAAAAACCATTACATTAGCAGTGAAACCTTTCCCAGGGTGTTACTGTACTAAAAGAAAGAACAAGGTACCTGAAGCTGGAGATTGAGATATTGAGTGCCCAGGTGGAAGATGCGGCGTTATTCTGCAGATGCCCATTGTGACAATGCAGTCCATGGTCAGAGATCAGAGTAGGATGGAAACGGTGAATTAAAGTTGCAGGGAATGAGAAACTTTGGGCCACTCCTGTAGACTGGGCACTGAGCTTTATGAGGCATTGGTCAGACCACACTTGCAGTTTTGTTAGCAGTTGTTTTGGGTCCATTATGTCAAAAAGGATGAGCCAGCGTTGGAGGGGGTCTGGAGGATGTTTACAAGAATGGTCCCAAGAATTAAAGGGTTAATATATGAAGAGCATTTCATAGCTCTGGGTCTGTACTTGCTGGATTTTGAATAATGGGGAATCTCATTGAAGCCTTTCAAATATTGAAAGACCTAGATAGAATTGACATGGAGAAGATGTTTCCAGTTGTGGGGAGTCTAGGACCAGAAGGCACAGCCTCAGAATAGAAGCCTGTCCCTTTATAACAGGGATAAGAGGGAATTCCTTTAGCCAAAGGCAGGTGAAACTATGGATTTTATTGTCATAGATGACTGCTCGCTCTCCTCCGCATTTGCCTCAATCTTTCAAACTACCTCAATGCTTTAATCGGTGAGAAATGTCTCATCTCTGAGCTTCTCCCCGTGGTGGCTCGTGCTCACATTTCTCTCCTGGAGTTTCCTTGGGGACAGCAGAGTGCTAGCTCACTCGATCGAACTTCAGACTGCAAGTCACGGGCTCCAACAATTTCAAAAACAAAACTAAGATAAGAAGAATAAGTAGAAGACATGGAGGTGGGGGTGATCTGTAGTTTTAGTGTGAGGGAGTGATTGGGGGTGCTTGGGATTTTATAAGGTTTTTTTCTTTTTGTGCGGGGGTGGGTGGGATTGATGTCTTTCTTTCAACTACTTATATGGTTTTCTGTATTCTATGGCTATCTGGAGAAGATACAAATTTCAGAGATGTATTCTGCATACATACTTTGATAATAAAATGAAACAAACCTGTGGAGGCCAAGTCTGGGTATATTTAAAGCAGAGGTTTATAGGTTCACGATTAATAAGGAGTCAAAGGTTATGGGAGAAAACAATAGAAAAATGAAGGGCTATGTAGAAGGGAAGCGTTAAATTGATCTTGGAGTAGGTTAAAGATCAGCACAGTGTTGTGGGCCGAAGGGCCTGTAATTGTCTGCATTCTAAGGCAGGAAAATGGGGTTCAGAGGGAAAATACACTCAGTGGCTATTTATTAGACACAACTGCTCATTAATGCAAATATCTAATCAGCCAATCATGTGGCAGCAACTCAATGCATTAAAGTGTGCAAGCATGGTCAAGAGGTTCAGCTGTTGTTCAGACCAAACATCAGAATGGGGAAGAAATGTAATCTAAGTGACTTTGACTGTGGAATAATTATTGGTGGCAGATGGGGTAGTTTGAGTATCTCAGAAACTGCTGATCTTAAGACAATAAGACAAAGGAGCAGAAGTCAGCTATTCAGCCCATCGAGTCTGCTCCGCCATTTCATCATGAGCTGATCCAATCTCCCCTTTAGTTCCACTCCCCCACCTTCTCACCATAACCTTTGATGCCCTGACTACTCAGATACCTATCAATCTCTGCCTTAAATGCACCCAATAACTTGGCCTTCACTGCCGCCCGTGACAACAAATTCCATATATTCACCGCCCTCTGGCTAAAAAGATTTTTTCGCATCTCTGTTCTGAGTGGGCGCCCTGCAATCCTCAAGTCATGTCCTCTCGTACTAGACTCCCCCATCATGGGAAACAACTTTGCCACATCCACTCTGTCCATGCCTTTCAGCATTCAAAATGTTTCTATGAGGTTCCCCCTCATTCTTCTAAACTCCAAGGAGTACAGTCCAAGAGCGGTCAAACGTTCCTCATATGCTAACCCTCTCATTCCTGGAATCATTCTAGTGAATCTTCTCTGAATCCTCTCCAAGGTCAGCACATCCTTTCTTAAATAAGGAGCCCAAAACTGCACACAGTATTCCAGGTGAGGTCTTACCAGTGCCTTATACAACCTCAACATCACATCCCTTCAGGGATTTTCATGCACAATTGTCTCCAGAGTTTACAGAGAAAGGTGTAAAAAAAACAACAAAAAAACAGCCAGTGAGCTGTCAAACCATAGGCAGTTCTGTGGGCAAAAACGGCTTGTTAATAAGAGAGGTCAGAGGAGAATGGCCAGACTGGTTCAAGTTGACAGGATGGCAAAAGTAACTCAAATAACCACATGTTACAACAGTGGGGTGTAGGAGAGCATCTCTGAAAGCACAACATGTTGAATCCTGAAGTGGATGGGCTACAGCAGCATAAGACCACAAACATACACTCAGTGGTGACTTTATTAGGTACAGGAGGTACCAAATAAAATGACTATTGAGTGTAAATCAGCCATAATCAAATGATAGGGCAGACTCAATGGGCCAAATGACCTAATTTTGCTTGTATGTCTCATGGTCACAATTACTCTTCAGAGTAGTCACCCAATCTTCGTTTAGCTTCTCAGATATGGAGGAGACCACACTGGGAACACTGATCGCTACATACAAGACTAGAAGAAGCGGAAGTGAACTCCTGCTTAAGGTGGAGAAATGTTTGGGTTCTGAAGATGGAAAGGGAAGAGGTAAAAGGACAGATGTTGTGCCTCCTACAGATGTAGTGGGGAAGTGCCATATGACTAAGACTAGTAGAATGAGACAGCAGGTCTGGAATACTCACCATTCAGGTGAGATGCTGAGTGCCTGATCGTGGATGCACTTAATGATGGACAACAAGCCCTTTTCCCACAAAGTCTGTGTCAACCACCAAGAACCTATTTACACTACATATAAAAGAGATTCTGCAGATGCTGGAAATCCAGGGCAACACACACTCAACACTGGAGGAACTTAGTAAGTCAGGCAGCATCTGTGGAGGAGAATAAACAGTCAATCTTTCTTCACCAGGACTGGAAAAGGAGAGGGTAGAAGCCAGAATACAAAGGTGGAAGGTGAAGGGAAGGACCTCTTCCACCTACAATACTGCGCCAAAGACTTGGGCATATACAAGGCCATAAACATAGGAGCAGAATGAGGCCATCTGACCCATCGAGTCTGCACCACCATTTAATCATGGCTAATTTATTTTCTCCTCCTCAACCCCAGTTCCCGGCCTTCTCCCCATAACCGTTGATGCCATGTCCAATCAAGAACCTATCAACCTCTGCCTTAAATACACCCAACCACCGAGCCTCCACAGCTGCATGTGACAACAAATTCCACAAATTCACCACCCTTCGGCTAAAGAAATTTCTCTGCATCTGTTTTGAAAGGGCACCCCTCTATCCTGAGGTTGTGCCCTCTTGTCCTTGACTCTCCCACCACGGGAAACATCCTTTCCACATCTACTCTGTCTAAGCCTTTCAACATTCAAAAGCTTTCAATGAGATCCCTCCTCATCCTTATGAATTCCAGTGAGTACAGACCCAGAGCCAACATTCCTGGAATCATCTTTATGAACCTCCTCTGGACCCTCTCCAATGCCTGCACATCTTTTCTAAGATGAGAGGCCCAAAACTGTTCACAATAATCAAGATGAGGCCTCACCAGTGCCTTATAAATCCTCAGCATCACATCCTTGCTCTTGTATTCTAGACTTCTTGAAATCAATGCTAGTATGGCATTTGCCTTCCTCACTACCAATTCAACCTGCAAGTTAACCTTCAGGGTGTTCTGCACAAGGTCCCCCAAGTCCCTTTGCATCTCAGACTTTTGAATTTTCTCCCTGTGTAGAAAATAGTCCACATATTTATTTCTACTACCAAAATGCATGACCATTCATTTTCCAACACTGTATTTCACTTGCCACCCTCTTGCCCACTCTCCTAATCTGTCTAAGTCCTTCTGCATCCTAACTGTTTCCTCAACACTACCTGCCCCTCCACCAATCTTTGTATCATCTGAAAACTTGGCAACAAAGCCATCTATTCCATCATCTAAATAAGGCCTTCTGAACGTCCAAATATACAACATGCACTGCATCTCCTTTATCTATCTTGCTTGTAATCTCCTCAAAGAATTAAACAGGTTCATCAAGCAGGATTTTCCCTGAAGGATGTGAGACACATGGTAGAGAAGGAGTGAAGGGGCGGGGCTGGCATGGGTGTAGACACACCCAGCCCTGAGACAACGGACAGGTGCATTCAATTCCAAACAATTGGCTTATTGATCATTACAGAATGTCTTTCTGGTGCTTCCCAGTCTATCCCCTCTCCCTTCCCGTTTTCCCAATCATGACTCCTCCTTCCAACTTAATCCACAATAGAGACCCTTTTCAGAATCAGGTTTATCATGACCCTTATATGTCATGAAATTTGTTTTTTTTTTGGGGCGGTGGTACAGAGCAATACATAAAATTACTGCAGTAGTGTGCAAAGGTCTTAGGCACTGTAGATAAACATGTCCTTGTGACTTTTGCACAGTACTGTATCACCTCCCAGCTTCTCACTTCAACCCGAATCCCCAACCACCCACCTTCCCCTCACCTGGTCTCACCTATCACCTTGTACTTCCCCCTCCCCCCACCTTCCTATTCTGACTTCTTCCCTTTCCTGTTGAAGCTTTTTGACCGGAAACATTGACTCTTTATTTCCCTTTGTGCCCAATGGGAGATGGGAGAAGAGAAAATGCCCAGGGTGGTTGGGACCTTTGATTATGTTACCTGTTTTAGTTTAAGACAGTAAGTGTGGACAGAGTCCACAGAAAAACAACTGATTTCCATAAAGTGTTCACAACTCTGCTGTTTCTTGTGATCTCAGGCAGAGCAGTTGTCGTGCCAGGCCGTGATGCATCCTGACAGGATGCTTTCTATGGTGCATCAATAAAAATTGGTCAGGTTCAAAGGAGAAATGCCACATTTCTTCAGCCTCCTGATGGAGTAGAGCTGCTGGTGACATTTCAATGTGGTGAACCAGGACTCCGAGGAACTTGAAGCTGTCAACCTCAATTCCATTGATATAGAAAGCAGCATGTGCACTGCCCTCTTCCTGCAGTAAATGACCCAGCGTGCCTTTCTATCTCAGGTGACATTAGATTGCCACACTGTGGAGAAAATGCTTTTCAAAGTTATTGCATAATGTAAGAAAGAAAATTTGCCCATTGAACACGGTGCATATACCTCAGGCCATTTGGCCCACGATTTGTGCTGGCCAACTTAAATTGCATATTTACCCACACATAGATGCATTCCACAGAGTACAAAAACAGGCCCTTCAGCCCAACTGTGTTGCCCAGTGAGGTGCAAAAACTATAATAAAACATAAAAAGCAGCCAGAAATTACACCAGGCTGGTCAGTTTCCCAGACAGAATATGAGATGTTGCTCTTCCAACCTGAGTATGGCCTCATTGTGACAGTTCAGAAAGCCATGGACAGGCATATCAGAATAGGAAGTTGAAACGGGCAGGCACCAGGAAATCAAGCCATTTTTCTGGCTTCTGCCCCCTTCCTTTCCTGTCCTGATGAAGGGTCCTAGCCTGAAAAAATTGACTATTTATTCCCCTCACAAATGCCATCTGACCTAGAGTTCCTCCAGCATTTTGTGTAGATCACTCAAGTTTTCCAGCATCTGCAGAATCTTCTGATTAACTTTAACCTGTGCTGTATCCCTGAAAAAAAACCCAGGAAAAAACAGGAATAAACTAAGTACTTTCTAGCTGGCAGGCTTCTTTTAACAACAGGTCATAGGAAGAAAACTGGTCCAATCTTAATTACAAACAGTACAAATGAGATTGTGAAGGGAGTGCCCTGATAAGGGGTCTCAGCCTGAAACATTGATTCTTTATTGACCCCCGTCGATGCCTGCTGAGGAGGGAGGGAGAGGGAGAGTGTGTGTGTACCTCCCTCTCCCCGTCTCTGGATTTCCAGGATCTGCAGAATCACTTGTGTTTGATAAATTTATACTTGCTCCTCATAGCAATGGAAGCTTACTAGATTTAATTTCATTAATCTAGACTAGAGTAAGGGTCTGTTGAACTCTACTGTTCTTTGCATCTTAACAATAACCTGCTTAGTATGTTACCTAGTGGTCACAGTACGTCATGGTTGGTTAAGTCTCATCTGTGAATTGCAATGGAGTATAAAAAGAGACGACCATGAGGTGGCGCCCTTTTTCTTGTTGCTTCTGTCTCCCTTCTGCTACTACCCTCTGCTCCTGTTCCTGTTTTTAAAACTTCCTTTGTTTTATTAACACTTAATAAAATGATCATGAAGCAACAAATTTTATATCTCTTTCTTAACTTCTGAAAGAAACTTGGGTTATAAACATCGAAATCCAACAGGTCTATGATTGAGTTAGCAACTGATCTAATTAAAAGACTACAAGGGGGCTTTTGGTATGGAAGGGGACTTTGTTCTCTGTCTGTCTCAGTCATAGCTCGGTTAGCAGGTTCTGTGTTTGAAGGAAACAGTAAGGCTTTATAAGTTACAACTGGTAAGAATCAAAATATATAACCACAGATGCTAGAAATCCGAATTAAAAATTGGAAACACATAGGTAGCTCCTGCGGAAGGAGAAGCAGTGTGAAAATCAAGTTCAAGACCCATCATCAAACTGAAGAGATGGAGGAAGGGGCTGTTGGCTCACAAATAGAGAAAGCTTGGAGACAGTGCAAGAGGGAGGACAGGCAGGTGATAGAGAAGAGATGGTTTGAGATGTGTCTATTTTAATGCAAGAAGCATCATGAACAAAGCAGATGAGCTTAGAACGTGGATCAGTACTTGGAGCTATGATGCTGTGGCCATTACAGAGACTTAGATGGCTCAGGGGGAGGAATGGTTACTTCAAGTGCCAGGCTTTAGACGTTTCGGAAAGGACAGGAAGGGAGCCAAAAGAGGTGGGGACATGGTACTGCTGATCAGAGATAGAGTCACGGCTGCAGAAAAGGAGGAAATCATGGAGGGATTGTCTATGGAGTCTCTGTGGGTGGAAGTGAGAAACAGGAAGGGGTCAATAACTCTACTGGGTGTTTTTTTTTATATATATATAGACCACACAATAGTAACAGGGACATTGAGGAGCAGATAGGGAGACAGATTCCAGAAAGATGTAATAATAACAGGGATGTTGTGGTGGGAGATTTTAATTTCCCAAATATTGATTGGCATTTCCCTAGAGTGGGGGGTTTAGATGGGGTGGAGTTTGTTAGGTGTGTTCATGAAGGTTTCCTGACACAATATGTAGATAAACCTACAAGAGGAGAGGCTGTACTTGATCTGGTATTGGGAAATGAACCTGGTCAGGTGTTAGGTCTCACAGTAGGAGAGCATTTTGGAGATGGAATTATGATCACTATCTCCTTTACTAAAGCTTTGGAGAGAGATAGAAACAGACAAGTTAGGAAAGTGTTTAACTGGAGTAAGGGGAAATATGAAGCTATGAGGCAGGAACTTGGAAGCATAAATTGGGAACAGATGTTCTCAGGGAAATGTACGGCAGAAATATAGCAAATGTTCAGGGGATATTTCCATGGCGCTCTGCATAAGTACGTTCCAATAAGACAGGAAAAGGATGGTAGGGTACAGGAACCATGCTGTACAAAGGCTGTTGAAAATCTAGTCAAGAAGAAAAGCTTACGAAAGGTTCATAAAATAAGATAATGATAGACATCTAAAAGATTATAAGGTTAGCAGGAAGGAGCTTAAGAATGAAACCAGAACCAGAAGGGGCCATGAGAAGGTCTTGGCAAGCAGGATTAAGGAAACCTCCAAGGCATTCTACAAGTACGTGAAAAGCAAGAGGATAAGACATAATAGGACCAATCAAGTGTGGACAGTGGAAAAGTGTGAATGGAACTAGAGGAGAAAGCAGAGATTCTTAAAGAATACTTTGCTTCAGTATCCACTACAGAAAAGGACCTTGGCGATTTTAGGGATGAGTTACAGCAGATTGTAAAGCTTGAGTGTATGGACATCAAGAAAGAGGATGTGCTGGAGCTTTTGGAAAGTCTCAAGCTGGATAAGTCTCTGGGACTGGATGAGATGTACCCTAGGCTACTGTGGGAGGTGAGGGAGGAGTTTGCTGAGCCTCTGATGGTGCAAAGATCATTGCCAATGGGGACAGGAGAGGTTCCGGAGGATTAGAGGGTTGCAGATCAAGTCAAGTTTATTGTCCCCTTATTCAAAGGGGTTGTTCTCTTATTTAAGAAAGGGCGAACAGTGAGTCTTACTTCATTGGTTAGTAAGTTGATGGAGAAGATCCTAAGAGGCAGGATTTATGAACATTTGGACAGGTATAATATGATTAGGAATAGTCAGCGTGGCTTTGTCAAAAAAAGGTCGTGCCTTACTAGCCTGATTGAATTTTTTGAGGATATGACTAAACACATTGAAGAAGACAGAGCAGTAGATGTAGTGTATATGGATTTCAGCAAGGTATTTGATAAGATGCTGCATGCAAGGCCTATTGAGAAAGTAAGGAGGCATGGGATCCAAGGGGACCTTGCTTTGTGGATCCAGAATTGGCTTGGTCACAGAAGGCAAAGAGTGGTTGTAGATGGGTCATATTCTGCATGGAGGTCAGTCGCCAGTGGTTTGCCTCAGGGATCTGTTGTGGGATCCCTTCTCTTTATGATTTTCATAAGTGACCTGGATGAGGAAGTGGAGGGATGGGTTAATAAATTTGCTGATGACACAAAGGTTGGGGGTGTTGTGGATAGTGTGGAGGGCTGTCAGAGGTTGTAGCAGGACAATAGGATGCAAAACTGGGCTGAGAAGTGGCAGATGGAGTTCAACTCTAACTGTGAAGTGGTTCACTTTGGTAGGTCAAATATGATGGCAGAATATAGTATTAATGTAAGACTCTTGGCAGTGCGGAGGATCAAAGGGATCTTGGGAGTCCATAGGGCACTCAAAGTTACTACGCAGGTTGACTGTGGTTAAGAAGGCATACAGTGCATTGGCCTTCATCAACCGTGGGATTGAGTTTAAGAGCCGAGAGGTAATGTTACAGCTATATAGGATCCTGGTCAGACCCCACTTGGAGTACTGTGCTCAGTTCTGGTCGCCTCACTACAGGAAGGATGGGGGAACCATAGAAAGGGTGCAGAGGAGATTTACAAGGATGTTGCCTGGATTGGGGAGCATGCCTTATGCCTTATGAGGATAGGTTGAGTGAACTCGGCCTATTTTCTTTGGAGCAACAGAGGATGAGAGGTGACCTGATAGAGGCGTATAAGATGATGAGAGGCATTGATTGTGTGGATAGTCAGAGGCTTTTTCCCCAGAGGACACAGTTTTAAGGTGCTTGGAAGAAGGTACATAAGAAATATTGGGGGCAAGCTGTTTTTTTTTTAAAAAACAGAGTGGTGACTGCATGGATCGGCTCTTTCAAGAATCTCCTGGATAAATACATGTTTGGCATAGCTTTGTGGGCAGAAGGGCCTCTGTTGTGCTGTAGGTTTTCTATGTTTCTAACCCACCAATTTAACCCCAGCCTAATCATATAACACTTTATAATGACCAATTACCTTACTAACTGGTATATCTTTGGGATGAGGGAGGAATTCTGAGCACCTGGAGAAAAGCCACACGTTCACAGGGAGGAACGTACAAACTCCTTACAGACAGCATCAGAATTGAACTCCAATGCCCCAAGCTGTAATAGCATCAGGCTGACTGCTACGCTACTGTGACACCCAACTTCTCTTGTAAATTAAACTTTTCCATGCTTGCTTGCATTTTTTAAATATATAATCACTATTACATATTTTCCAGTAATTATGGTACAACTGCTTCTGTATTTTCTTTGAAACTTTTGTTTTCTACTTGAATCAGGCTTTTTTTATAGGTTAATTGTTATCAATAGAATTTCTGTTATCTCTAGTCTGAGTAATAATTGAGCACAAATGCTTTCTCCTGTGTCTCATCTTTGTTCTCTAAGTTACTCTTTCTTCATTCATTCTTGCGCTTTATACCTCATTCTTACTTCTGAAGAACCTTGTGGTTCTTCAGATCCAACAGCAAGTGATGGGCAGATCAGAGAGGATCTCTAATTTTGTGAGGTTTAGAATCATAAGACCATAAGACATAGGAGCTGAATTAGACCATTCAGTCCATCAAGTCTGCTCCACCATTCCATCAGGAGTGATCCCGGATCCCACTCAACCTCATTAACCTCCCTTCTTACCATTTTCTTGACGCCCTGACCGATCAGGAAACAATCAACTTCCATCTTAAATATACACACAGACTTGGCCTCTGCTGCAGTCTGTGGCAGAGCATTCCACAGATTTACTACTCTCCGGCTAAAAAAAAAATTCCTCCTCATCCCTGTTCTAAAGGGTTGTACCTGAATTTTGAGACTGTGCCCTCTATTTCTGGATACCCCCACCATAAGAAACATCCCCTCCAAATCCATCCTACCTAATCCTGTCAAATGAGAGCCCCACACATTTTTCTAAATTCCAGTGAGTACAGGCTCAAAGCTGCCAAACGCTTCTCATATGCTAAACTCCTGGAATGATCCCCATGAACTTCCTCTGGATTCTCCATTGACAACACATTCTTCCTGAGATATAGGGCCCAAAACTGTTAAGACTCCAAGTGCAGCCTGTCTAGTGTCCTATCAGAGTTATCTCCTTGCTTTTACAGTCTATCCCCATGAAATAAATGCCAACATTGCATTTGCCTTCTTTACCACAGACTCGACCTGTGATTTAACCTTCTGGAAGTCTTGCATGAGGACTCCCAAGTCCCTCTGCACCTCTGGTGTTTGAAACTTCTCCCCATTTAGACAATAGTCCACACTATTGTTCCTTTTACCAAAATGCATCATCACACTGTACTCCAACTGCTGTTTTCTTATTTGTCCAAGTACTGCTGCAATCACATTGCTTCCTCAGCACTACCTACCCTTCCACCTATCTTCATATCATCCACAAACTTTGCCACAAAGCCATCAATTCCATTATCTAAATCATTAACAAGGTGAAGAGCAGCAGTTCCAATTCTGACCCCTGAGGAACACTATAGTCACCAGCAGGGAACCAGAAAAGGCCCCCTTTATTCCCACTCACTGTCTCCTGCCTGTCAGCCATTCCTCTATCCATGCCAGTATCTTTCCCATAATGCCACAGGATTTTTATCTTGTTGAGCAGCCTCATGTGTGGCACCTTATCAAACATCTTCTGAAAATCCAAGTAAATGACATCCACTGCCTCTCCTTTGTCCATCCTGCTTGTTACTTCCTCAAAGAACTCTAACAGATTTATCAGGCAACATTTATCTATAAAGAAACCATGCTGTTTTTGATTTATTATCATTAGTCTCCAAGTACCTCGAAACTTCATCCTTAGTAATAGACTCCAACACCTTCCCAACCACTGAGGTCAGGCTAACTGGCCTATAATTCCCTTTCTTTTGCCCTCCTCCCTTCTTAAAGAGTGGAATAGACATTGCAATCTTCCATTCCTCCAGGACCATGTTGGAATCAAGTGATTCTCGAAAGATCATGACCAACGCATCCGTTATCCCTTCAGCAATCTCTCTCAGGACTCTGGGAGGTAGTCTATCTGGTCCAGGTGACTTATCCACCTTTAGACCTTTGAGTTTACTTAGCACTTTTTCCTTTGTAATAGCAATAGCACCCACTCCAGCTCCCTGATACTCACAAACCTCTGGCACACTGCTAGTATTTTCTACAGTGAAGATTAATGCAAAGTTCCCATTAAGTTCATCCACCATTTCTTTGTCCTCCATTACTACCTCCTCAGCATCATTTTCCACTGGTACAATATCAACTCTCACCTCCCTTTTACTCATTATATAACTGAAAAAACTTCTGGTATCCTGCTTTTTGTTTATTATTAGCTAGTCTGCTCTCATATCTTTTCCCTTCTTATAGCTTTTCAGACAACTTTGTTGGATTTTAAAAGCCTCCCAATCATCCAACTTCCCACTCACTTTTGCTACCTTTATGTCCTTTTCCTTGGCTTTTATGAGGTCCTTAACTTCCTTTGTCAGCCACAGTTGCCTTAGCCTGCCATTTGAGAACTTCTTCCTCTGTGGTAGATATCTATTCTGTGCCTTGTGAAGTATTCCCAGGACCTTCTGGCATATCTGCTCTGTCGTCATCCCCACCAGTACCCTCTGCCAATCCACCTGGGCAAGCTCCTCTCTCATAGCCCTGTAACTCCCTTTATTCCATTGCCATACTGATACGTGTGACTTGTGCTTCTCCCTCTCAAGCTCCAGTATGAATTCAATCATATTATGATCTGCCTCCTAAGGGTTACTTTACGTTAAACTCTCTAGTAAGATCTGTTATTACACCACGCCCAATCTAGGATAGCCTTTCCCTGAGTAGGCATCCTATCAATGTCCCATGGTAACCTCTGACAGCCCTCTACACTATCCACAACACCTCCAACCTTTGTATCATCAGCAAACTGACTAACCCACCCTTTTACTTCCTCATCCAGGTCATATACATACACACATATACTTACTGTCATCCTGGTACCTATCCCCCTGTCATATTAGTTAAAACCAATTATTTAATTAATCTCTCCTGATGAAGGGTTTCGACCCGAAACGTCGTCACTACCTCCTCCCATAGATGCTGTCTGGCCTGCTGAGTTCTGCCAGCATTTTGTGTTTTTATTTAATTATTTTGTATTATAA